>NC_136525.1:14775268-14899017 GCF_053919585.1 Euprymna scolopes | reverse complement strand
CAATGGAGATAGCATGATTGGTTAGAAATCCTAGATAATTCGCAATTGTATTTTGAGTTTCACCTATACTGAGGACTGAATCTTCAACCTCTTAGAATAATGTACCTATTTACAATGCCTCCCCACGGGAAAGAGTTAGACACCAGGGTCGTTTTTTAACGTGGAGAAAAGGTACAAAAATAAAAATTGTCTCAGCCGTGAAGGACTGCTCCTCCACCAAAAGAGAACAAGAAACGGAAGTGCAGCATTTGAAGAACAGATACTACACTTTGATCTTGGCCAAAAGGCCAATGAATTTTACCAAGTACTTTATCCACTATGCCACGGACAGTTCTATGAATTTTTGAAGCGATAAACCCATTTTTGTCTGTATTTTTGAGATGAGGTGTTTTCATTTATTGAGATTGTCGGACTGACTTCCTCATCTTGGTTGTTATAGTCACAACTTTTCGGCCGTTTTTGCCCTCCGTCCTTCATCAGGTGTTTTGTATCGAACTGGGGAACCGTTTGATACGAGTCTCGAACCCAACCCTTTATTAGTAACATTCAAAACAGAGAATCAGCAACTATGTCCCAGAGCCTAGCTGGAGTCCGAACACGGTAACCCCGTAATAATAATAAAGGGTTGGGTTCGAGACTCCTAACAAACGGTTCCCCAGTTCGATACAAAAAACCTGATGAAGGCCGGAGGGCAAAATGGCCGAAACGTTGTGACGATAACAACCAAGATGAGGAAGTCAGTCCGAGAATCTCAATAAATGAAACCCATTTTTATTTTTAAATGTACAATTTACTATTTTTTACTAGCAGAGAGAGAGGGGGGGCGGCTTTGCCCAGTCGTAAAATACGCTTAAATATGATATTGTAATTTTTCCAGAGTCCGTATATATCATAGAATCGTGATTTCAAAAGTGAAAAAAAAAAGAGGGGGATTTGGGTGCCATCAGCTAGAATTGAAACCGGAAGCAAAACTGGAGCATTCAAAGCTGGTGACGTTACCACTGTACCAACGTGACACGTATATAGACTGATCAAAAATTAAAAATAAACTAAGGTGAATGCATGAAATGTTTAACAATTTCTTTCAATTTTGACCCCTTAAAAACTATTTTAACTGGCTCAAGACCCATAAAAAGAACGACCCGTAAAAAATCCAATAATTTGAGGCCCCTACCGCTGCTCTGCGACTTGTAGTTTCGAAGACATTTGAAAATATGGAGACAGACATACAGAAATATAGCCTTTTATTTATCAGACTACATATTACTTTGTATATAAATTTTTATACTTCATTAGTACCATTGCAGATTTCCGAGGTTGGCAGGAAAATTCCAGAGTTCAACAAGATACATCTGTAGAAGGTAGAAAGTTACATGGACCGAAATATGAAAATGAGTAGTTTGAAAAATCCAAATAATATGAATGGTTAACCAACGGGTAGTATCATTAGTAATCTGCAAACACCATCTAGGCTGGCTTGGACAAGATGAGCCCAGAGAGAATTGCCAACCAAGTGTGCCAATGGATCCCTGATAGAAAAAGAGGAATACCAAAAATGAACTGGAAGCAGATGGTCGAGATAGATTTGATTTGGGGGGAAAAAACTGGAGAGGCACTTGACTTAGTTTCAGATCAAAAACGAGGGTATACTTTGACAGCCTAATGCGTTGCAAGACCTGGGAGTCCTAAGTCTAAACAAAAGCATTTGATGTTAACTAAACTTGGCAAGCATCAAATCTATATATCTATAAAAGTGAAATTGTCTGTGTGTGTGTACCTTTCCCTACCAAATTATTCTGTCAATTTTCAGGATACAGATTTGACATAAGGGGTATTGAGATTTGGGAAAATTCTTTTTAATCGGTTTTTGGTCAGAAATTTGGCTGTCAAGAGGGTCAAAGTTCAATGTTGAAAACTCTACCAATCCTCCGTCAATTTTGGGTTTAAATACTTGAAATTTTAGATATAGGTTTCTATGACATAGATCAAACCTTTTAACTTTATTTAAGCCCAAAACAATAAGTGTTAAGAGGTCAAAATTGGGGTCAAAGTAAAAAAAAATTAAACCTCTCAGCCAATTTTTGGTCTAAACATTTGAAATTTTACATAAAGTGTATTCAAACACAGGGCAAGCTTTTTAATTGTTTTTTGGCCAAATATTTGCCTGCCAAGGGGTCAAAGTTCAAAAGATTTGACTTTTGTGGTCTCTAGCAAACTATTCAGCCAATTTTGGGTCTAAACGTTTGAAATTTTACATAAAGGGTATTCAGACATGCAACAAGCTTTTTAATCAGTTTTGGGCGAAAATTTGGCTCCCAAGAGGTCAAATTTAAAAGAGTTGACCTTTGCATGTAGTACTTACCAACACAACAAATGCCCTCGTGTTTGTGCCTTGTATAGGCATGCGCGACAACAAAACTTGGGTTTTTATAAGCGGAAGTCTCGAGGTTGTCAGGAATCTACAGGCGCATGCGCAAGAGAAGGGATTGAGATAGTGGTATAAAGGCAGGTCGAGTGAGAAGATTGTTGTTGTTGTCATTGGACGGTAAAGGTGAAGGTCATAAGCTATTTCGGCTATTTCATTTTGTTTCTTTTCCTGGACAACTATGGCTGGGGCAAAGTTTGATTTAAAACTGATACCCGAATTCGACGGATCCACTTCTGTTGTCGACTGGGTCGAAAGGGTTGAGCTGACCTGCGACCTCTGTGAAGTAAAGGGTGTGCATACCGTGATTCCCCTGAGATTGGCTGGAGGCGCCCTAAGTGTATATCAGCAACTTAGTGCCGTGGAGAAGGCTGATATTACCTGTATAAAAAATGCTTTATACAAGGCATTTGCCATGGATCCCTGTACGGCCTACGAAACATTTGCCACTAGGAAGCTCATGCCAGGAGAAACCGTGGACGTCTTCTTCGCAGAGCTGAAGAAACTTGCAGTTCTAGTTGGCAATGGAGTGTCAGAGCAAACACTGGCGTATGCGTTTGTGGCCGGCCTTCCCACCCATGTTAAGCAACTGTTAAGGGCTTCCACCAGCGTATCTGTAACGGCCATGGAACATTTGTTAGAACGCGCTCGAGCCATTATCAGAGATGAGGAGGACCTGGGGGAACCGGTTGTAATGATGACGCAGGCAGCCAAGACTAATGCTGAAAAGAGTCCCAGTTTGAGACCCACGACCAATGGGAGATGTTTCTGCTGTGGCCAGCGAGGCCATATCGCAAGAAATTGTACTAACAAGGGGCGGGGGCGCCCGCGCTGTTTCCAATGTGGTAGTTATGGACATTTATCCCAAAATTGTGCGGAAAATGCATCAGGGGGCAGGACGTCAGCGGCGCCCTGTTCCCCGGACAAGATTTAATTGAGGCGCAACCGACAATAAATGTGTACGTGGACCAAGTGCTTTGTTCAGTTCTTCTTGACTCCGGGTGCTCACACACCATCATGAGTGCAAAGTTGTGTCGAAACTGGACAAAGCAGAACATCAAAGTAACCACAATAGGTGGCAATACGCAAGCTTGCTGTGGAGCCGGAACTGTCAAAGTCTACACAGACTCTGGTGTGGCCGCAAACATTAATGTGCTGGTGATGCGAGGGGATTTGCTGGCATTCGATGTACTGTTGGAATATGATGCTATTAAGGCACTGGGGGGAGTGGTTATCGAAAGAGATGGGACTGTGCGATTTTTGGAAACCCCAGTGTGTGCTGCAGTTCACATTGATCGGCCTGATTTTAAAAAAGCATGGACTGCATCGTGGAAGTGGACAGAAGGAAGGGCGCCAACCGAACTCAAGAATAGCATTGCAGAGTACTCGATACCCGACGAGGCCCGTAATGAATACGAGAAGGAACTTGAGGCATGGATCCAGGATGGATGGCTGATCCCCTACCCCAACAAGCTGGGACCACCCAAGGGTCTGATTCCCTTAATGGCGGTAGTCGAGCATAACAAATCAAAAGTTCGTCCGGTGCTGGACTATCGTGAACTCAATAGATATATTGAGACGTACACTGCCGATGATGACGTGTGCGCCAGCAAGCTGAGAGAATGGCGCCAGAAGGGCTCCAATATGTCTATAGTAGACTTGCGGAAGGCTTATTTGCAGGTGCGAGTGGATGAGACATTGTGGCCGTTCCAGACAGTGTGGTTCCGGGGTCAGAGATACTGCCTTACTCGGCTTGGCTTTGGGCTGAATGTGGCACCGCAAATCATGAAGACCATCGTAAATGCAGTGTTGTCCCAGGAAAAGACCACTGAGGACGCAACATCAGCCTATATTGATGATGTGTACGTCAATGAAGACGTACAATCTGCGTCGCACGTCAGAGAAAAGTTAGCTCAATTCGGGTTGGAGTGCAAGGATCCCGAACGTCTGAGGGATGGAGCACGGGTATTAGGATTGGACGTTTGCGGGAAAGACGGTACCTTACGATGGAGGCATGGCAGTGAGATTCCAACCATCTCTGATGTTATTACGCGGCGGACTATTTTTTCTTTATGTGGGAAACTTATTGGTCACTTACCAGCGTGTGGCTGGCTCCAAGCAGCTGTGGGCATCATCAAACTACAGGTTGGGATGATGTATCTGATGATGCACTTCTAACTCTGATGACGACAGAAACCCTAGAGAGAGTTAACAAGGAGGATCCTGCCCGTGGAGAATGGTGTGTCGATGGGGACACTGTGAATGTGTGGGTTGATGCTAGTTCTTTGGCATTGGGAGTGTTATTGGAGCAACGTGGAAACATAATTGAAGATGTGTGCTGGCTGCGACCCGTGAATGATGCTCAACACATCAACCTGGCGGAACTGGATGCTGTTGTGAAGGGTTTAAATCTGGCACTGCAATGGCAGTCGAAGAAGTTACACTTGTACACGGATTCTCTCTGCGTCTACCACTGGGTGTCCGACACTCTCTCGGGACGAATAAGAGTCCGTACTAAGGCAGCCAGTGAGATGTTAATCCGGCGGAGGCTAAACACCCTGAAGAGTCTGGTATCAGAGTATGACCTGTCGGTGAGTGTAACGCTCGTGGCATCACACTGTAATCGTGCAGACCAACTAACTCGTGTGCCTCACAAATGGTATGAAGCTGTGAAGACAGGCGTGGAGTTCACTGCTCGATCTTGTGCAGTTGGCGCGATTAGCTCATGCCAAATACAAAGAATTCATGTGCAGAGTGGACATCCAGGTATCAAAAGAACTTTGTATTTTGCGAGGCGTGTGGACCCGGCAGTGACAAGGGCGGCACCTGAGCAATGGCAGAAGGGGCGATTGGAAGTTGAGCATATGTGGCAACGATTAGCGATGGATATTAACCATTACAGTGGTAAGCCCTTTCTAACCCTTATCGACTGTGGACCCACTCGTTTTGCAGTGTGGCGGCAAATGACCAGGCAGGACTCAGCGAATGTTGTCCGCCAACTGTCATCTATCTTTTCTGAGCAAGGTGTGCCGGAAGAGATATTGACTGACAACGATGCTGCTTTTTGTAGCCACCAAGTTCGGCAGTTGTTGAATGAGTGGGGTGTCCGACTACGACTGCGATGTGCTCATGTGCCATCAGGAAATGGCATTGCTGAGAGGAGCCATCGCAGCATCAAGAGAATTGCTGCCAGAAAGCAATGCACCATTACGGAGGCCACGTATTGGTATAACATCACACCAAAGGATGGGAAGACACTAACAACAGCACCGGCCAATGCCATACACAAATACCGTGTTAGGGTAAAGGGCGTTGACACTGTCCAACCAATCAACGAGGAGAGTCATAACAAATACAAGGTAGGGGATCCAATTTGGGTTAGACCCCCTGGAAACTGGTGCATCACCAAGTTCAAGCGAGGACGAATGTCTGGAGTGGTCAGCCAGCAGTCGGTCCTTGTTGATGGAACCCCACGCCATGTGCGCGATCTTCGCCCGGCTAGTGAAGTACATCCCACAACTACAGAGAGCGATGAATCATCAGATGATGAGCTGCTAATGAGTGAGGTCACTGAGCAAGAGAGTGGTAGTTGTAGCTTGTCTGAACTAAGAGGTCACCCCCGGAGTGCACTCTATGTGATCATCAGATCAGGGGGGAGTGTAGTACTTATCAACACAACAAACGCCCTCGTGTTTGTGCCTTGTATAGGCAGGCGCGACAACAAAACTTGGGTTTTTATAAGCGGAAGTCTCGAGGTTGTCAGGAATCTACAGGCGCATGCGCAAGAGAAGGGATTGAGATAGTGGTATAAAGGCAGGTCGAGTGAGAAGATTGTTGTTGTTGTCATTGGATGTTACAGTGACGCGTGCGTTAGCAGGTGATTAAGAGGCGGTTTATTTTTGTGTGTCAAGTCGCGCACCTCGGTGAAGGTCATATAAATCGTTCACCTCGGTGAAGGTCATATTGCAGACTCTACCAAACTCCTCCCCCAATTTTGGGTCTAAACATTTGAAATTTTAGATGTAGGTTACTTGGACACGAGTCAAACACACATATATATATTAGTGAATAAATGACAAGAAACTATATTCCAAAATTCATAATGTTGACCATCTTATTATTTATTCCTTTAATTCAGTTGACATTTACAATTCTTGACAGTTGTTTTATAGCGCGAAATCAATCAATTATAAGAATCAGTGAATTTATTATGCCCTTAACTCATAAGAAATAGCAACAATCAATCCTTCAAAAGGAAATAAAGTGTGATTTGACATGATTAAAATCCGAAAATTGGAAGAGAAGTTGGACAAGATACGGCTGAAGGAGGCTGAAAGTTACATTGACCGAAAATGTGAAAATGAATCGTTTGAAAACTTCAAATAATATGAATGGTTAGATTAGTAAGTCTTCTCACAAATGATTGTAAGGTTTTCCTGAAATTTTTAGATACACCTGTACAGTCATTATAGCTACATAAATCGCTGAGCAGCAATCCCGCAAATTATAAGATTTTAATTAAATAAAAAAAAAAAAATTAAAAGCAAAAAAAAAAAAAAGCCAAGAAAAAAAAAAAATCAGATAAAATACAAAAAGGAAACTATATATATATATATATATATATATATATATATATATATATATATATAAATAAATAAAGCAAACAAAACAAATGACAACATGCGAACACACAGAAAAGGGATCTTTTAAAAAAGAAAACAATTAAAAAGCATTTAAAAAAAAAGACAAAACAATAAATAAAACAAGCTTAGTCTTTTGTGTATAAAATAGAAATAGATTTTTTTTAAGAAATTTAAATTGCATAAAACTAAATATAACCCATATTACCCACCCTTATGCCTAGCAGTTGTTTTCCAAAATTCATAATGGTTGGTTAATTAGTTTAGGAGTGAACTCTCTCACACACAAAGTTCCTTTTTATATAATATATATATATATATATATATATATTTTTTATGCACATTTAAATATTTAAATAATAAATTAATTACAAATAATATGTCCCAAAAATGTGGGGTGACTAGAATATAAAACAAGGGGCAGATAACTTCTCTCTTTACAAACACTCAGGGAGTGAAAAGAAAAAAAAATACCACAGAATCGCTTATAAAAAATAAATACATCAACAATCTATTTATTTATAAAAGTGAAAGTGTCTGTGTGTGTGTGTGTGTGTACATTTCCCTACGCAATAACTGTCAATTTTTAGTCTACAGACTCGAAATTTGATATACAGGGTACTGAGATTTGGGAAAATCGATGTGATTGGTTTTCAGGCAGAAATTTTGTGATTAAGAGGTCAAAGTTCAACGATTTGACCTTTGAGAACTCTACCAAACTCCTCCAACAATTTTGGGTCTAAACACTTGAAATTTTAGATATAGATTCCTTGGACATGGATCTAACTTGATTTGAGCCCTAAAAAATAAAATTTAAGGGGGTCATAATAGGGGTCAAAGTTAAAAAAATTGACCATTTTTTTTTTTTTGCTCAGCATACACCTAAAAACACCCGGGCAACGCTGGGCACCCATGCTAATCCTATATATATATAAGTAAATGGTAGTTTCCTTGAATCATTGCTGGTAAAAGAATACATGGACGTTTTAAAAGCCAAAAGCAATGCGGAAAGGACCGGAATCATGAGTAAAAAAAAGAAAAACAAACAAACAAATAGACGGATATGTTCAAGTAGAGAAATATCTAACTGTTTATTCATCTATCATTCCTCATCTCGTTATATAATAATTTTGCAATCAAGTTGTTGGCATGTTCGGTGTATATAAAGTTCGTTGGTGATATGGAATTTTGATTAATTTTGGGAAAAAATACCTCCCCTTTTCAAAAAGAAAACAAAAGTATATTTTGGCTTTTAAAACTTCCATATATATATATATATATATATATATATATATATATATATATTTAGTACATACACAGATAATGGAAAATTAACAATTTGAAATTTTCTATATTCATCAAGGTTTCATTTTTATTTTAAAACTGTCTCAAGATGATCGATTAAAAAATACATAAAAATCAATATTTGAAAGCATGTGGAGAGTCTGATTTGAAAATTGTTTTTTTTTTTTAAAACAAAACAGGTGTTAGAATTTGAAAATTCTTTTTTTTTAAAACGAAACGGGTGTTAGAATTTGAAAATTCTTTTTTTTTTAAAACGAAACGGGTGTTAGAATTTGAAAATTCTTTTTTTTTAAAACGAAACGGGTGTTAGAATTTGAAAATTCTTTTTTTTTAAAACGAAACGGGTGTTAGAATTTGAAAATTCTTTTTTTTTTTAAAAACAAAACAGGTGTTAGAATTGGAAAAAATTTTTGTTTTTCGTTTTCTTAACATCGATGTTACATACAAAATTTGTTGGGAATGTGCCTGCCTACTAACACGTTTTTCCAAACACCCAGGCAACTTGGGTCAATTAATCAGAATAAGAAAAATTGGAACTTTTGTGGTGGTGTCTTGGAATCCGAAAATGTTGTGCCTATTTTCCAATGCCAAAAACAATTCTTTTATTTCTTTCCGTCTTTATTGAAAACTTTACCTTCACCCCCCCCCCTCTTCAAAAAAAAAAAAAAAAAAAAAAAAAACTCTATAACTAAATATTTAGAGAATTAAAACAAAATTTGAATCAAACATGGTGTTGGAACCGGGAAAAATATTGAAATCATTAATGTATAGATATGTTTGAATGTATAGAAAAAAAAATATACTAAAAAAGAATATGATGATTTCAGAGTTTTCCAATGTCTCGAGGGAATCAAATGGATATTGTAAAATGCATTTTCAATCTAGGATCTTGTGAGGGATTATGAAATCGCTTAAATACAAATTGTTCAAACTACAAGAACCAAAAGGGATTTTGTGGATCATGCTTTGTTTCAATTTATATATATATATATATATATATATATATATATATATATATGACGAAGGATTGCAGAATCATAATATAACTTGATGCACCAACCTGCACAACAAAAATAAGACCAAAATCAATTCAGAGCTTAAGCCAAGCAGTTGAACGATCACAAAAAAAAAAAAAAAAAAAAAAAAAAACGATGGGATAATTCGTCAAAGGAAAAAAACTGAGATGAACAGTTAAGCGAGAGAAAAAAAAACACCAATATAAAATAAAAATAGAAAAGAGAAAAAAAGGAGAAGAGAAAAAAGAAAAAGGAGAAGAGAAAAAAGAAAAAGGAGAAGAGAAAAAAGAAAAAGGAGAAGAGAAAAAAGAAAAAGGAGAAGAGAAAAAAGAAAAAGGAGAAGAGAAAAACGAAAAAGGAGAAGAGAAAAACGAAAAAGGAGAAGAGAAAAACGAAAAAGGAGAAGAGAAAAACGAAAAAGGAGAAGAGAAAAACGAAAAAGGAGAAGAGAAAAACGAAAAAGGAGAAGAGAAAAACGAAAAAGGAGAAGAGAAAAACGAAAAAGGAGAAGAGAAAAACGAAAAAGGAGAAGAGAAAAAAGAAAAAGGAGAAGAGAAAAACGAAAAAGGAGAAGAGAAAAACGAAAAAGGAGAAGAGAAAAACGAAAAAGGAGAAGAGAAAAACGAAAAAGGAGAAGAGAAAAACGAAAAAAAGAAAAGAGAAAAACGAAAAAAAGAAAAGAGAAAAACGAAAAAAAGAAAAGAGAAAAAGAAAAAAAGAAAAGAGAAAAAGAAAAAAAGAAAAGAGAAAAAGAAAAAAAGAAAAGAGAAAAAGAAAAAAAGAAAAGAGAAAAAAGAAAAAAAGAAAAGAGAAAAAAGAAAAGAAAAGAGAAAAAAGAAAAGAAAAGAGAAAAAAGACAAAAAGAAAAGAGAAAAAAGACAAAAAGAAAAGAGAAAAAAGACAAAAAGAAAAGAGAAAAAAGACAAAAACGGGAAGAGAAAAAAGACAAAAACGGGAAGAGAAAAAAAAGAGAAAAAAGACAAAAACGGGAAGAGAAAAAAGACAAAAACGGGAAGAGAAAAAAGACAAAAACGGGAAGAGAAAAAAGACAAAAACGGGAAGAGAAAAAAAACAAAAACGGGAAGAGAAAAAAGACAAAAACGGGAAGAGAAAAAAGACAAAAACAGGAAGAGAAAAAAGACAAAAACAGGAAGAGAAAAAAGACAAAAACAGGAAGAGAAAAAAGACAAAAACAGGAAGAGAAAAAAGACAAAAACAGGAAGAGAAAAAAGACAAAAACAGGAAGAGAAAAAAGACAAAAACGGGAAGAGAAAAAAGACAAAAACGGGAAGAGAAAAAAGACAAAAACGGGAAGAGAAAAAAGACAAAAACGGGAAGAGAAAAAAGACAAAAAAAGAGGGAGAGAAAAAAAGAGAAAAAAAGAGGGAGAGAAAAAAAGAGAAAAAAAGAGGGAGAGAAAAAAAGAGAAAAAAAGAGGGAGAGAAAAAAAGAGAAAAAAAGAGGGAGAGAAAAAAAAGAGAAAAAAAGAGGGAGAGAAAAAAAAGAGAAAAAAAGAGGGAGAGAAAAAAAAGAGAAAAAAAGAGGGAGAGAAAAAAAAGAGAAAAAAAGAGGGAGAGAAAAAAAAGAGAAAAAAGAGAAAGAGAAAAAAGAGAAAAAAGAGGAAGAGAAAAAAGAGGAAGAGAAAAAAGAGGAAGAGAAAAAAGAGAAAGAAAAAAGAGAGAGAAAAAAGAGGAAGAGAAAAAAGAGAAAGAAAAAAGAGAAAGAAAAAAGAGAAAGAAAAAAGAGAAAGAAAAAAGAGAAAAAGAGAAAGAGAAAAAAAGAGAAAAAAGAGAAAGAGAAAAAAAGAGAAAAAAGAGAAAGAGAAAAAAAGAGAAAAAAGAGAAAGAGAAAAAAAGAGAAAAAAGAAAGAAAAAAAGAGAAAAAAGAGAGAGAGAAAAGGAGAAAAAGAGAGAGAAAAAAAGAGAAAACAAGAGATACAGAAAAAAAAAGAGGAAGGGAAAAAGAGGAAGAAAAAGAAAGAGAGAAAGAGGAGAGGAAAGAGGAGTAAAAAGAGAAAAGGAGGAAACGAAAAGAAAAAGAGGAAACGAAAAGAAAAAGAGGAAACGAAAAGAAAAATAGGAAACGAAAAGAAAAAGAGGAAACGAAAAGAAAAGGAGGAAACGAAAAGAAAAGGAGGAAACGAAAAGAAAAGGAGGAAACGAAAAGAAAAGGAGGAAACGAAAAGAAAAGGAGGAAACGAAAAGAAAAGGAGGAAACGAAAAGAAAAAGAGGAAACGAAAAGAAAAGGAGGAAACGAAAAGAAAAGGAGGAAACGAAAAGAAAAGGAGGAAACGAAAAGAAAAGGAGGAAACGAAAAGAAAAGGAGGAAACGAAAAGAAAAGGAGGAAACGAAAAGAAAAGGAGGAAACGAAAAGAAAAGGAGGAAACGAAAAGAAAAGGAGGAAACGAAAAGAAAAAGAGGAAACGAAAAGAAAAAGAGGAAACGAAAAGAAAAAGAGGAAACGAAAAGAAAAGGAGGAAACGAAAAGAAAAGGAGGAAACGAAAAGAAAAGGAGGAAACGAAAAGAAAAGGAGGAAACGAAAAGAAAAGGAGGAAACGAAAAGAAAAGGAGGAAACGAAAAGAAAAGGAGGAAACGAAAAGAAAAGGAGGAAACGAAAAGAAAAGGAGGAAACGAAAAGAAAAGGAGGAAACGAAAAGAAAAGGAGGAAACGAAAAGAAAAGGAGGAAACGAAAAGAAAAGGAGGAAACGAAAAGAAAAGGAGGAAACGAAAAGAAAAGGAGGAAACGAAAAGAAAAGGAGGAAACGGAAAGAAAAGGAGGAAACGGAAAGAAAAGGAGGAAACGGAAAGAAAAGGAGGAAACGAAAAGAAAAGGAGGAAACGAAAAGAAAAGGAGGAAACGAAAAGAAAAGGAGGAAACGAAAAGAAAAGGAGGAAACGAAAAGAAAAGGAGGAAACGAAAAGAAAAGGAGGAAACGAAAAGAAAAGGAGGAAACGAAAAGAAAAGGAGGAAACGAAAAGAAAAGGAGGAAACGAAAAGAAAAAGAGGAAACGAAAAGAAAAAGAGGAAACGAAAAGAAAAAGAGGAAACGAAAAGAAAAAGAGGAAACGAAAAGAAAAAGAGGAAACGAAAAGAAAAAGAGGAAACGAAAAGAAAAAGAGGAAACGAAAAGAAAAAGAGGAAACGAAAAGAAAAAGAGGAAACGAAAAGAAAAAGAGGAAACGAAAAGAAAAGGAGGAAACGAAAAGAAAAGGAGGAAACGAAAAGAAAAGGAGGAAACGAAAAGAAAAGGAGGAAACGAAAAGAAAAGGAGGAAACGAAAAGAAAAAGAGGAAACGAAAAGAAAAAGAGGAAACGAAAAGAAAAAGAGGAAACGAAAAGAAAAAGAGGAAACGAAAAGAAAAGGAGGAAACGAAAAGAAAAAGAGGAAACGAAAAGAAAAGGAGGAAACGAAAAGAAAAAGAGGAAACGAAAAGAAAAAGAGGAAACGAAAAGAAAAGGAGGAAACGAAAAGAAAAGGAGGAAACGAAAAGAAAAGGAGGAAACGAAAAGAAAAGGAGGAAACGAAAAGAAAAGGAGGAAACGAAAAGAAAAGGAGGAAACAAAAAGAAAAGGAGGAAACGAAAAGAAAAGGAGGAAACGAAAAGAAAAAGAGGAAACGAAAAGAAAAGGAGGAAACGAAAAGAAAAGGAGGAAACGAAAAGAAAAGGAGGAAACGAAAAAAGGAGGAAACGAAAAAAGGAGGAAACGAAAAAAGGAGGAAACGAAAAGAAAAGGAGGAAACGAAAAGAAAAGGAGGAAACGAAAAGAAAAGGAGGAAACGAAAAGAAAAGGAGGAAACGAAAAGAAAAAGAGGAAACGAAAAGAAAAAGAGGAAACGAAAAGAAAAAGAGGAAACGAAAAGAAAAAGAGGAAACGAAAAGAAAAAGAGGAAACGAAAAGAAAAGGAGGAAACGAAAAGAAAAGGAGGAAACGAAAAGAAAAGGAGGAAACGAAAAGAAAAGGAGGAAACGAAAAGAAAAGGAGGAAACGAAAAGAAAAGGAGGAAACGAAAAGAAAAGGAGGAAACGAAAAGAAAAGGAGAAAACGAAAAGAAAAGGAGGAAACGAAAAGAAAAGGAGGAAACGAAAAGAAAAGGAGGAAACGAAAAGAAAAGGAGGAAACGAAAAGAAAAGGAGGAAACGAAAAGAAAAGGAGGAAACGAAAAGAAAAGGAGGAAACGAAAAGAAAAGGAGGAAACGAAAAGAAAAGGAGGAAACGAAAAGAAAAGGAGGAAACGAAAAGAAAAGGAGGAAACGAAAAGAAAAGGAGGAAACGAAAAGAAAAGGAGGAAACGAAAAGAAAAGGAGGAAACGAAAAGAAAAGGAGGAAACGAAAAGAAAAAGAGGAAACGAAAAGAAAAGGAGGAAACGAAAAGAAAAGGAGGAAACGAAAAGAAAAGGAGGAAACGAAAAGAAAAGGAGGAAACGAAAAGAAAAGGAGGAAACGAAAAGAAAAGGAGGAAACGAAAAGAAAAGGAGGAAACGAAAAGAAAAGGAGGAAACGAAAAGAAAAGGAGGAAACGAAAAGAAAAGGAGGAAACGAAAAGAAAAGGAGGAAACGAAAAGAAAAGGAGGAAACGAAAAGAAAAGGAGGAAACGAAAAGAAAAGGAGGAAACGAAAAGAAAAGGAGGAAACGAAAAGAAAAGGAGGAAACGAAAAGAAAAGGAGGAAACGAAAAGAAAAGGAGGAAACGAAAAGAAAAGGAGGAAACGAAAAGAAAAGGAGGAAACGAAAAGAAAAGGAGGAAACGAAAAGAAAAGGAGGAAACGAAAAGAAAAGGAGGAAACGAAAAGAAAAGGAGGAAACGAAAAGAAAAGGAGGAAACGAAAAGAAAAGGAGGAAACGAAAAGAAAAGGAGGAAACGAAAAGAAAAGGAGGAAACGAAAAGAAAAAGAGGAAACGAAAAGAAAAGGAGGAAACGAAAAGAAAAAGAGGAAACGAAAAGAAAAAGAGGAAACGAAAAGAAAAGGAGGAAACGAAAAGAAAAGGAGGAAACGAAAAGAAAAGGAGGAAACGAAAAGAAAAAGAGGAAACGAAAAGAAAAAGAGGAAACGAAAAGAAAAAGAGGAAACGAAAAGAAAAGGAGGAAACGAAAACAAAAGGAGGAAACGAAAAGAAAAGGAGGAAACGAAAAGAAAAGGAGGAAACGAAAAGAAAAGGAGGAAACGAAAAGAAAAAGAGGAAACGAAAAGAAAAGGAGGAAACGAAAAGAAAAGGAGGAAACGAAAAGAAAAGGAGGAAACGAAAAGAAAAGGAGGAAACGAAAAGAAAAAGAGGAAACGAAAAGAAAAAGAGGAAACGAAAAGAAAAAGAGGAAACGAAGAGGAGAGAGTGAGGAATAAAGAAAGAAAAATATTGAGCAATACATGGATCATATCATCTCTTGATCACTTGGTATCTTCAGGACTGGATACATTATATATATATATTTTTTTTTATTTGATATTTTGTTTTCGGGTATTTTATTGCTTTAAGTTAAGTATTTTGCATTTTCTTTTACCCAACCCCAATATCCAACTCTCCCTCGCTGTATGAAAATCAAACTTTTGCAATTACATTTATGCTTAATGTTTTTTTCTTTTTTTTGAGCCATTCAATCACTTCGATGTCATAATTAGGTTTCTTGTGTTCACTCCTGATCGTCTTCAGGTTGGTTGAAAAAGAAAAGAAGTTTTCTCTCTTCTTTTCCAAATAACAACCAACATGCCTGTGGACGGTCGAAGGACAATCCGACCGAAACGTTGCACAAATAACACTCAAGATGAGAACAATATTCAGCGAGATTGAAAAGTTTGCAATAGCTGGAGAGATTAGGGAGTCCAAAAAAAGATCAGCAAGATATCCTTTGGAATCTCTGTAAAAAATATCTGGGGTTACAGAAGGGATGAAAAGTCTGTGTTGAAGAATGCTTTGCAGTGCAGGATAAGGTGGTTGTTCCATAAATATATATTTATTATAGGTATTAAAAAGGGAAAGAGTTTTTTTTTGTATTCATGGTAAAAAGAAGGACGGAGGGAAAACATTCGATGGAGGTTGAAAAAAAAAAAAAAAAAAAAAAAAACTTAAATAAAGAGGTAGAGTCGTCCGACAAGGTTTCACCCTCACTTTTCAAAACTGAATCAAGGTTTTTTTTTTTTTTTTTTTCGTATAGGGAAATGAATTTAAACAGGCGGGGGGGGGGGAGGACTAAAATAGAATAAAATTATCGGAAAAAAGAAAAAAAAAATAGGGGAATGACTACGTCTCTTTAAACTGAGCTTCAATTTATGGTCTCCCCCCCCCCCCCGCTAAACTTTCACAAGAAACACTCGTCCGTCTAGCTGAAAACACTATCAATAATTCTCCCCACTCTTTATCTGTGCCTAAACCTAAACATAGATTCCATGATCAAAGCTTCTTTCTTAGAACTGCACGCCTGTGGAATTGTCTTCCGTTTTCCTGCTTTCCAGCTGTCTATAATATGGTTGTCTTCAAGTCCAACGTGAACAAGTTTCTGATGAGCCGTTCCATTTAAGTTTACAAATTTACCGCACATTCATTACTATCGATTACTATATTGTCCTTTTGACTGCTGTACACTCTTTAACCCTTATCCCTGAGTGGCCTATCGGCCTTGATAAGTGGTGACGCCTATGTAAAAATAGAAAAAAAAAAAAAAAACGGACGTGAATAGTCTCTAAGACCTTCAGATGAAATAACGAGTGAGCGTGACTTAGGATAGAAAATGAGTCACTGCTGAAATTCATTGCACATCGCGGGTTTTTAAGCAAATTGTCCGTTATAGCAGAACCATACTTAATACTCAAACATATATTTCTATATTTGAATAAAATATGCATCAAGTGCACTTAAAACCAAATCACAACGTAATATTAGGAAAATAAACAAATATTTGTGCAAACAAAACAACATACTGAAGATGGAGTCTACCTCCGAAATATATTTGTGATAAATTTCAAACAAGTAAAATATTTGTTTATTTTTCTAATATTACGTTGTAATTTGGTTTCAAGTGCATTTGATGTGTATTTTATTTTATTCAAATTAAATCAACGTTTTGACATGAACTCTCATCCTTGACGTTTCTATATTTATATTCCTACACTTTCGAATGTGAAAAGTTTTTTTTTTATTAATCTTTTCTGGCGAATTTTATGCCTATTACTATTCTTCAGATGCTGCACTTCTATTTCTTGTTCTCTTTCGGTGGAGGAGAAATCCTTCACGACTGAGACAATTTTTTATTTTTGTACCTTTTCTCCACGTTAAAAAAACGACCCTGGTGTCTAACTCTGTCCCGTGGGGAGGCATAGTAAATAGGTACTATATATAAGAATAAAAATTTAGGACTGTAAAAATATATTTTACATGAATTCATTGTTCAACATGATAATCAAATAAGATATATTGAAATTTCCTTAATCCGCAGAGTTTCAAAGAAATGCGTTCTCATCAAAGCAATGATATTAGCAAATGAATATTTATAGCAAAGCTATGAATTTGCTGATACTCGCATTAATTGAAACAGCATTGCATGAAAACTAGTCATGAATGTAAAAAAAACTTTTTGTGCAAAGGGGTCATAAAATGGGGAACAAATTTAAGAAATCAGATGATACATTAAAAGTCAAGGATTAAAAATCATATCAATACGAAAAGATAATAGGAAACGATGTTCTGATGAGAAAAATACGAAATTATGCCGTTGACACACAGACTCCAATTAAAATCCAAAATGTGTGTAATCCACGTTTGCAGAAAAATCCGTTTGCAGGCAGTCAAAGAGTAAAGATTAATTAAATCCATTATTATTTTTTTAAATTAAGGACAATTTGAATGGCATAATTTAAAAAAAATTTTTTTTCTTATAATACTTTTTTTTTCTACTTTTCTTATATATATATATATATATATATATATATATATATATATATATGTGTGTGTGTGTGTGGTGTGTGTATATATAAGACAAAAATTTTTTAAATTACATTGTTTAAATAATTTTAAAGGCATAATATATAATTAAGATATATTGAAATTTCCTTAATCCGCAGAGTTTCAAAGAAATACGTTCTCATCCAAGCAATGCTATTAGCAAATAAATATTATAGCAAAGCTATGAATTTGCTGGTACTCGCATTAATTGAAACAGCATTGCATGAAAACTAGTCATACATGCAAAAAAGAGAAAAAAAAAAAGAAAAAAAGAAAAAAAGAAAAAGAGAAAAAAAAGAGAAAAAAGAGAAAAAAAAGAAAAAAAGAGAAAAAAAAGAAAAAAAGAGAAAAAAAAGAGAAAAAAAGAGAAAAAAAGAGGAAAAAAGAGAAAAAAAGAGAAAAAAAAAGAGGAAAAAAGAGGAAAAAAAGAAAAAAAAGAAAAAAGAGAAAAAAAAAAGAAAAAAGAGAAAAAAAAGAAAAAAAGAGAAAAAAAAGAAAAAAAGAGAAAAAAAAGAGAGAAAAAGAGAAAAAGAGGAAAAAAGAGGAAAAAAAGAAAAAGAAAAGAGAAAAAAGAAAAAAGAGAAAAAAAAGAGAAAAAGAAAGAGGAAAAAAAATAAAAAGAAAAGAGAAAAAAAAGAGAAAAAAAAGAGAAAAAAGAGAGAAAAAAGAGAGAAAAAAGAGAGAAAAAAGAGAAAAAAAAGAGAGAAAAAAAGAGAGAAAAAAAGAGAGAAAAAAAGAGAGAAAAAAGAGAGAAAAAGAGAGAAAAAAAGAGAGAAAAAGAGAGAGAAAAAGAGAGAGAAAAAGAGAGAAAAAAGAGGAAAAAAGAGGAAAAAATTTTTCTGCAAAGAGTTTATAAAATGAGGGAAAAATTTTTACAATAAAAAGATAAAGGTCAAAGATTAAAAAAACAAATGAAAAGATATGGAGAGATAAAGTATTATCAATATGAAAAGATAACAGAAGAATAAGAAGAATCTGGAATTATACTGCTGGACTCAAATTAAAATCCAAAATGTGTGGAATCCATTGAGCTTTTTTATTTGGTCGGGATTACTATATAAATATTAATATTTTCTCCAAGTTTACAGAACCTTTTGGCTTCTAAACTTGATCTTTGCTGATTACTTTTTCATATATTTCAGTAGAGGAGCAAAGAGGAGTTGGTTGGTCCTCTGGGTATCTTAGGCGCAATGAAGACTTGTGTACCTTACAAAGAGAAATTAACCTTTAAACTTTTAGCTAATGGATCGTGTCCGGTCGGACTTGTGTTTTGATTTGGTTGATTTAAGAATTTTTATTTGCAAGCCTGTTGTTCAGTATAAGAAAAAAAATATCTTTAATTTAAGAAAAAAAAAATTGTTACCGATTTTAAATTGCAGTTGTAATTTAGTTTTAATATTTGGCATAAGGACAGCAGACAGCATCGAACGTCTTGTTGAGGGTAACATAGACGAGATAAACCCGAAGGAGTGAGTGAGACTTTGACCGGTGCTGGAATTGAGCAATGACTTTGAACTGGCACAACAAGCGGATGATTAGACTCTGCAGCAAATGCACACAGTTGGGAGAACTAATATTGACGAACAAAAGAGAGGCTGACAGAAATAAACAGAAATGCTAACGGGGTGGGGTGGGGTGGGGGAACAGAAATGCTAACGGGGGGGGGGTTAGAGAGGCTAATGACAAAAAATCAGAGGGGCTAATGACGGAAAATCAGAGGCTACTGACAAAAATAAAAAAAAAAAAAATCAGAGGCTAAATGACAAAAAAAAAAATCAGAGGCTAATGACAAAAAAAAAAAAAATCAGAGGCTAATGACAAAAAAAAAAAAAAATCAGAGGCTAATGACAAAAAAAAAAATCAGAGGCTAATGAAAAAAAAAAAAAAATCAGAGGCTAATGACAAAAAAAAAAAATCAGAGGCTAATGACAAAAAAAAAAAAATCAGAGGCTAATGACAAAAAAAAAAAAATCAGAGGTTAATAACGAAAAAAAAATCAGAGGCAAATGATAAAAAAAATAAAAAATCAGAGGCTAATAACGAAAAATAAAAAAATCAAAAATCAGAGGCTAATAACGCCCCCCCCCCAAAAAAAAGAACAGAGAGGCTAATAGGGAAAACAGAACAGAATTTTTCCAAACCATTGCCAATATCAACAAAGCACAGAAAAAATGGTCCACAAGTGTTTGAAAAGTATAAATATAAAAGTATAAAGATGGTTCCAGAAATTTCATAAGCTTAATGAGAACCCTGAGGCAAAAGATAAAAGATCACCATGGATTCGTGATAATGAATGTCTACGTGCCGTCGAACATCTAAAGCATTTGATATCTATAGGAAATTTACTATGGTTAATCAGCTTAATAAACCAAATCATGATTTTTGGAATATGATATTTTCTTTCCGTCATGGGTACATAAATCGTACAGATTTTTTTTATATGAGGGGAATTCTTGATTAATCGATTTGAAAAACATAAAAATGGCTATAATTATAACTAAATTATAAGAATTTGACTCCATTGCCAATTTAATGACCAAACGATACAATAATAAAATTTAAATCTCAATATCCTAAAAAAAGTGTAAAACTTTTTTTTTTTTTTTTTTTTTAATCAGGAGACAAAAAATTAAAGTGAAATAATAAAAAAAAATGCTTAGGAAACGCCAAGTAGAGTGGGTATTCCGGCATAAAGCTCGAGACAATAGTCTAACCCCTTTCACAACAAAAGGAACTAACTTCCCTATACACCGCTTTTGGTTACTATGGGAACAGTTAATTTTTGTGATGATTCGATTTTTAATAATAAACACATTTTATTATTTTAAACGATATACAGGACATTTTAAAAGTAAAACAATATTTGTTTAATAGTAATTATTAAAGAAAAAGTTAAAATTTGACTTTTTGGGCCTTTTTTTATCTAAAAAATGTGGTTTTGTCTTTGAATTTGGCCTTTTTTGCTGAAAGATTTGGCTTCAAACATTTATTGTAGCCTAAAATATACAGGATTTTTTTAAAAAGTATAAACAATATAATCACATATTTATTAATTTTTGTGATTCGAGGAATAAACCAATAAAATATATTTTGTTTTTTATTATTGTTGAGTTTTTTTTATTATTATTGTTGAGTTTTTTTTAATTATTATTCGATCTGAAAACCCGCACAAATTATTAGTATCCTTGCCGCTAATTAATCGAAAAATCGTACGCGTACTGCTGCACTGCAGTGCACTCATGGAGAAAATTGTTGATGATGTTATCCATGCAGAGAGCTGACTTATGTTTTTTGGAGTATTATCAGTATTCATATTAAGCAATGTAATTCTTTGGGTATTATTATACAAACACCGTGACAGCGAATTAGTAAAATCTTTTACGTAGTATTCTGTTACGTTTCGGTGTGCTGAACACGAATCTGAAAACTGGGTTAGGGTTAGGGTACATTTTTTTTCTACTAATTCGCTGTCACGGTATTTGTATAAATTTACCATTCTTTGTTATCGGTATTGGCCATTTCTATACATGCAAGCAAGCGCATTTAAATTTGTCACAAAAAATAGTTTTTGGGATATTAATCAATGTAGTTCTTTATGTTATAAGTGGTGGGTGGGGCGTGGGGCGTAGGCGTCAAAAACATGCTCGTGCTTGCGCGTATAGGAATGCCCACCACCACCACCACTTATAACATAAAGAACTACATTGATTAATATCCCGAAAACTACTTTTTTGTGACAAATTTAAATGTGATATTCGTTTTCAGCATACTCCAAATTATTACTATTAAACAAATATTGTTTTACTTTTAATATGTCCTGTATATTGTTTAAAATAAAATAAAATGTGTTTATTATTAAAAATAAATATTAATATTTAAAATAAAATAAAATGTGTTTATTATTAAAAATAAATATTAATATTTAAAATAATAAAATGTGTTTATTATTAAAAATCGAATCATCACAAAAATTAACTGTTCCCATAGTAACCAAAAGCGGTGTATAGGGAAGTTAGTTCCTTTTGTTGTGAAAGGGGGTTAGAGACTATTGTCTCGAGCTTTATGCCGGAATACCGTAGAGTGTAGAGAGCTAATGAAAGAAACAAACCCAAGAAACATGCTAATACACAAAATAATTTTTTTTTTTAACGGAAGTATTTTGTTTACTTCTCGTGCGATAGAGTGCAAGAGAAACACGGGAGAAGGAAAAGACAACGTATGATTTAAAATTGAAATGCAATATACACGTCAATGCATGGATTGCATGAGAAGAGTAAAGAAAAGGGGAAGAAATGTTAAATGAAAAATATATTGAAGGAAGAACATAAAAGTTGGAGGGAAAATGTTGCTGAAGAAAGAAAGAGAATATTAGAGAGGAAGAGGGAGAGGAAGGGGGACAGACAGAGGGAGAGGAAGGGGGACAGAAAGCGAGAGAGGAAGGGGGACAGAAAGCGGGAGAGGAAGAAAGAATAAGAAAGAATGAATGAGAGAGAGAGTAAGAGAGAGAGAGAGAGAGTAAGAGAGAGAGAGTAAGAGAGAAAGAGAGAGAGAGTAAGAGAGAAAGAGAGAGAGAGTAAGAGAGAAAGAGAGAGAGAGTGAGAGAGAAAGAGAGAGAGTGAGAGAGAAAGAGAGAGAGTGAGAGAGAAAGAGAGTGAGAGAGAAAGAGAGTGAGAGAGTAAGAGAGAGAGAGTAAGAGAGAGAGAGTAAGAGAGAGAGAGTAAGAGAGAGAGAGTAAGAGAGAGAGAGAGTAAGAGAGAGAGAGAGAGAGAGAGTAAGAGAGAGAGAGTAAGAGCAAGAGAGAGTAAGAGAGAGAGAGAGTAAGAGAGAGAGAGAGAGTAAGAGAGAGAGAGAGAGTAAGAGAGAGAGAGAGAGTAAGAGAGAGAGAGAGAGAGTAAGAGAGAGAGAGAGAGAGAGTAAGAGAGAGAGAGAGAGAGAGAGAGTAAGAGAGAGAGAGAGAGAGTAAGAGAGAGAGAGAGAGTAAGAGAGAGAGAGAGTAAGAGAGAGAGAGTAAGAGAGAGAGAGAGAGAGTAAGAGAGAGAGAGAGAGAGTAAGAGAGAGAGAGAGAGTAAGAGAGAGAGAGAGAGTAAGAGAGAGAGAGAGAGAGTAAGAGAGAGAGAGAGTAAGAGAGAGAGAGAGTAAGAGAGGAGAGAGAGTAAGAGAGAGAGAGAGTAAGAGAGAGAGAGTAAGAGAGAGAGAGTGAGAGAGAGAGTGAGAGAGAGAGTGAGAGAGAAAGTGTAAGAGAGAGAGAGAGTAAGTGTAAGAGAGAGAGAGAGTAAGTGTAAGAGAGAGAGAGAGTAAGTGTAAGAGAGAGAGAGAGTAAGTGTAAGAGAGAGAGAGAGTAAGTGTAAGAGAGAGAGAGAGTAAGTGTAAGAGAGAGAGTAAGTGTAAGAGAGAGAGAGAGAGTAAGTGTAAGAGAGAGAGAGTAAGTGTAAGAGAGAGAGAGAGAGTAAGTGTAAGAGAGAGAGTAAGAGAGAGTAAGAGTAAGAGAGAGAGTAAGAGTAAGAGAGAGTAAGAGTAAGAGAGAGTAAGAGTAAGAGAGAGAGAGTAAGAGAGAGAGAGTAAGAGAGAGTAAGAGTAAGAGAGAGAGAGAGAGTAAGTGTAAGAGAGAGAGAGAGAGTAAGTTTAAGAGAGAGAGAGAGTAAGAGTAAGAGAGAGAGAGAGAGAGTAAGAGTAAGAGAGAGAGAGAGTAAGAGAGAGAGAGAGTAAGAGAGAGAGAGAGTAAGAGAGAGTAAGAGTAAGAGAGAGAGAGAGAGTAAGAGTAAGAGAGAGAGAGAGTAAGAGTAAGAGAGAGAGAGAGTAAGAGTAAGAGAGAGAGAGAGAGTAAGAGTAAGAGAGAGAGAGAGAGTAAGAGAGAGAGAGAGTAAGAGAGAGAGAGTAAGAGAGAGAGAGTAAGAGAGAGAAAGAGAGAGAGAGAGTAAGAGAGAGAGAGAGTAAGAGAGAGAGAGAGAGTAAGAGTAAGAGAGAGAGAGAGAGTAAGAATAAGAGAGAGAGAGAGAGTAAGAGTAAGAGAGAGAGAGAGAGTAAGAGTAAGAGAGAGAGAGAGTAAGAGTAAGAGAGAGAGACAGTAAGAGTAAGAGAGAGAGACAGAGAGAGTAAGAGTAAGAGACAGAGACAGCAAGAGTAAGAGACAGAGAGAGTAAGAGTAAGAGACAGAGAGAGTAAGAGTAAGAGACAGAGAGAGTAAGAGTAAGAGAGAGAGAGAGAGTAAGAGTAAGAGAGAGAGAGTAAGAGAGAGAGAGTAAGAGAGAGAGAGTAAGAGTAAGAGTAAGAGAGAGAGAGTAAGAGTAAAGAGAGAGAGAGAGTAAGAGTAAGAGAGAGAGTAAGAGTAAGAGAGAGTAAGATTAAGAGAGAGAGTAAGAGTAAGAGAGAGAGTAAGAGTAAGAGAGAGTAAAAGTAAGAGAGAGTAAAAGTAAGAGAGAGTAAAAGTAAGAGAGAGTAAAAGTAAGAGAGAGTAAAAGTAAGAGAGAGAGAGAGAGAGTAAGAGAGAGAGAGAGTAAGAGAGAGAGAGAGAGTAAGAGAGAGAGAGAGAGTAAGAGAGAGAGCAAGAGAGAGAGAGAGTAAGAGAGAGAGAGAGAGTAAGAGAGAGAGAGAGAGAGAGTAAGAGAGAGAGAGAGAGTAAGAGAGAGAGAGAGAGTAAGAGAGAGAGAGAGAGTAAGAGAGAGAGAGAGTAAGAGAGAGAGAGTAAGAGAGAGAGAGAGTAAGAGTAAGAGAGAGAGAGAGTAAGAGAGAGAGAGAGTAAGAGAGAGAGAGAGAGTAAGAGAGACAGAGAGAGATTGAGAGAGACAGAGAGAGATTGAGAGAGACAGAGAGAGATTGAGAGTAAGAGAGACAGAAAGAGATTGAGAGTAAGAGAGACAGAGAGAGATTGAGAGTAAGAGAGACAGAGAGAGATTGAGAGTAAGAGAGACAGAGAGAGATTGAGAGTAAGAGAGACAGAGAGAGATTTAGAGTAAGAGAGAAAGTAAGAGAGTAAGAGAGAGAGAGAGAGAGTAAGAGAGAGACACTAACAAAGAGAGAGAGAGAGGCTGAGAGAGAGAGAGGCTTACACAGAGAGAGAGAGAGAGAGAGAGAGAGAGAGAGAGAGAGAGAGTAACAGAGAGACAATAACAGAGATAGACAATAAGAGAAAGAATGCAGGAGTAACAAAGAGAGAAAGAAAGCAAGAATAACGAAAAGAGAAAATAATGAAAAAAGAGAATATAACAACAACAAAAGAATATATGAATACAAAAATTGAAAAGAATATTATTGATAAAAAAAACAATAACGAAAATGATTCATCTACAAATGACCCGTCGAAAAAAAAAAAAAATGAAAAAAAAAAAAAAGAAATACAATAAAGAAAAAGACAAAGGGAAGAGAAAACCAAAGATCACGAAAACGAAAAGACAATTTGATTCGGCATTTCTCTGAAAGAACGGATCACACAATTATTCAATCAGAAAGAAACAAAAAAGCACATTAAAAACAAAATAAAAAAAATCAATTCAACATTTTACAGATTTTGTTAATTGGCCATATCTTAAAAATCATACCTCATTCACAATGTTCCACAACGGTTTTAAATATTATGTTTGATAACAAGTCGATCACACTCTATTGTAATACTATAACTTTCAATAGGCAACCAAATAGAACGCGCGTGCGTGTGTAATGAGAAGGGCTAGGACAACAGCATATTCTTTTCATTGTTTTTGACTCTCGAGTGTGTATCTGTTGATATCTTATATGCTTTTACATAGAGTGATGTAGTTCTCGGTTGATTAACTGCGTCGGTGTCGGATATATATTCGAGAGTTAAAACAATAAGAATATGCTGTGTTTGACGTCTGTGAAAATGTAGTCTTGTAGAAAAACTTGGGTACGAGACATGATAAAAAGAATGACATTGAATAATTTCAATTACAAAGTATTAAAAGTTATAAATACAAATCTATCTTCTATCTATATATATAAAAGGCAAAATGTGTGTGATCATTTCGTGTATGTCTTCAAAAGGCTTCTTTCGCACGCGCTCCCGGGGTTGGTACTATCGCTTAAAACTGTGTATATAGGTCCTATATAATAATATCTAGGAATTAGAAAAGCGCGTAGCGTATAGATTTATTTACGTCGATTTTTACAAAATTATTGCTATTTTGGCTTCTCGCGTGTTGATTGGGCTTTTTAGTATAAATATGTGAAACTAAACTCAAACGACGTCTTCTCGGCAATGCGCCGGGAAAAACGTCCAGAAGCAATCAGCTTTGATCAGACACCCCTCCCCAACATCTGTTGGGTAAAGAAACAGTTAAATTTGGGTAAACAAACCCAAACGCTGTGTGACTTTTATTTGACCTTAATTAGGTCAAATGAAAGCAGCAGAGTTAACTTTTATTGCGCACGCCTCTTTATATAGTTAAATAACCTGCTTAACATTGTCTATTGTCGCCGTGGGTCAATGGTTAATGTAGCAGGTTTTTTTTTTCCACACATTAATTTCCAACTCAAGGGTATGGGTTCGATTCTCATACTTACCTACCAAAACATTTATTTTATTATTTAACCCCCCCCTCCCCAGTTTTGATTAACCTCAAGATACCCGGGCATCGCCGGGTACCCCCGCTAGTCTATATATATAAAAGGCAAAATGTGTGTGATCATTTCGTGTATGTCTTCAAAAGGCTTCTTTCGCACGTGCTCCCGGGGTCGTTACTATCGCTTAAAACTGTGTATATAGGTCCTATATCATAATATCTAGGAATTAGGAAAGCGCGTAGCGTATAGATTTGTTTACGTTGATTTTTACAAAATTATTGTTATTTTGGCTTCTCGCGTGTTGATTGGTATTTTTAGTATAAATAAAATGAAACTAAACTCAAACGGACGTGTTCGCGGCAATGCGCCGGGAACAAACGCTTACGCTGCGTGACTTTTATTTGACCTTCTTAATTAGGTCAAATGGAAGCAGCAGAGTTAACTTTTATCACGCACGCCTGTTTTTATAGTTATAGTTAAATAAATTCAAACACGTCTACGCTGTATGTCGCGGTGGCCCAATGGTAACATCGCACGTTTTTTTTTTTCACACATTAATTTCCAACTCAAGGGTACAGGTTCGATTCTCATACTCACCTACCAAAACATTTTTTTATTATTATTTTTTTTTATTTTTTTAAATTTTTTTTCCTATAACATCTTGGGGGGGGGGGAGCGTTCAGCAGTAAATACTATCCCGCAGTCAAACTTGACCTCATTAACTCATTAAAACGAGCACCTGCCAAATCCAAGTAATTAAATAAATTCAAACGTGTTTCCGTTAGCATTTCGCGGTGGGGCAATCGTTAACGTCGCACGTTTTTTTTTTTTTTTTTCACACTTTAATTTACAACTTTGCCTCAAGGGTTTGGGTTCGATCCTCATACTTTTTTTTTTAACCCCTCCACCTCTGCAGTTTCCACACACACACACCTCAAACACTCGGGCAACGCCGGGTACCCCTCGCTAGTAATATATAAAATATTTATTTATCAACATGATGTGTCGAACCAGGAAGGCATTGTAGTGTGAAATTTTTTTTAATTTCCAAAGTATACCTCAAAGAAAACAAAATATGTATAATCACTCAATGGAAATGTGTTTATAATGGAAGCGTGAAATAGTAGGAACGCAGTAAAATAGGTTCGGAGGGCTTTTAAATTATTTTATTTTTAATGCGGACCAAATCAAATCACTATATTTTGCTGCTTAATATCAAATACAGCAACTGAGTTATTTTTATGCATCAAACAATTACATTTTCTCATTCATCCAAACTAATCACTGAACATCAATTTCATATTTTCTTCACTAAAATATTACTGTGCTTGATGTCATCAAGTGGAGCGGATCATTTTTTTTTCATTTGTTCACACATTTTTCCAATTTATATATATTTTGTTAAAGATTCTTAGCCTATGTCATTGCACACCAAACTGTCTACATTTGTTTTTAAAACAGTGAAATCATCTGTAGTTAAAATCTTAGTGACATGAAAAATATCAAAATATCAAAGATGAGGCCAAGAACCGCAGAAAATTATAGATTTCAATGAACTTGAGAAAAACAAACGAAAATCACTCAACTCACAAATATTGTCCACCAAATGATGACCATGGTCTGTTAATGTGTAGTGTAATGAGATATTCTAGCAGGGTCATAATGCATCAATAGCAATCCCCACTTCCCTACAAGTTGATCAGATTCTTTCTTCAAGTTCACCAGGATCAGGAAAGGACTTTAACACGCTTTGGTACTTATGCAGAACACGAACCGCGCTGGAACAACGGTGTTATGTAGAAATCCATTCTTTACTGTTCTGTATCTTCATCGTTAATAAACTAACACACCGCAAAATTTGGACCCAACTTGAAAAATTAAATCCCCCCCCAAAAATGTAGGATATAACGGGCCAACTTACCAAAGTATAGCTACCCGGGGAGGGGGAAGGTGACGATGCTCTTCTAATTTCCAAAACGAACGATTGCTTTCTAGTTATGCTAACAGATTGCAGTTCTTTTATATTTTTTTTGATGGCGGCTTCAAATAACCAAAAGTTTTAGACCGATCAGAAAAAAGGTTAATTATTCTATTTTTTTTTTTCTTTAAAGCTTATTATCATTTATATATAGATACATTTTTATTTTATATTTAACTAGCGAGGGGTACCCGGCGTTGCCCGGGTGTTGGGGTGAGGGTGGGGGTTAAAAAAAAAAAGTAAGTATGAGGATTGAACCCGAACTCTTGAGGCAAAGTTGTAAATTAAAGTGTGAAAAAAAGTGCGATGTTAACCATTGCCACACCGCGAGATGCTAATGGAAACACGTTTTAATTTATTTAATTACTTGGATTTAGCAGGTGCCTATTTTAATGAGTTAATGAGGTCAAGTTTGACTGCAGGATAGTACCGTAATTTACTGCTGAACGCTTTTTTTCCCCACCCCCAAGATGTTATAGGAAAAAGACTAACCCACATGCGGCAAGCGACAAATATTGAATATTTATCATCCCGAAATCAACCAAATTAAAGAGACAGGCGAGCTTCGTTATTAACTGTGAGATATTACGATTTATATGTGATATAAAAAGTGTTAAAAAGTTGTGAACAACCGACCGCTTCTCTGAAAGAAGCCTTTTGTAGACACACAGAAAAAGCGAACACACATACATACATATATTTTCGCTTTTATATTTATAGATAAAAATATCAGAAATACGCCACCACAAACTATGTATTGTGTTAGTTTTTGTCATTGGTATGTCTCACTTGGACACATAACTGAATATACATGTCTTGTAGATGGCAGGAGAAGATGAACGATATATGAACATTTCTATTGTCATTTGTACGTTCCAGATCTCACTGCTGAGCAGTCTTATGTTCTGCTGATTAAATTCAATTTTCACCCTAAAACAAGGCACAGTGCCGCTTTCATGTAGGAATTATGAAAAATTCTTAGTAAAATTATTTATAAAGAAAAAAAATGAAATTACTTGAGTGCCATGAACTATAATTGAAACCGAAGCCAAAACTTCGGAAGAATTCTTGGTAAAGTTATTTATTACAAGAAACGGAAGTACATAACAAACGACCTGGATGTAAGCCTGACAGAAAATAACACACGCTATAAAAAATAGATAATGAGAACTACAATACTATTAAAACATTACTATCAAAAACTAGTCAGTGATATGTTAGCATATAAAATTATATAGAGGTAAAGATGAAAATAAAGCTTAAGTGTATTCATACAAAACAGGAAAATAGGTACGAGGAAGGAAACCTAATATATTAATGCTCATTTCAAAAAGTTTCAGCTTTATCAACTCTCCATGGGGGCAACTGTTTTAGGCCATTACTGATATTTACACACACACACACACACACACACACACACACACACACACACACACACACACACAGGGTGTCCATAAAGTCCGTGTGCGCCTTAAAATATTTATTATTTTATTTGTGACTAGCGGGGGGGGGGGGTACCCGGCGATGCCCGGGTGTCTTGAGGTAAATCAAAACTCCGGGGGGGGGGGGTAAATAATAAAAAAATGTTTTGGTAGGTGAGTATGAGAATCGAACCCGTACCCTGAGTTGGAAATTAATGTGTGAAAAAAAAAAAAAATGTGCGATGTTACAATCGGGCCACCGCGACATACAGAGTAGACGTGTTTGAATTTATTTATCTAACTATAACTATAAAAACAGGCATGCGTAATAAAAGTTAACTTTGCTGCTTCCATTTGACCTAATTAAGAAGGTCAAATAAAAGTCACGCAGCGTAAGCGTTTGTTCCCGGCGCATTGCCGCAAACACGTCCGTTTGAGTTTAGTTTCATTTTATTTATACTAAAAAGCCCAATCAACACGCGAGAAGCCAAAATAACAATAATTTTGTAAAAATCAACGTAAACAAATCTATACGCTACGCGCTTTCCTAATTCCTAGATATTATGATATAGGACCTATATACACAGTTTTAAGCGATAGTAACGACCCCAGGAGCGCGTGCGAAAGAAGCCTTTTGAAGACATACACAATATATATATATATATATATATATATAGTAATTTTCTGTATTTGTTTTTTATTATTCACATATTGATAGAGGTACTCTTCATCTCAAAATATGCATAAAAAAAATAAGAAATAATGAAGATTCCATCAATCTATAGACTTTCTCCACAGCAATGATTCACAAATTTGGAAGTCTTTTTTATATAACCTCATCACGAAACCAAAACCAAAACTTATGAAGAATTCTTGATAAAAATATTTTTAAAAAACAGATGACTTTTAGTGCTATCAGCTATAATCGAAACCAAAACTTATGAAGAATTCTTGGTAAAATTATTCATTCCAAGAAATGGAAGTACATAACAATTAAACGACCCTGATGTATGTGTGACACAAAAAATAACACGCACACTATCATATTAATATATAGATTAGGTGACAGAAAAATTATCATGATTGTTTAGCGATATTACAAAATGTTTATCTTCTATATATATAAAAGCGAAAATGTATGTGTGTATGTATGTTCGCTTTTCCTCGATGTCCACGAAAGGCTTCTTTCAGAGAAGCGCTTGCTCGGTTCACAACTTCTTAAAACTTTTTATATCATCTATAAATTGTAATATCTCAGAGTTACCCATGGAGCTCGCCTGTCTATTTAATTTTATTGACTTTCAAACATTAATTATTCCACATTTCCCACATCGGCACACGTTACATTCGGTTTTCGGTATAAAAAAAAGCGAAACTCTAATCACAGGCCGAAAGCCAGTTGTCTCAAGAGAGCTAAGTAACGTTTGTTCAATGTCGACTTCATCATATCAGACTGTAGCTTTCATTTTGCTCCTCCTAATAAACAGGGAGCGGGTTTTTAAAAACAAACAAACCGATTTATTCACCTCATTCAAAACTGTCCCGCACAAAATCGTAACTGCTGAATACCTATTGCCGTCACGTCAATCAAAAACGCGCACCTGCTTGTTTTTTTTAACACTTTATTATTTTCCAACTGCGCTTCGCGAAGGCTTCGTTTTTTTTTTTTTTTTCATATTTTCGGGTTTTTTCACATACCCTGAAAAACACCCGGGCAACGCCGGGTACCCCTTGCTAGTTTAAATATAAATAAAAAAAGTATATCTTTTTTATTGCATTTTCACCTCAAACAAGCCATAGTACCACTTTGATGTAGGGGGCTAGGATCTGGGACATAATTTATAGGGGTACTATGTCGGGAGTTGAGCAGCGAGATATCCATTCGCATTACACTTGAACTTCTGCATGTCAGTACAGTTGGGAAAGCAGGAATCCAGAAGGGAGTTCCAAAGTCTAGCAGTTCTGGGGAAGAAAATATCTATCTATATATATAAAAGCGAAAATGTGTATGTATGTATGTATGTTTGTCCACTAAAAACTTTTGACAGACAGAACAAAAATTCACAAACTTGGTATCATACTGAAGCTCCATCCTTCGCCCGAAAAATATCGAAAAATTGGCCAAAAACGTTACTTTTTTTCACCCTGAAATCAACAATTTTCTACAGGGGGGGGGTCAACAAAAACCGTCCTCTCATGACGAGATCGGTTCTACGCATGCGTCAGATAACGTCATGACCTGATTTAGTTCAAATAGTTGAAAAACTGACTAAATTTCATGTGCGTCGTGTTAGCTCAGTTGGTTAGCATGTTGGGTCATTATCTAAATGTTTTGGGTTCGAACCGTGGTGCGAGATGTCTTTTTTTTTTTTTTTTTTTTTTTTAAATTTAAATATTGAAGCAGGGTTATTTAAGCCATTTTTCACGTAACGTTCGTTTTTCTGGTTTTTTTTTTTTTTTTTTTACTTCGCTTATTCTTAGGTTTTCATTAACACCCCCACCCCGACCGACCACACACACCCAAAAACACCCGGGTACCCACCGATTTTTAAAAAAAAATTTAATATTGAAACAGGCTTAAGCCATTTTTTACATTTTTTTTTTTTTTGTTTTTAGTTTTAACGTTCGTTTTTCTGTTTTCATTTTCGTTTTTTAGATTTTTACATGTAACATCGTTCGTTTGCCTTATGTTAGTTTTTTTTCGATGTTTTGATTACCCCCCCCCCCCGCTTTAGTTTTAACGTTCGTTTTTATGTTTTCTTTTTTTACTTTGCTTATTCTTAAGTTTTCATTAACAACCACACACACCTCCAAACACTCGGGAAATCTTATGCTTAACATGATTTTTGGAATGTAACTATACTGTTATTCTTATATATATATATATATATATATATATATGTGTGTGTGTGTGTATGAGAGAGAGAATTACTTTAACATAATCAGTTATAGGTGTATACCCATTGGTTTCATTACCAAAAATATTTTTTGTGTCACTTACTTTTGGAATTCCATACACTTGTGAAAAACACAGTAAAATAATAAAGCTTAAATAAATACATTTATAAACATTGCGAAAATATTAGTAAAATATATTTTTTTTTATATATTTCATTTTTTTTTGTATTTATTTTTATGTCATATTTAGCTGTTTTAATACCTCTTTAGTGGGGAATCCATATCGACTCAAATGTTTCTGATTTATGGAACAGATCAGCAATGGTTAAGCTGTTGCCAAACAGTCAAGTAGTAGAGTCATTAAATAAAACTTTTTCATTTTTTTTTGTATTCCTGATTAAAAATCAGGGTCAATCCACCTCAGCCTCTGTCATGCTAAAAAATGTGTGAAATGCAATGAGTTTTCTGTTTTTTTTTTGTTTGTTTCTTTTTTTTTTTACAGCATATCGACCATTTTCGAGTTATTTAATGCCAAATTCAGTAATTTTAGTAAGTTTTTACGCTTCAAATTCTTTAATTTCAAATATTTATTCATGGTGTTTGGTTTGATTGTTTTGGAGAAGAAATTAATTTATTTTCGAACTGTTATCCTTATCTTCATAGTTATTGCTGTTTCACCATGTTTCTGCCAACTCATCCTTTGGCCTTCTTTAGGTGATTAACCACGACTGGATAAGAATGCCGAGTCGTGTAATTGTATCCCCAGAAATTGGCGAAACCACAACTATCAAGATGAGGATAACAGTCCGCAAATAATTAAATACACAAACGATTCATCTCAAAAGATTCCAATAAAAAAAAATTATCTAAGAAAATTGTTTTGTTTTTGGCTTTGCAGGACATGATTGAATTTTGCAAAGGGGGGGGGTATCATGAATAAAATACGCATCAAGTGCGTTTGAAAGCCAAATCTCAACGTAATATTAGGAAAATTTGGCTTTCAAACGCACTTGATGCATATTTTATTTTAGTCAAATTAAATCAACGTTTCTATATGGAACTCACACCCTTGAAGTATCATCAATATTTGATGTCAGAAAGCCAGTATCTTCAGATAGCCTAATCCAGTCATTCCCAACGTGGGGCGCATGCCCCACCAGTGGCGCATGGGCAGGACGTGCACCCTTGGGCTTACTATATCAAAGACTATAGGGCAATTTGAGAATGAGTTATTTTTTTCATTATTATTATTATTATTATTATTACTATTATTATATTAACAGTGAAAAAAATTTGATATTTTCGCATCTCAGTTCTCTATTATATGTTTTACATTTAAAACTTTATTTAAATGTCCTTTCGTTTTAAAATTTTTCTCTTTCATTGATGCCATGTTCTTTGGAACCTTGTTTAGATACAAGTTAATGGCCTTTTAAACTTACTTCACTGAATAACAGAGGGATTTTTAATAACAAAAATTAAATATCACAAAGGGGAGGCATCAGGATTTTAGAAATGCCTAAGTGGGGCATGGCCCAAAATAGGTTGTGAACCACCGGCCTAATCTGATCGTATAACGAGTCTTTTGTAAAATGGTTGCTGTCATTACAATCCAAATTATTTTAGTTATGCAGCGATGTGTTTTAGTGTCATCAGCTCTTTTGAACTTTTGTTTTTCCTCGTGGCTTTCGAATCGTAAACGTTATTTCCGCTTCATTCCATAAGTTCCTTCAGGCCGATATGGATCTCCAGCTCAAGAAGGACTGTTATTTTATCTGATAACCTTGCATGAAGTGAAAAAAAAAACATTTGACAAAAAGGCAAAATTGAAAATATCCACTTCGTCATGGCTACCACATCCAAAATCAGAAATTACGAATCAGTACTAAAAAAATCTGATTATATTTTAGGCTGGATTTTTTTTTTTTTTTTTTCAGTTATCTTTACGATTACAGTTTCTAATTCATTTCCGGCTGCTCCTTTGCTTATATTTGATTTATAATATCTTTTGTTTATTAAATTGTTCCTATTTACAATGCCTCCCCACAGGACAGAGTTAGACACCAGGGTTGTTTTTTTAATGTGGAGAAAAGGAACAAAAATAAAAATTGTCTCAATTGTGAAGGATTTCTCCTCCACTGACAGAGAACAAGAAATTGAAGTGCAGCATCTGAAGAACAGAAACTACACTTTGACTTTGTCCCGAAGGCCAAGCAGGTGAATCATTGTTAGGTGAAAATATAGAATAGGTAAAGGAAGCCCCCCCCCCCAAATGTCAAGGGCTTTTCTAAATAATAACGTTATTTAGAAAAGAAAAAAATTCTTAACACGGGGAGGCAACCGGAAGTGAAGTGGAAACAATAATCGTTAAGATAACACTTTTTTTTTTATTACAAATAGCGATTGTTTTCTAACAATTATATAACAAACAAATAAAATCAACCGTTTTATGAAAGTTTTGATACGTTTTTTTTAATTTAAAGATTTTTTTTTTTTAAACATAATATAATAATTAATCAAATATAATTTTATATTACAAAGTAACAAACCATTATTAACAAATAATAAATTAAAACTGTTTTTTTTTTTTTTGATTAAAATAAAAATTCTGCCAAAAGTTATGTTGGCGAAAATAATGGAGGATCTTGGATCAACATTGGTCCGCAATTTCCAACCAATATGGCAATCATGATGAAATAGACGCTTTCTATCTGGCTGATAAAAGTGCACAATACATAACATTTGTCTAAATAGTACTATATGATTGAACACTATTGGAGTCTTCATACTAATATGTGACAAAGGAGACATTTAGTCAAGTGAGTTACAATTAGTGCCCCTGACTTTAGTAATTTTTTTTTTTTTTTTTTTTTTTATAATAAAAATGTGTACATGCATTCAGTGTTTAGATTGTAATCAACTAAACTTTCTTTTGTTATGGTAAAACTATACTTTTTAGCCCATCAAAAACAGGCAAAAATTATAGCCCGTTGACTTAGAATAAACTAGCCTGGGTGCCCGGCGTTGCCCGGTGTTTGGAGGTGTGTGTTAAGTATTAAAAAAAAAAAAAAAAAGTGGTATTAGGCAAGCAGGCTCGAACCCGTGTCGCGAAGGAGGAAAAGAACGTGAAAAAAAAAAAAAAAAAAAAAAAAAAAAAAAAAAGACGTGACGTGTTAGCTGTTGCGCCCATCGCCAAACTGGAAGTGACGTAGGTTTAAATTTAGGCTAAACAATCAAAAAGAGGGGATGACTTCTGCAAATATTGGTGAAAAAAGCGACCCCCCTCCCTGTGGGAAAGTGCCCAGTTGAGGGTGAAGGAATTAATGCTTTTAGCTAATTTTTTGATATTTGTCACCCGAAGGGTCGAGCTTCAAAATGATACCGACCTCGTGAAAATCCGTCGCGTCTGTCGAAAGTTTTAGGCCGACATACATACATTTAAACAGAAAGGTGAGATTTATATTATAGACTAGCGGGCGTACCCGGCGTTGCCCGGATGTTTGTGTTGGGGCTGGGGTTAGCAAAAAAAAGTTTTGGTAAGTAGGTAGGATTGAACCAGGAGCCATAAGGCAAAGGTTAAAAATAAAGTGTGAAAAATGTTTATCCGTTCGGCCAGCAAGGGAGAGTAAAAGGAAACCTGTTGAATTCAGTTAAGGATTAAAAAATGAGGTCAAATATTACGCCATAGAAATCCTGCAGTTAACTTTTACTGCGAGGTAGTTTTTTTTTTTTGGTTTGTTTACACAAAAATTACAAAAATTGACAGATGCGTGAATTAAATGAGGTAAAATAGAAATATCGCAGTGAATTTTTACTGCAAGGCAGTTTTTCTTTCCAACTTTAACTGTTTGTTTTCCCAAGATGTTGGGGGGGGGGAGGCACCAGCTCCCTATAAAAACGGGAGTGTCCAACTGAATAGCAATTGTCTGATATAAGGGGTTCCTCCCACATTGATCAAAAGCTGATTGCTTTCTGGACGTTCCCGGGAACATTGCCTTCACTTCGGATTTAGTTTTGCTTTTATACAAAAAAGCTGAATAAACACGAGAGGGGCCGATATAGCATGAATTGTGTAAAAGTCGACGTAAATAAATCTAGACGTGACGCGCGTTCGCAAATCCTAGATATTATCATCTAAGGGATATATAAACAGTTCAAAGACATAGTAACCCCTCTGAGAAACCCGGCGAAAAAAGCCTTTATTGGACATACAAAAACTTGCGCACCCGTTTTGCCTTTTATATATATACTAGCAAGGGGTACCCGGCGTTGCCCGGGTGTTTGTAGGTGTGTGTGGAAAAAAAAAAAAAAAAGTATGAGGATCAAACCCGAACCGTTGAGGCAAAGTTGTAAATTAAAGTGTGAAAAAAAACCAAAAAAAAACGTGCAACGTTAACCATTGCCCCACCGCGACATGCTAACGAAAACACGTTTGAATTTATTTAATTACTTGGATTTAGCAGGTGCCCGTTTTAATGAGTTAATGAGGTCAAGTTTGACTGCGGGATAGTACCTTCATTTACTGCTGAACGTTTTTTTTTCCCCCCAAGATGTTATAGGAAAAAGACTAATCCACATGTGGCGAGCGACAAATGTTGAATATTTATCTTCCTGAAATCAAGCAAATTAAATAGACAGGCGAGCTTCATTGTTAACTGTGAGATATAACGATTTATATTCAAAAAGTTGTGAAGCGAGCGACCGCTTCTCTGAAAAAAGCCTTTTGTTGACATACAGAAAAAGCGAACATACATACATACATACATTTTTGCTTTTATATATATATAGACTAGCGGGTGGTACCCGACGTTGCCTAGGTGTTTGGAGGTGTGTGTAGTTTTGGGTCAATCAAAACAAAAGAATAATAAAAAATCCTTTTGGTAGGTAAGTAGGAAGAATCAAAGTCAAAGCCTTGAGGCGCAGTTGGAAAATAATGAAGTGTGAAAAAAAAACCCAAAAAAAACGTGCGATGTTAACCGTTCGACGACCAAGAAATAGTAACGGAAAGATGTTTGAATTGACAGGTGCCCACAATAAAGTTAACACCGTTACTTCTATTTGACCTCATTAATGAGGTCAAATAGAAGTAACGGTTTTTTTTTTGGTTTGTTTACTCAACTTTGGCTGGTCTTGTTTCCCCAAGATGCTGGGGAGAAACCAGCTCCCCATCAAAAGGGGATTGTCCAAATTGAATAGCAATTGTCTAATATAAGGAATTTTCCTTGCATTAAAGCTGATTGCTATGTTCCCGGCATGATTGCCGAGAACAATGTCTTAGCTTTGAATTAGTTTCGCTTTTTATACGAAAAAGCCGAATCAACACGTGAGAAGCCAAAACAGCAATAATTTTGTAAAAGTCGCTGTAAATAAATCTAGACGCGACCCACGTTCGCAAATCCTAGATATTATCTAGGGGATATATAAACACTTCTAAACGATAGTAACGATCCCGGGACCGTCGGCAAAAAAAGCCTTTTCGAGACATACAAAAATGCACGCACCGCAGTTGCCTTTTATATATATATATAGAGATATATGACTAGCGGGGGTACCCGGGGTTGCCCGGGTGTTTGGAAGTATGTGTGTTGGGAGGGGGAGGGGTAGATCCAAACCCTATGTTAAACTTTTAAAAAATCGGAAAAACAAACAAAAAAACAGCGAACAGGAGGTAAAAAGAAAAAGTAAAATAGAAAAAAAAACTTGTTTAAAATCTCAGAAAAAAAATAAAAGTTTTGGTAGGTAGGTAGGTAGGATCGAACCTGGAATGCTGAGGCGAAAAACTTGATAACTTACCGCTCGCCCACGAAAGCAAAGTAACTAAAAACAATTTCAATTTAACGTTTATAAACACTCAAGTGGCAGGTGCGCAACGGGTTTAATTAAGTTAAAGGAAACTAAATTCCACACTTAATTTTAACTGCGGGGTAGTTCTTTTGGGTTTGTTTTTTACCTAACTTTATCTGGTTTTGTTTCTCCAACGTGTTGGGGAAAACCAGTTCCCGTAAGCCGAGGACTGCTCTTAAGTTTCACATCAGTTTTGCTTGAAAAAGTCCAACCAACACGTAAGAAGCCGAAATAGCAATAATTTTGTAAAAGTCGCAGTAAATAAATCTAGCCATGACGCGCGTTCGCAATTCGTACATATTATGATCTACACAGTATATAAGAAGTTCTAAGCGATAGTTACCCCAGAGAAATCCTGGCGAAAAAAGCCTTTCTTGGACATACAATATATATATATATATATATATATATATCGCAAAACGGGTGCGCGAGTTTTGTGTATGTCCAAGAAAGGCCTTTTTTTTTTAATTGCAGATACCGGCCATCTTCTCCCCTTAAATAATTTTTATATTATATCTTTATTCTTTTGTTATTTTATTTTATATATTATATTTTATTTTTTATTATATTTTATTTTTTTATTTATTCTTTATTTTCTATTTATTTATTATATATTTATTTATATTTTCCTTTTAGTGTCGTTTAATAACTCTTGCTGACATTTTTTTTTTAAGTGATAACCTGTACATTTCAGTTGACCTATATTATTTTGCCCTATATATATATTTTCGCGCCTTTAACATTTCCTGTCTGGGTCGTTTTGACTTTTGTTTCCCTTTATTTTATATTTAACTTTATAATTTTTTTTTCTCTCTCCTTTTTCTTCCTAGATCTTTTTTATTTATAGTTATGTCTCGGAAGTAGAGTGAAAAGCACATCTTATTTTTCTTTTATTAATATTATTTTTTTCCTTGTACACATGTTTGTGAATTATTCCATGGATTTCTGCCTTCGGATTATTATGGACCATCTTCTTCGAATTACGGGATGTCTTTGGATTTTACTTGTACAAATGGAAATTCTTTTAACTTTCTTGAAGTTTTACATTTGGATTTTACCGTCACTGGATTTTTTTATCTTCCACCAGACTATCCATTCATGTGTAATCACCTTTTCCTTTACCATATTCCCTCTGCTTAACTTATTTTGTTTTCAAGTAAGATCTTTGACTTCCTTGTTGTTTCATCAAATACTTCTGCATGCAAAATCCGATCCCGCATTTTGCTAATTCCTACCCTCTGATGAGAAGGAGAGTATTTCTTCGAAACTCCGCGGATTAAGGACTATCCATTTATCTAGTGTTTCCTTTTCAGATTAAATATGTTTTTAACTCATTTCAAAGTGTTTTTTAACATATTTTATTAACTGTTTGCTCATATATATATATATATATATATATATATATATATTTTGTGCCAAATTGATGGTTGAATATGGCTAAATTTGTGCTCAATTTTGCATTATATACTAATTCTTGTATTGAACAGATACCATGAAACCTAGTTTGTTGCATCTTATAACAAATATCCATACAAAATTTCAGCTAGATCAGCCCAGTAGTTTTCAAGAAAGAGTGGAATTTAAATACTAATCCTAACCGTGCATCAAACAGATACCATAATACTTAATTCACTGCTCCTTATCATACAGTTCATACAAAATTTCAGCCAGATCAGTCCAATAGTTTTCAAAAAGAGTAAATATGGTATTGTGGTGACTAATCCCTATTAATCCCTAACTGTGTATCAAACAGATGAAATAATACTTAGATCATTGCACCTTATAATAACAGCCCATACAAAATTACAAATACATCGACCCAGTAGTTTCTAAGAAAAAGCGGAATGGATAGACAAAGAGAAATATTGTGGGTATATTAATTTATTTTTTTCATTTTTTGGAGGTTTTTTACAGTCGTGTAAAAAGATTTTTTTTTCACTCCACCCTAATAGTTTTTTGTATTGTGGGGGTGGGGTGTGGGGTGTGGGGATCGTCACTTTTTCTTAATGTATCGACCATGTAACGAGATGGTGGTCATTCATTGGGGGATTTAGCAAATTGACTGCAGATACAAAAGTGAACAGTCAGAAAAAAAAGCTTCATCCCCCCCCCCCTTCCTTTCTCAATGGCAACATACTTGCCTAATCTCTTACCTCTCCCTACTTCCGGTTTAGTCACAGTAAAAAAAAGAAAAAGGGGAATTTTGTTATGCTCTAATATATATTTTTTTACTAATGTTGTGGTCATTCTTTCTCATGCATAAACTGCATGTGATTTGAAAAAAAAAAAAAAAAAAAAAAAAATTATTTTTTTTAACAAAGGAGTAACCACTTATCAAGGCCCGGAGGCCACTCGAGGATGAAGGTTAATACATGTACAGTGTCCAGGGGAACATGTATATCGTTAGTAGTGAAAATTTGGTAAATTGGATCACTTAAGTGGATGACTCAAAGAATTTGTTCACATTGGACTTGAAGACAACCATATCATAATCAGTTGGAAAGCAGGAAAACGGAACAGAGTTCCACAGGCATGCAGTTTTAAGAAAAAAGCTTTGTCCGTGGAATTTAGTCAAGTCATTCACTGATATAGAAGGACGGATTCAGAAAATGGCCTCTTTCCTCACCGTTTTCAGACCTACTAATCTAAGTGACAACACCCTTTCTGTGCCTTTTTGGTTTAATCACCGAAATGACGATCTTCATTTATCCATCGATCCAATTTTGCTCAGACAAGTCCTACGCCATGCAATCCTTCCTACTCATCTTTGTAGTAATTTTTTTTTTTTTTAAATTTTTTTTATTTGTTGTCTCCACGCATCAGAAATTTGTGATATGTTGAATATTTGCAAGCATAAGTATATTTTTATAAGTATGGCTTTTAGTACTCCTCTGTTAATATATAAGAACAAGAAGGAGACCGCCAAATACTTGTATCTTTTATGCCAAAATGAAATTATGCTAAAAAGAAATAAGGAGTTTGTGGGGAGTCTAAGATCGTTGGTTGGTTGGTTGTTTTACGGCATATCAACCCTTTTTGGGTTATTTAATGCCGAATCCAAAGATTTTGAAGAAAATTTTTTTAATAGAATATATTTGTTGTTTTCAGGTCGGTTTCCATTTAACCCACAATGGGACCCTAACAGGTACTACCACTCCGGGTCAGAGTGGACCTGAGAGCAATGGTAATTAAAAGGTGGCTCCACACTCCCCAAAGCCCACAAGCTGGGGCCTCACCACTGGATATAGTTTAAGGTCATATCCAGGACCCCCATTGAGGGACTTTTACCCTCTGCAGGGGGGCAGTCGGCATATTCTAATGCCCCACCGACAGAGCCAGTCTAAGATGGAGTTGGAGGTCAACCATCAGGTGAAAAGGTGACCCCTTTTCAGGTGTCATGCAAGTGACCTCATGATTGTTGTGTTGGATATTGGCAGGTGACCTAGGAAGAGACATTTGATCGGTTGCACAAATGCAGATGGATTTCATGTGAGGAATGCGGGATTTTCCACCATTGTCTAATGGAATGCATAATTTGACCCCGAAATATGTGAGAGGATATCAGTCAAAGGATTTGAAACAATAGACAATAGGAAATATTAAACATTTCAATAGGAAAGGAATGTTTATATAAATGAATTGCCACAAAGAAGAAGCGGGAAGTCGGTCAGAGAAAAGTGAGGCTGTTATATTTCTTCAACGTCCAATATCCGACCAATCACACATCTCCCTCACATGCCCTCAGAAATGTAAAAATACCAGTAATAACTTATAATCAAAAGCCGATTTCTTGGTGTGAAATAAAAACAATATATTTTTTTATAGATCAGTCGTGTTGTGTTTTACTCACTGTCAGTGTTTATATATCTGAAATGTTGAAATTAAAGTTTTCTTTTAAACTGCTAAATCCTATTTATGCAAAAAAAAAAAAAAAAAAAAAAAAAAAAAAAGGAAAGTTTTTTTCTTCTTTAGCTTTCAACGTTTCTGGTACACGCACACATAAAAACCTTTTTCTCTTCCCCGTTTCAAGGTTCGTAGAAAATCCATCTTTCTTTCTTCCCACCGACACGCGAATTAACCATACATTCAATCGACTCAAAGTAAAAAAAAAAAAAAAAAAAAAAAAATCTCCTCGCCAATGAGAGAAATGCTGGCTTTTTATATGTTCAAATTCGGCAGCATCTTAATTTGCATATGTCACTTTTTCGTTTCCTAGGAATCAGGTTTAGAGTTTGAGTGTCGGTGACTTTTCAAAATACACACACACCACCCTTGGACACTTGCATCGGCAACAAGAGAAGATGTTAACAATTAAATAGACTAGACAAACAAATTTTGGAAAACCGGCTGCAGCGAATATGTGACAGTTGGATAGTCGGGAAATGTGTGATTGTCCAATGTTTTCCCAAAATTCTGAGTTCCTAATTTCTGCGACTCGATAATTTCCTTGTTATTTTAGTATGCCTTTCGGTTTGATTTGGTGGTTTTAATTTACAGCATATCAACCCTTTTCAGGCCAGATCCAGTTATTTTGGAAATAGTATTCACGTTGCATCCAGTTATTTTATAGAAAGTTTATATTCTTCAAGTTCTTTGTATCTTTAATTACTAGTTTTCAGTGTTTCGTTTGGTTATTGTTGGATTTTAACGTTTTTGTTCACTGCCCTGCAGAACATGAATGAGTTTTGCAATGGGAAAGGGAAAAGGGTTACAGTATTAATGTTTTGTACATTTTAAGTGAGGAAACCAGTTAGGAAGTGGGGGGGGGGAGGTAGAAAGAGAAAGGGGAAATGGGAAGAAGGTGGGTTGTTATTGTTTTTGGTTTCGCGGGGTAAAATACCAAGTTGAGAAACTGGCATGGTCTATCCTCTCGAGGGTAGATGGGACTCTCTTAAGCCATGGTAGGCACCCTGTCTAGTGATGGCAGCACGATAAAAATACCCTTGGCAAAGCATCAAGTATTCAGCTACTGACAAGATTTGAATTACACTACAAACTCTTGTAGTGAGTTTAATCTCAGCTACGGCCGCGCTGGATGGATGAGAACAAAGTTTTTGCAAAAGGAAGTAGAAAAACAAAAAGCATCAATGTTAGGTGCATTTTCGTCTCAGGAAGCCAATATCTTCAGACAGCCTGATCTGGTAGCACCAGGGCTTATAAGGAAAAGTCCTTATAGAGTAACAGTTTTCGAAAGGATACAGATAGAGAGATTCACTTACTAGACGTCCAATATTTGGAGTTCAAATTAAATCCTTTTTTGTTTGTTTTTAGAATAATTTCTTTCTGTTCATAAAATATCCTCTTTCCAGGGGCGTTTTTAAGTGTATTCCTTTTTTTTTTATGGGTAATCAAGCTTTCCTTTTTTTAACATTTCCCTGCATTTTACTGAAACCAACCGAGAGCTCTTTATAGTATCCTCGCTGTTTCCTTAAGTGCGATTGTCTAGATCTCTTTTGCTCTTGGTTCACCAGGAATATTAGTTAGGTAGGACTTCAGGTTCTTTTTTTAAAATACAAAAAAATATTACATGTGCCTGATCTTTTAAGCATAATGTTCTGAGTGTATTAGTTGCTCCCATCTTAAATGTTATCGGTCCCCCGACAAAAGAAGGGTGGACCTGTAAATTCACCCTCGTCCGTTCGCACTTTTCTCAATAACTACGCCTTGAAATTTTTTGAAATTTTGCACAAGCATTAAACAGGATATGAGTATAAAAGTAACAGAATGGATTTTCCGGGAAACCTCCAGTTGGCCCCGTAGGGGTGCCTCTTGGGTTAAAATGGTTAAAATTGACACTTTTGTGCTTATTAAAAAATGCCTCGGATTTTTATAAAACTTTCTGAAAAGTTGTAACTAACTGATTTCTATATAAATTTTTTTTTGTCTATACCTCGTGATAACTTTTGGGTGTGCCCCAGGGGCTCTTTTAGGGCTAATAAAAACGCTCCATTTTGGGGACTATTTTACCATATTCGTCCAAAATTTTCTGTGTATGTCTATTTAGCAGTTTTGCATGGTGATGAACTCAAATTTAAATATGTCAAGGCCTTAGGGACTTTTGGGGCTAAATGAGAGAGGGGAAGGTAAGGGTAAATGATGAACTCAGTCATTTCTTTTTTTCATGGTGCAGAACTCAAATTTACATATGTTAAGGCCTAAAACTGCACCGTTTGTTCATTTTCACCATGATTTGACGTCCCCTGTGGACTTTTGAGGCTAAATGGGGGGAGAGGGGCAAACTTTGGCATTTTTTTTATGCCTCGTTCACTGTGCCCTCACAGAGGACCACACATACTTCACAACATTTCGGCCAAGGTAACCTCACACCTTTTTCAGGTGGATCTTGAAGAGAACTCTGAATCTTTGTCACACTTGCGAATGTATACGGAGAACATGTTACTGCCATGGATTAAGTAAAGTGTTCCATTTGAGATTCTTGAGTTCAACAAGATACACTTGAAGAAAGTCGGAGGTTACACGAGTCGAAATGTTGTGAGAATAACACTCAAGACGAGAACAGTAGTCCAAATAATACAAATAGAAATAAGAAGATTGCTAAAAAAAAACTTGTATCTTTTATAATAAAAAAAATTAAAGAAATTCACGAACCGGACTTTCGACCCTGATGAGGCTATGTATCAGTGAAATACAGGACTTACAAAAAAAAAAAAAAAAAAAAAAAAAAAAAAAGCAATAAACAAAAATGATCGAATCATTATATTCGACACTTCAAAGTTTTCCAAAATTTCTCAATTAAATTTTACTTTAAAAAAGTGTCTAACCATCTTTTACTTTAAAAAAAATTTTGTTTTTTAAATATTTTGTACCCGTGTTAATAATCATCAACACTATTGTCACTTAGGCAATGTTTTGTTGCTGATACACACAGACATGACAGAAAAGAATAGACACCCATAGAGACAGTTTATTTCAATAAACATAGAATTTATATATAAAAAAAATCAAAAATAAACGGTCACAAATTTAATTACTAATACTTGGTTGACGTTCTTCTTACTGTTACAACTCTTGTAGGCATGGCATTGATCAGTTGAAGAATATCATCTTGAGGAATTTCTTACCATGTCTGACGCAATAATGCTAAAAGTTCAGGCTTAGAAGATGCCTTCTTTCTCTTTTTGCGAAGGTTCCGGTCTAATATGCCTCAAAGGTTTTCAATTAGGTTCATATCCAGGGACTGACTTTGACATGAAAGTTTATTAATCCCATTTTGGCTTAACCAATGTTGTGTTGCCCTAGCAGAGTGACAAGGAGCCCTCATCTTCCATAAATAGAAAAAAATACAAAAAAAAAAAAAAATAAATAAATGGTCACAAATTTCATTACTAATACTTGGTTGACATTCCCTTTGCTGTTTTTAATGCTAGGACCATTCTAGGCATGGCATTGATCAGTTGACGAATATCATCTTGAAGAATTTCTTGCCATGTCTGATGCAATAATGCTAAAAGTTCTGGCTTCCTTTTCTTTTTGCAAAGGTTCTCGATCTAATACGCCCCAAAGGTTTTCGATTGGGTTCATATCTGGAGGCTGACTTACTCATGGAACTTTATTAATCCCATTTTTGCTCCACCAATGTTAGGTCACCCTAGCAGAGTGACAAGGAGCTCCACCTTCCATAAATGGGGAGTTAACTTGGTTCATTTTACCACTTGAGAATATTGGTAGGAGTTCTTCATGTAATATTGAAACATTTAGCAGAATTGATGTTTCTTTCACACTCCACCAAGTCTCAACAACCATCAGTCCAAATTGCATCCCTTACTATAGCCAAGAAACCCCTATATTTCAGCGTTGACTACAGTTGTTTCAAGTCAACCTCTTGCTGAGGGAGCATCCATACACATACCCTTCCACTGTCGGGAAATATTGCATCATCAAACTCAAAGAAAATGACATTGGTCCAAAAAGCCGTAGGTCTCTCCACCATCTCACGAGACCAATCTTTTCTTTGCTTGATATTTGCAGGATAAAGAGGTTTCCTTATCTTAGCTTTACCATAGTAGCCCAGCTTGTGAAGTTACCCGACAGCTGTTCTGGGACTGATACCAACTTTTGTTGCAATGTCTGAGGCCTGAGGCTTTGCACCAAGGATTCTCTTCAGCATTTCTTTTCACAAGATGCAAGGTTCTTTCAGGGGGCCGGTGGGGGTGGGGGGCTTGGATGGGGGTTTGTGCACTCTTTATCCTCTCTTATGTATGATCACTATTAACAGTAGAAAGGAGTATTGAAAGATTTCCTGCTAATCTGCATTGACTATGATCGCTTCCATGTTGACTCACGATTTGTCCTCGCAGAAATTAAGGATAGATCTAACCCGTCTTTGGTTCGTGGCATGCTTCAATGTTGTTAGATGTCATTTATATGAGATACTTTAAGCTACTTCAGCGCTATTCTTATCTGTAAATATAAATAAGCATATATTAATCTCAGGAAAAATATCTTAATGTCCATTCTATTCTGTCATATCTGTGTATGTGACTAGCCAACATGTACTGCACCATCTCTCACGCAAAGCAGGAGGAGGTAATGCATGAGAAAATAGTATTATGATTAAAATGTGCATAAACCCACCATTCTAAATTAAGCATTGACAGGCAGTGTATAAGTCTGAAATGGCACAGTTTGGCGTCGGACAGAGAGGAAGTGGCACAGTTTGGCGTCGGACAGAGAGGAAGTGGCACAGTTTGGCGTCGGACAGAGAGGAAGTGGCACAGTTTGGCGTCGGACAGAGAGGAAGTGGCACAGTTTGGCGTCGGACAGAGAGGAAGTGGCACAGTTTGGCGTCGGACAGAGAGGAAGTGGCACAGTTTGGCGTCGGACAGAGAGGAAGTGGCACAGTTTGGCGTCGGACAGAGAGGAAGTGGCACAGTTTGGCGTCGGACAGAGAGGAAGTGGCACAGTTTGGCGTCGGACAGAGAGGAAGTGGCACAGTTTGGCGTCGGACAGAGAGGAAGTGGCACAGTTTGGCGTCGGACAGAGAGGAAGTGGCACAGTTTGGCGTCGGACAGAGAGGAAATGGCACAGTTTGGCCTCAGACAGAGAGGAAGTGGCACAGTTTGGCCTCAGACAGAGAGGAAGTGGCACAGTTTGGCGTCGGACAGAGAGGAAGTGGCACAGTTTGGCGTCGGACAGAGAGGAAGTGGCACAGTTTGGCGTCAGACAGAGAGGAAGTGGCACAGTTTGGCGTCAGACAGAGAGGAAGTGGCACAGTTTGGCGTCGGACAGAGAGGAAGTGGCACAGTTTGGCGTCAGACAGAGAGGAAGTGGCACAGTTTGGCGTCGGACAGAGAGGAAGTGGCACAGTTTGGCGTCGGACAGAGAGGAAGTAGCAGAGTTTGGCAATCAGACAGAGAAGAAATGGCAGAGCTTGGCAATCAGACAGAGAAGAAATGGCAGAGCTTGGCAATCAGACAAAGAAATGGCAGAGCTTGGCATCAGACAGAGAAGAAATGGCAAAGTTTGGAATTGGACAAAGAAGAAATGGCAAAGTTTAGTTTCACACAGAGAAGAAAAGGCATCATTTAATATCAAACTTTCCAAATCCAGTAATTTAAAAAAAAAAAAAAAAAAAAAGTTTTATGCCGTAAGATCTTTAAGCTTCAAATATTTATCTATGGATTTTTGCTTTTGTTGCTGTGTTTTATGACATATCAACCCTTTTTGGGTCATTTAAGGTCGAACTCGGTAATCTTGGAAAATTTTTTGGCACTACTGCATGTCAGTGACATGAGGCAAATGTGTGTATTTTAGTTTCAAGAACTGTCGACAGATGTTACTTGTCAGCTAAAGAACAGGTGTCGATAACGCTTCCTTTTCTAAAAGTGTGTGCGAACTAAAATGATATTTTGCTAAATTTTAGCGTAAAAAAAAAAAAAACAAAGGGAAAAAAAACAAACAAGTAATTCTAAAAACAAACTATAAATGTTTCGGGTTTTTATCAAATTTATTTTACTAGCAAGGGGTACCCGGCGTTGCCTGGGTGTTTGGGGGGGGGGATTAAAAAAAAAAAAAAAAAAGGCAGAAAATTAAGCATGAGGATCGAACCCGAACCCTTGAGGCAAAGTTGTAAATTAAAGTGAAAAAAAAAAAAAAAAAATGTGCGATGTTAACCCACCGCGAGATGCTAACGGAAACACGTTTGAATTTATTTAATTACTTGGATTTAGCAGGTGCCCGTTTTAAATGAGGTCAAATTTTGACTGCGGGATAGTATTCATTTACTGCTGAACGCCTTTTTTTTTCCCCCCCGAAGATGTTATAGGAAAAAGACTAACCCACATGCAGCGAGCGAAAAATATTGAATATTTATCTTCCCGAAATCGACCAAATTAAATAGAAAGGTGAGCTTCGTTGTTAACTGTGAGATATTACGATTTTTATGTGATATAAAAAGTTTTAAAAAGTTGTGAAGCGACCGACCGCTTCTCTGAAAGAAGTCTTTTGTAGACACACAGAAAAAGCGAACACACGTACATACATACATACATACACACATACATACACATACATACATACATATACATACATACATACACACACACATACATACACACACACATACATACACATACATACATACACACACACATACATACATACACACACATACATACACACATACATACATACACACATACATTTTCGCTTTTATATTTATAGATTTTCACTTATGAATCGCTCCTTGAAAAAAAAAAAAAAAAAAAAATTATATTAATACATTCAAATTATATTTTGATACATTTTTTTATACGATAAATGTTTCTATTTTCATGTTTTTGTGTTATCTATTTTGTTATATATTTTTTTCGTTATCATAAACACTTGCTTATATTTGAGGTTCACATAATGGCCGCTGGACGTCAGTTCTCTTTCTAAAAACAGGGGTCGATAACTCGTCTCCGTTGCTAATATGTCACTGACATGCAGAAGTGCCAAAGTTTTTATGCTTCAAGTTCTTTATAGCTTCAAATATTTATTCAGGGTGTTTGGTTGTTTTGTAGAGGAAAATTGTTGTTATGTTTAACTTTGTAGAACATGATTGACTTTTGCAAAGGGAAAGAAAGCTAACATCAATGTTTACTTCGTTCTAAGTTGAGAGCAAAGGAGACAGGCAAAGTTTTATGATTGAAAAAAATTAAAAAAATAATAATCTAACCCTTACTTCGTGTGGCTGTCTATCATTACAATAATTTGAAGTTAACGTCCTAGTGACGTCACTCAAACTTATGGCAAAAGTATGTTTGGCAGTTTTAAAGTAAATCAGCCATGATACTGGCGTGCACGTGAAAAACAGCAAATTTCAGCAAAATAGCAGATGAGGATGATGTAGATATGGAACCAGCTTTTCGTTAAAAATAAATCTATCTATAAAAGTGAAATTGTGTGTGTGTGTGTGTGTGTGTGTACATTTCCCTACCAAACTACTCTGTCAATTTTCAGTCAACAGACTCGAGATTTAACATAAGGGGGTGTTGAGATTTGGGAAAATCTTTTTAATCGGTTTTCGGCCAGAAATTTGGCTGTCAAGGGGGTCAAAGTTCAACGATTTGACTGTTAACAACTCTATCAAACTCCTTTGCCAATTTTGGGTCTAAACACTTGAAATTTTAGATGTAAGTTAGTTGGACATGGATCAAACTTTTTAATTTGATTTGAGCCCAAAACAATAAATGTTAAGAGGTCAAAATTGGGGTCAATTTGAAATAAATTTAACCTGTGGTCTCTACCAAATTAATCCGTCAATTTTTGGGCTAAACATCTAAAATTTTAAATAAAGTGTATTCAGACATTGGCTGCCGAGAGGGTTAAAGCCCAAAATATTTGACCTTTGCAGTCTCTAGCAAACTATTCAGCCAATTTTGGGTCTAAACGTTTGAAATTTTACATAAAGGGTATTCAGACATGCAACAAGCTTTTTAATCAATTTTTGGGAGAAAATTTAGCTGTCAAGAGGTCAAAGTTGAAAAAGTTGACCTTTGCAGACTTTACCAAACTCCTCCGCCAATTTTGGGTTTAAACACTTGAAATTTTAAATGTATGTTACCTGGACAGGAGTCAAACTTTTAAAGATATATATATATATATATATATATATATATATATATATATATATATATATATTAAGTAAAGTGATTTTCAATTTAAAAATTAAAAAAATTTTTTTAAATTTAAAAATCAAATTTTAATTAAATTAAAAATCAGTTTCATAAGAAGGAACAACAACAAAGTCAATTATTAATGACTACTTTAAACACAGTTCCTGATTTCAAAAAAAGAAAAACTAAAAGATTCATCTGCCTTACTTTTAATGCTAGGTTTATTTATGGTGTCTTTTAAATTCAATAAAAATCCTCCTAAATTTGCTGATGAGGAGACCGTGCTTACCAAAAAAACTATATATAATTGTTCTACATAACTTCATGTATACCACAAATAAAAAGCACGGATTTCCGAAACGATCGTACAGATAATTGACTTTGTTGTTGTTCCTTCTTATGAAACTGATTTTTAATTTAATTAAAATTTGATTTTTAAATTTAAAAATTTATTTTTTTTTTTTTAATTTTTAAATTGAAAATCACTTTACTTAATATTGAATTAGCTCTAGGACATTTAACTATCGAGCTTATTATATATCTAAATTACAACAAGCATTTCCTGTATTTTAATTAAACTAGTAATTTCACTGTTACATTAAAATACACTTAGCTCTTTAGACTATTATTCTAATCTCCTTTAAATTATATATATATATATATATATATATATGCACACAAAGTTATTAACAGTACATAGGGCCTGAACAAAACTGGTCTGAACTGCTAGTAAATAAATAAATTGATAGAGTTCAAAATAGACTTCGTAGCCTCATAGGAGATGTCCTTTTCTCCTCCTTGCAACCTCTATCTCACAGAAGAGATGTTGCGAGTTTGTCTCTGATGTATCGTTATTTTCATGGAAAGTGTTCGACTGAGCTTCAATCTATGGTCCCCCCTCGCCAAACTTTCACAAGAAACACTCGTCTAGCTGTAAACACTATCAATAATTCCCCCCACTCTTTATCTGTGCCTAAACCTAAACGTAGATTCCATGAACAAAACTTCTTTCTTAGAACTGCACGCCTGTGGAATTGTCTTCCGTTTTCCTGCTTTCCGGCTGACTACAATATGGTTGTGTTCAAGTCTAACGTAAATAAGTTCTTGATGAGCCGCTCCATATAAGTTATCAAATTTACTAAATTTTCATTACTAATGATTACTATATTGTCCAATTTCTACTGTACACTCTTTAACCCTTATCCTTGAGTGGCCTCTTGGCCTTGATAATGCGGTGATGCCTATGTAAAAAAAAGAAAAATAAAATAAATGAATAAAAAGTAAATTTTTGCTGCAGTCTCCGATTTATTCTTCCTTGCAGATACTAGCACTGCTTCTATCCGCTCTATCAGGATCTACTAATCTCAACCACGTTCAGACACACTCAATCATACTCTTAAAGTTGTCCTTTAGTCCTTATTACATGAGCCATGTTTTTGACAAAGGAGGAAGAACTGCTGTTTTCTGCTTCAGAATTTATTACATCTAACACTAATTGTTCCTATTTACAATGCCTCCCCACGGGACAGAGTTAGACACCAGGGCCGTTTTTTTTTTTTTTTTAACGTGGAGAAAAGAAACAAAAATTTAAACCGTCTCAGTCATGAAGGATTTCTCCTCTACTGAGAGAGAATAAGAAATTGAAGTGTAGCATCTGAAGAACAGATATTACATTTTGATCTTGACAAGTTTTTGCCATAACTAATTTTTATTTATTTATTTTTTATTTTTTTAGTTCCTTACATTAAGTGGCTTTATACCTTATCTGGAGCGATTTCCATGAAGAAAAAAAAAAAAGAAAAAATCCCTATCCTCCTCCCACCTTTTCACCAACTCCTCCCATCGCTTTCATACTTACTCTTTCTCTATTTCTCTGAACCTAACACTGCTCCGTTGGAGGTTACATCAACCGAAACGTTGTACAAACTACACCCAAGATTAGAACACAAGTCCGAATAATCAAAATATGAATGAATTCTCGCAAGAACTGCACGCCTGTGGAACTCTGTTCCGTCTGCCTGCTTCCCACCGGACTACAACTTGGATGTCTTCAAGTCCAATTTTAACAAATTCCTAATGAACCGCCCCCTTAAGTAAACACTTCATCAAATCTCCACACTAACGTAATGTACTTGCAATAACCCTTATCCCTGAGTGGCTTCCGGGCCTTGATAAGTGGTGATCACTGTGTAAAAAGTGTGTCAGATTTATATATACACCTTCAGTCTGTGTATATTCGTTATACCTTTGCACTGTTTTGCCTATTGATAAATTTCCTTTATAATTAAGAATAACTTAAGACTTCTACCTGGTCATGGCTGATGGAACAAGAACAATCTAACCTGGTTAATCAAATAAAGGGTTTGGTTCGTAACTCTGCGCAGACTCCGCAGTTTGACAAGATGCATCTAAAGATGGTCGGAGATTAAATTTGAACGAAACATTGCGAGATAAACATCCAAAATGAAAATAGTCGTACAAATTATCCCAATGATCCAAAAGATTGTCCTAAAATTTACAGTTGTATATAGATCTATGTAGATGTATCCATTAATCTTACTGGTTATGTGTTATTAGACTGGATTAGTATTTAGAAGAGATGAAGAAAAAAAATGATACAAGATGGCTTCAATAAGTTTCCAGACTTTTTTGTACACGCATTTAAAATTGTTGTAGACTCTTGAAAATTCAGTATGTTATCGCTATACATCTTATGAGATGACTGACCGATTTTTATGATTTCTGGTTCAAATGAACAGCTATAGCATGAATTGGAATACACTCTACTAAAGCCTGATTGTCACAGCTAGTGAATTTCAAAAATGCAATCTGGACGTGAGGACACTTTAGAAGAACGATATGCAATTAAATTCTGTTTTAAAAAATGCGACGAACGTATGAAATGCTTCAGACTGCTTTTGGACCATCTGTTTTTGAGTGGCATAAGAGATTCAAAGAAAGCAGGAAGTCTGTGAGGGATGGTGAGAGTAGTTGGAGGAGTAAGGAAGTCAGAACAGCACATTTGATTGGCCAAATAAAGAATTTCATGGATAAGGACCATTGCGTGTTTATAGAGGCATCTGTAATGTTGCACCCACCACCACCACTAGTCTCTTCCTATTATACAGCCCCCCCCCCCTAAAAAAAAAGAGCTTCCAATCTAATAGGTCTTGTACTGTCAACCAAGCTCCAACCTCTGTCCCATCACCACAATGTTGCATCCCTGTGCCTGTTTTACAAGTACTTTAACGAAATGTGCTATGATGGACTCCTAGCACTTGTATCCCCCCTTGATGTACATGCTTTTAACAAACCTGTCCAGCAGCAAAATCCCGACCCTTCTATTGAAGACGCCCCTCCATGGGATTAATGGACTATCTCAAGACATCGCTTCCTCTGGTGCAGAAACGATGTTTGCACGGAAAGTGAGATCCGGTTTTGACAAACTCTTACACAAACAGTCAAGGCCACTAGCGACCACTTGTGTACCCAGTAAACGTTTCATGTCAGGTGAAAAGAGTGTTTTTCAAAAGTTATAAAAACAACACATCATTCTGTCGAAGAGAGTCGGTGATATAGTATATATCGTCCAAGGACCAACATATACCCACAAACGTCACCAGAACCAACTAAGATGTCGATTAGTTGAAACGAACGACAGTCCACCATTGGAAGATGAGCCGATAGACACTGTCTTCGAAACTTTTGATCTTGAACCTCCTCAACCAACACCTGAACTACAGCGGTCGTTGCATAACAGAAAGTTTACAGAGCCATTGATGGTAAACCCTAAAAGGAAGGGGTACTGACAGCTTTTACGAACAAAAAGCTTGGGAGGGGGTGTTGGAGACGCCCCTCCATGGGATTAATGGACTATCTCGTGACGTCACTTCCGGTAACGAGTACCGGTGCACGGCAGTCAGATATTGATATGCGGCCAAGGCGGTCGTGTGCAATATTCCAACAGTTGAGGAATGGTATTGCTCAACCCGCCTTATCTGTAATATATGTGAATACATGTTTGTTTCTAAAAGTCCTGTGTTCCTTTCATTTTATTACCATTTAACACCATAAGACCTTCACTGTCGAGGTCCCTAGATGATAGAAAATCTACTTTATCAGCTTCTTGCCTCGATTCCCTAACTGTACTGACATGCAGAAGTTTAAATGTAACGTGAACAGTCATCTTGCTCATCTCTTTACATAGTTCCCAGTAGATATGATCCCAATTAGCAACCCCTTACGTTCAAGTGGGAATATGCTTTGTTTGATCGAACAAAAGTTTAAAAAAAAAAAAAAAAAAAAAAAAAAGTTATATTCTGGATAAAATTTACGTTTTAATTCTAAGAAGACGGTAGTTTTCAAAGTTCTGAGAATTCAACTTTGAAAAATATATCAATTTTTTCTTGAAAAAAACTGAATTTGAACAATTCAATAAAAAAAAAAAAAAAAAATCATCAAGAAAAAGTTATGCAATGAAAAATACCCCAGAAAAAGATTTTTTTTTTCAAAAGATTGTGGGCATTTTTCATTGTGTATAATTTTTTTTTAAAGTGATGTAAGCCAATTTTAACAAACCCCAACTCCTGAAATTTAAAGCAATAATTTTGCTCGGATTCTAAGATTCCAACTCCACAGCTCCAGCGTTAAGTATTTTTGTAGATAAATCCTTACAGACCGGGACAGGGTTGAGGAGAAATGGAGAAAAGTTACAGATCCATTAATAATTAAAGTCTCCAACAGGCATAAAAAGGATTTATTTCCAGCAGGTAAAAAAAAACAAAAAAAAAAAACAACAAAAAAATGGAAATAAAAGAATTTAATGAATTAAAAAAAAAAAAAAATGAATAAAAAAAACAAACAAAAATAAAAAAGAAAAAAAAAACATGTCAAGTGAGTTTATTGATGATACAAACATTAAAATTTACCAACTGCTTATAAAGATAAATAATTCCTTCTGTACTAAAGTACATTTTTAAAAAGATATTTTATTTGTTTATTCCCAAATTAAAAACATGAACATATCATTCATCGGACTACTGTTCTCATCTTGAGTATGATTTTTACGTTTCAGTCGATGTAACCTCTTAATCTTCAGGTGTATCTTGTTAAAATCGGGAATGTTTCTGTCGAACTCTGGAATTTGGACGGAATTTCGAGCGGAACCCTTTATTTACTTCACAAGGGTAGCGTGCTCTTGTTCCGTCAACCATGACTGAATAGAAGTCCTAAGTAATTCGCAATTGTATTTTTTCGGTTGCTCACACTGAGGATTGAACCTTCAACCTTCAGGAGAATATTACTTTACAACTGATTTTTCTTTAACCACTGCGTCACGAGTCCTTGCGGGCAATTCTAGTACGAATTTTAGGATCCTTAAAACCATTTTTATTTCTAGTTGTAAATATCACCATTTATTACTAATTATTACTATATATGATGGAACAAAAGCACGCTACCTCCGTGAAGTAAATAAATTCTGTCCAAATTTCCGAGTTCGACAAGACACACCTGAAAAAGGTCGGAGGTTACATAAAGATGAGAACAGTACCCGATGAATCCAAATAATATGTATAACCAATCCTCATCTCAAAAATTCAGACACGTAAAAAACTTGAAATAAAGAAAACTTATAATTAAAAAAAAAAAAAAGAAAAAGGAAGAAAGAAAAAGAAAATATATACTAGCTGTATCTATCCAGTGGTGCCCAAGGATACAATAAAATAATTTTAATTTAAAATTTTTTATCTGTTTGCACATTTATAAACTTATACATAAAAGTAAAAGGGAGACAACTATCATATTCTTTGATTTACAAAACTAGTTATTCACTATATTGCCATAAACTTGTTTATTTTTAGGCGATTATTTAAAAATGTTTCATAGTACCAGTCATCAGGCCTGGACAAGGTAAAGCATATTATAATATGAGTGAAGTAAATTAAAAATAACATAAGACAAGGCGATAGTCAACAAAGGGATCACATGGTCAACACAACTGGCCAATGATTGTAGCAGGGCCATTTTTTTTTTTTTTTACCCAATTAAAAGTGAAAAGTGCCAAAAACTTTTTTTTTTTTTTTTTAAACACACACAGAGAAAATTCATTGGTTGATGGAAACTAATAGAGTGTGGTGAAAATGGATTCTAATTGGTTGGAGTGGACATTGCTCGACTATAAAAGGGATCTTAGAATGTAAATCCATGCATTTAGTCTGATGATTTCCTTCGGAAATGAAGCACAAAGATTTCTGCATAATTCATTTGCCATAAATATATTTTTTTTATTACTACTATTATTATAAACTCAATTTAATATCAAACTTTATTTTATATATATATATATATATATATATATATATATATATAAGAAATGGTAATTAGTAAAACTTGAAGAGAGTGCTCAATACTATTGCAGAGCAAATATTTTTTTATTGCCGTTTTATCTGCTTAGTTACATATGTTTCGGTTATCAAATTGTATCAATGATCCAGTAACTTCAGACTTTACAGAAACGTAAACGGTTTTTGTAAAGTCTGATAAAGTTATAGGATCGTTGATACGATGCGGTAGCCGAAACACGTGTAAGTAAGCAGATAAAACAGTAATTATAATATATATATATATATATATATATATATATATATAAGTTTTTTTTTGGGTACATATTTTATAAAACATTTGAACAACACTGGGTGCAGTGCCATTATTAATTGTTGAGGATTTGCTTCTATTTTTTTCTTTTTTCATAGTTTAACCATATAAAATATTAAAGAAAAAATATTTAATTAAGAAAAAAAAACAAAAATATACTGATTTTTTTTTCCTTCTCCTTAGTTCTAATTCAATGTTTAAGGTTTGATTGTTTTGTTTTATGGCATATCAACCCTTTTCCAGGTCATTTAATGCCAAATCCAGTTATTTTGTGAAATAGTTTTTATGCTTTAATCACGTTGATACACCGGTCCCCGCTAGATCACCAAAGTTAAGCAATGTTGAGCCTGGTCAGTATTAAATGAGCGACCATTTAGGACTTCCAAGTGCTGCATGTGCTCTCCACTTAACCCGGCATTGTTTCCGGTCGCCCTGGAATTCTCCTTGCCACTCGACCCAAACAGTGTCCATTCAGGAGAGGTGTGGTTAGAGATTACGCGACCCTTGCCTCACAATTACATGTGCAGCTGCCCCTCCAAGGGTATCCTTGTCTTTCAAGACTGAATGGAGGTATCGATTATGCTTCAAGTTCTTTTTATTTTTAAATATTTATTTGTAGAGTTTGGTTTGATTGTTTTGTTTTACGGCATATTAATCCTTTTCTGACTATTTAATGCCGAATCCAGTTATTTTGGAAATAGTATTCATGTTGCATCCAGTTATTTTGTAGAAGGTTTTTATTCTTCAAACTCTTTGTATCTTCAATCGCTAGTTTGTAGTGTTTGGTTTGGTTGTTTTATAGTGGATTTTATCGTTTTTGTTCCCTGCCCTGCAGAACATGAATGAGTTTTGCAATGACAGAGGAAAAAGCGTTACAGTATTAATGTTTGGTAAGGAAACCAATCAGGAGATGGGAAGAGAAAGAGGAAGTTGGTTTCACAAAACATAATTAAGTTTTGCAAAAGAAAGTAGAAAAACAAAAAGCATCAACGATTGGTGCATTTTAAGTCAGGGTGCCAGTATCTTCGGACAGCCTGATCTGGTAGCACCAGTCAATGTTTAAAAACACAAATTAGACAAAAGGAGGCAAATAATGGGTGGGGTAGAACTCGATGGAGATTTTTTTTCTACTCCACCCATTACTTACCCTCTTTTGTCTAATTTAGGTCTTCAAACATTGAATTATAGCCAAGGAGAGAAAAGAAAAAAAAAATACATAGCTATCTTTTATATACGTGTTGTTTATGCACATATATAAAAAGATAGCTACGTGTGGTTTATGCATATATATATATATATATATAAAAGATAGCTACGTGTGGTTTATGCATATATATATATAAAAGATAGCTACATGTGGTTTATGCATATATATATATAAAAGATAGCTACATGTGGTTTATGCATATATATATATAAATATAGCTACGTGTTGTTTATGCATATATATATATATATATATATATATATAAATATAGCTACGTGTGGTTTATGCATATATATATATATAAATATAGCTACGTGTTGTTTATGCATATATATATATATATAAATATAGCTACGTGTTGTTTATGCATATATATATAAAAGATAGCTACGTGTTGTTTATGCATATATATATATATATATATATATATATATCAAAGATAGCTACGTGTTGTTTATGCATATATATATAGAAAAGATAGCTACGTGTGGTTTATGCACATATATATAAAAGATAGCTACGTGTGGTTTATGCATATATATATATATAAAAGATAGCTACGTGTGGTTTATGCATATATATATATATATATATATAAAAGATAGCTACGTTTTGTTTATATATATATATATATATATATATATATATATATATATATAAAAGATAGCTACGTGTTGTTTATACACATATATATAAAAGATAGCTACATGTGGTTTATGCATATATATATATATAAAAGATAGCTACGTGTGGTTTATGCACATATATATAAAAGATAGCTAAGTGTGGTTTATGCATATATATATATAAAAGATAGCTACGTGTGGTTTATGCATATATATATATATAAAAGATAGCTACATGTGGTTTATGCATATATATATATATATAAAAGATAGCTACGTGTGGTTTATGCATATATATATATATATATATATATAAGATAGCTACGTGTGGTTTATGCACACATATATATATATATATAAAAGATAGCTACGTGTGGTTTATGCACATATATATAAAAGATAGCTACGTGTTGTTTATGCATATATATATAGAAAAGATAGCTACGTGTTGTTTATGCACATATATATAAAAGATAGCTAAGTGTGGTTTATGCATATATATATATATATAAAAGATAGCTACATGTGGTTTATGCATATATATATATATATATAAAAGATAGCTACGTGTGGTTTATGCATATATATATATATATATATATATAAAAGATAGCTACGTGTGGTTTATGCACATATATATATATATAAAAGATAGCTACGTGTGGTTTATGCACATATATATAAAAGATAGCTACGTGTTGTTTATGCATATATATATAGAAAAGATAGCTACGTGTGGTTTATGCACATATATATAAAAGATAGCTACGTGTGGTTTATGCACATATATATAAAAGATAGCTACGTGTGGTTTATGCATATATATATATATATATAAAAGATAGCTACGTGTGGTTTATGCATATATATATATATATATATATAAAAGATAGCTACGTGTTGTTTATACACATATATATAAAAGATAGCTACGTGTTGTTTATGCATATATATATATATATATAAAAGATAGCTACGTGTGGTTTATGCACATATATAAAAGATAGCTACGTGTTGTTTATGCACATATATAAAAGATAGCTACGTGTTGTTTATGCACATATATATAAAAGATAGCTATGTGTTGTTTATGCATATATATATATATAAATAAATAAAAGATAGCTACGTGTTTATGCACATATATATATAAAAGATAATTACGTGTTGTTTATGAACATATATAAAAATAGAGCTATGTGTAGTTGTTTATGTGCATATATAAGATAGCTATATTTAGTTGTTTATGAATATTATATATATATGTCTACATGGGGTAATCTCCAAATTAACAGATTTTTACGAATTTTGGAAATCACCTGCTAGGCATAAGGTTGGGTAATGTGAGCTATATTAAGTTGAAGTTAATTTATGCAAAGGGAGCAAAAAGGTGACTGGATGACATAGGATTTTGAGATTTTAATTTTTTGTTATCGTTCCGTCACTGAATTAATTGAAACAAATTTTTATCAAACTATAATGAATTGTTATGATAATGTTTTAATCTCTATAAAACGACCGGAAGTGAATAATTTCTATCTTAATACATGAGAATTTGTTAAGAGTTTTAAAGCCAGTTTAAATGATTTTTGATTTGACAGTTTAAATTAGTGTTGGACGATTAATCGGAATTCTGAAAAAAAAAAAAAAAACTTTTTGGGGTATCAGAATCAGAAAAATTTGTACCTAATTCCCAATTCCAAAAACGGTTCTTATATTTTAATATTTAAAAAAAAAGTTACAACAGAATCTGGAATTTTATTAGAATTATCTCATTACTAGTTTGAATGGATCCAAATTCCTTTCAAACTTCAAAGGGTCACAAAGTAATTCGCTTGTTCTTTTTTCCAACTATAAAAATTAACATGGCTGACTTGTTTGTAGAAATCAAAATGAAGTCTGATGGATTTAATTTTGCAATTAAAATTTCTTTTTATTTAGAATTATTTCATATTTGTTTTCAATATTCATTCAAAATTAAATAACAAATGTGTAATTATCAAAGTTACTTGACACGAGAAACACACATACACCAGAAATAGTTATATTGTTTTAAATATAAAAGTAAGATTTATATTAATTAGTTTTATAATATATATAATAACAGACACATTTCATCTTCATCAAAACTCATCAGTGTGGTTATATATAACTGCACTACTGGTTGCAAGATTGGAACACCAAACTAAAGTTACTTTTAACATCAATCTGATGTGTTTACCTACAGAGCCACCGAAAGAGCTCTATGAAAGAAGGAAAATATTGCTATTATTGCTATAATCAACATAGTAAGTGATGTGATAATCTTATATCATGTTTCAAGATTACAGCAAAGCAACAATGGCATCACCAATACGATGCAGTAACACATGGGCCAATCCAAACTATTTAGAAACATGCTTTGAGCACTGACCATATTATCTATCTGTTATAAAAGATAAATTTTCTGTGTTTCTGTGTGTGTGTATACGTTTCTCTACCAAACTACTCTGTAAATTTTCAGTCTACAGACTTAAGATTTGACATCGGGGTACTGAGATTTGGAAAAATCTTTCTAATCGGTTTTCAACCAGAAATTTGACCTTTGAAAACTCTACCAAACTCCCCTGCCAATTTTGGGTGTAAACACTTGAAATTTTAAATGTAGGGTCCTTGGACATGGATCAAACTTTTTAACTTGATTTGAGCCCAAAACAAATGTTATGGGGGTCAAAATTGGGGTCAAAGTTTTAAAAAATTTTACCTCTCAGCCAATTTTTGGTCTAAACATTTGAAATTTTACATAATGTGTATTCAGACATAGGGCAAGCTTTTTGATCAGTTTTTGGTCGAAAATTTGGCTACCAAGGGGTCAAAGTTCAAGAGATTTGACCATTGCGGTCTCTAGCAAACTATTCAGAAAATTTTTGAAATTTTACATAAAGGGTATTCAAACATGCAAGCTTTTTAATCTGTTTTTGGGCAGAAATTTTGCTGCCTAGAGGTCAAAGTTGAAAGAGTTGACCTTTGCAGACTATTAAACGCCTCCACCAATTTTGGGTCTAAACACTTGAAATTTAAGATGTAGGTTACCTGGACACGAGTCAAACTTTTTAATATATATATATATATATATATATATATATATATATATATATACACACATAAAGTTATGAACAGTACATAGGGTCCGAGCAAAGCTGGGCTGAACTGCTAGTATATATATATATATATATATATATATACTGCTAGTAGGAACTCAAAGATAAATAAAGTAAAGGAGAGCAAAATGAAATTACTGACATGTCCTTCGCACCAGCTGGGTGCAAGCAATCCAGAAAGTTTCAGCGATGGCAGATCCAAAAAATTTGGAAGCACTGACCTTCAAAGAAATTGGCAAGATAATAAAAAGGAATATCAGACCAAAGAAGGTTATCCATTGCTGAAAGGACAAAGTTCCTGGAAACAAGACAGCACCCCAATGAGTCTATCGTACAATTTGTACACAGATTGAAAGAAAGTGTGTATGGTCCTTTCATCACGGACTATTAATCACTAGACATTTAATCACGTTTATATTTCATTACGTGGGCACTGAGGATTTCCAAAATTGCTTGAAGGGTATTATTTTTTTCAACATATATTTGTCTATTTTTTTTTTTTAATCCTTCAAGATGATTTGCAAACTATTGTCCTCATCTTCATAGTCGTTTATGCAACAAACTATTTGCAGAAGTTTGTTTACATTTTTTAATGAAAAATAAATTAATTAAAATAAATGTTATGTTTGTTTAGTTGTTAGAAAAGTTTTTAAAAAAGTGGCTAATATTTACTTTAAGTGAACAGATAGCCTCTCCTAACCTTTCACAATTGGCAGGGGGGGGGGCACTTTTACCCTATAGATTTTAATCTCTCGTAAAAAAATAACCCCAAAATTGTAAAAGGGGCTAAAAATTTAATGTAATAAAAAAAAATGTGCCCGTGATTTAGTAGGGTGATTAAATGTCGGGCAATGAAATGTCAGTAAACCGAAAGGAAGAGCAAGATATTGCGAATTTGAAAAACTTAGTGCCAATGAAATGAGCCAGGAAGATGAATTAATCATGCTACGCTTGATAGAACGTAGTGTTAGGACAATTAATTACAATTAAAAAAAAAAAAAATCAGAACTTTTTGGAGTAGCGAAATTGGTATTGGAAAAATTTGTAATTTCCAATGCAAAAAAAAAATTCTTTTTACTGCTTCTGCTTGTTTATGTTTAAAACTTAATTTTCTGTGGCTCATATTAATGATGAAATGTTTATGTTTAAAATTTAATTTTCTGTCGCTCATATTAATGATGAAATGTTTATGTTTAAAACTTAATTTTCTGTGGCTCATATTAATGATGAAATGTTTGTTTAAAACTTAATTTTCTGTGGCTCATATTAATGATGAAATGTTTATGTTTAAAACTTAATTTTCTGTGGCTCATATTAATGATGAAATGATAAATATTTACTGATTTTTCATTATTAGTAAAACTAAAAATCTATATATTATCTCCGCAAGTGTATTTGTACGTTCGGGAAAATATATGCAAATATTTCATGGATTTTGCAGTACTTCGAAGCCCCCCTCCCCCAATAAAACTATACTTAGAAATTTGAAAAGAATTGGAATTGAAATATTTAAAATCAGGAAAAATATTGGAATCGTCCCATCACTGATAGGAGGTACAAACTTTCTTATAAACATAAGATATTAGAAACGCATATAGAATTCGTACAGTATAAGTTTCCTGAAGTGTTTCATCTGCCATATATATATATATAAGAGATGGTTCTTCTTCGTTATTGTAGCGAAATTCGAAAATTGAAATACGGAATTTCAAGTGACACCGATGGTAGCTACTTAATTGTCGTGTCACAGTAATGAACATATCCAAAAATTACGAAAAACGATAAAGTAGAAAAACAATCATTAATAAAAATAGTTTTCGAAGACAATTAGCGAAAATTGAGTTTTGCTAAAAAACAAACAAAAAATAAAAAGAAAATGGAAAGTTTGAATCGTGACAAAATTTTTTTTCTGAAAAGTAACAATCATTGGCCAGTTTAGCAAAATTCAATTTTCGCTAATTGTCTTTAAAATCTGTTTTCATTAATAATTTTCTACCTCATCGTTTTTCGTAATTTTGGGATATTTTCATTACTGTGACATGACAGTTCAGTTGATACCATTGGTTTCATTTAAAATTCAATATTTCAGTTTTTTGAATTTCGTTACAATAACAGCGAAGAACAGAAATTATTTGGTTTTGAGGTTTTCATTAAATTCCAAATGAATAAAGAAATATAAATTAATGATTAAAATGAATACAGTAAATACAGTTTCCTTGGTAACACTTTTCTTTTTTGATTAATTTATAATCCTGATTTATATTTAAAAAAAAAAGAAAAGAAAATGTTTAAATGATAGTTTAAAAAATATATGTTTGTCTAAAACTTTCCCTACATTAAAAAAATAAAATAAAATAAACAATAAGAATCTATGATGTACATACCCGAGATGGAAAGAAAATATCATTCACCAAAAATCACCAAAAATTCAAGTAATTTTTTTTATTTAAAAAAAAAAAAAAAAAAAAAAAAAAATCAAATTTTTTTTTATTAAACTACAAAAGACGATCTTGCAACATCATTTTGAAAACAATCTGAAGAGAGATTTTAAAAAGCCATTCTTAACATGGGGAGGGAGCAGGCATAAAAACATTTTTCTTAAAAATGATTCTCTTAATGAAAATAAAACTAGTTGGTTAATTTATGTGATTTTTGGTGCACAATATTTCCCTTCTGTCATGGATACGTACATCATAAATATTTTTTATTTATTATTTTATTTATTTATTTATTTTTTTAATGTAGCAGAAATTTGAACATGGTCCCAAATATATATTTTTTATTAATATATTAAGTTTTTCTGCGTTTAAAATAATTATTAAAAAAAAAAAAAAAATTAACCAAAAATATAAAAAATAAACTAAATAAAAAAATTTTAACCAAAAAAATAAAATAAAAATATAAAATATCAATCCCAGAATCCTGTGCTTGGGAGACATGAAACAAAGTGCTTTGAAAGTGGTATCCATGGAAACAAACATGCAATGGGTATGATGAGGAGTAGGAGTAAGAGAAGAAGAAGCAGTTATGAAGCATCATTTTGGGGGTGTTGGGGGGAGGACTCTTGCCACTTACCCAGGTTATGAAGTACCGAAAAGTAGCTTTCTGTGGTTTAGGCTGAAAAGGGACGGTGTTTATTAGGAAGGTAAATCACAGGTTACGCGGGTTAACATAAAATTACCACATAATGACACATGGTTCTGGACATTTTTTTTAAAAGAAAAAATGACACATGCAAAAAACAAAAGTTTAAAAAATTTAAAACACAAAAAAAAAAAAAAAAAAAAAAAAAAAAAAATTAAAGATAAAATACAAATATAAGTTTACTCACACACAAAAGAGGTTTTCATAATCTCAACAAACCAATATTAATACATTTGGGGGATTTGTTTCTTTTTTTTTTTTAAACAAAAAAAAAAAAATAAAATAAATAAAGATAAAAAAAACCCCTGATATGTTTAAAATAATTTAAAGTAAGTAAAATGCCTAGTTGATATACATTTTAAAGAAAATAAAAGGCAACCTGGGAGACGGAGAGGAATTGGTGCAGAAAAAAAGATTTAAGGAAAAAAAAAATTTTTGTCACCTAAAAATAAAATAATTTGAAAGGATATTTAACTCATTTTTGTTTAAGATATAATTTATGGATGGGTTAACAAATTAATAAAACTATTAATAAAAAATAAAATTAAAAAAAAATTTAATTGTGAAATAAAAAGGGTGAGAGGGAAAAACGGGACAAAGGGAAGGGGCGGGCAGGCGGGAAAAACAGGGACAAAGGGAAGGGGCGGGCAGGCGGGTAAAAAGGGGACAAAGGGAAGGGGCGGGCAGGCGGGACAAAGGGAAGGGGCGGGCAGGCGGGGCAAGCGAGACAAAGGGAAGGGGCGGGCAGGCGGGGCAAGCGAGACAAAGGGAAGGGGCGGGTAGGCGGGGCAAGCGAGACAAAGGGAAGGGGCGGGTAGGCGGGGCAAGCGAGACAAAGGGAAGGGGCGGGCAGGCGGGGAAAACAGGAGAAAGGGAAGGGGCGGGCAGGCGGGGAAAACAGGAGAAAGGGAAGGGGCGGGCAGGCGGGGAAAACAGGAGAAAGGGAAGGGGCGGGCAGGCGGGGAAAACAGGAGAAAGGGAAGGGGCGGGCAGGCGGGGAAAACAGGAGAAAGGGAAGGGGCGGGCGGGAAAACAGGAGAAAGGGAAGGGGCGGGCGGGAAAACAGGAGAAAGGGAAGGGGCGGGCGGGGAAAACAGGAGAAAGGGAAGGGGCGGGCGGGAAAACAGGAGAAAGGGAAGGGGCGGGCGAGAAAACGAGAGAAAGGGAAGGGTCAGGCAAACAAGAGAAAGAGGTTAAGGGGTATGGTGAGGAAGAATAATTGTATTTTGTACCCTATCTAAGAAGGAGAAACTAATGGTAGATGCAGCTGCCCAGATATGGCAACAATACTGAATACATGGGTGAATGGTAGCTTTTTTTTCTTTTTTTTTTTTTTACATGGGGGTCATCACTTATCAAGACCCAGGAGTTATTGTGTGTACAGTAATCAATGGGATAGTATCGTAGTAATAGTTAGTATTGGAGATTTGATAAGTTGTACTTACTTAAGGGGGTGGTTCATCAGGAATTTGTTTGTGTTGGGCTTGAAGACATCCAAGATGAATTCGGGGGAAACAGGCAAGCGGCAGAGAGTTCCACAGGCATGCAGTTTTAAGAAAGAAGCTTTGTTCATGGAATCTACATTTTGATTTAGGCACGGATAAAGAGTGGGGAAAATTATTGACAGTGGTTTCAGCTAGTCGGGTGTTTTTTGTGAAAGATTGGCGGGGGGGGGCAGAGATTGGAGCTCAGACGAGCGCTTGCCATCGAAATAACGATAAAACAGAGACAGGCTTGCAACGTCTCTTCTGTGGGAGAGAGGTTGCAAGGAAGAGAAAAGGGCACCCCCACCAAGCCACAAAGTCTATTTTGTACTCTGTCAAGGCAGGATAGACTGTTTTAGCAGCTCCTTCCCAGATGTGGCAGCAGTACTTGGCTTTTATACAGATAGAGAATTGCATCATTAGTGAGATATCTTCTGGAGCTGTAGAAGGATCCTACCATTTTCCCAGCGACCTTGGAAACAGACTTGATGTATGTGTTCCATATGACGTGGGGAGAGATCGGATGGTGGGAAAGAGATCCGGGGGGAGGGGGAAAGAGATCCGGGGGGGGGGGAAGATCAGGGGAGGGGAAAAAAGATCAGGGGAGGGGAAAAAAGATCAGGGGAGGGGAAAAAAGATCAGGGGAGGGGAAAAAAGATCAGGGGAGGGGAAAAAAGATCAGGGGAGGGGAAAAAAGATCAGGGGAGGGGAAAAAAGATCAGGGGAGGGGAAAAAAGATCAGGGGAGGGGAAAAAAGATCAGGGGAGGGGAAAAAGATCAGGGGAGGGGAAAAAGATCAGGGGAGGGGAAAAAGATCAGGGGAGGGGGAAAAGATCAGGGGGGGGAAGATCAGGGGGGGGAAGATCAGGGGGGGGGGGGAAAGATCAGGGGGGGAAAAAGATCAGTGGGGGAAAAAGATCAGTGGGGGGAAAAAGATCAGTGGGGGAAAAAGATCAGTGGGGGAAAAAGATCAGTGGGGGAAAAAGATCAGGGGGGAAAAAAGATCAGGGGGGAAAAAAGATCAGGGGGGAAAAAAGATCAGGGGGGAAAAAAGATCAGGGGGGAAAAAAGATCAGGGGGGAAAAAAGATCAGGGGGGAAAAAAGATCAGGGGGGAAAAAAGATCAGGGGAAAAAAGATCAGGGGGGAAAAAGATCAGGGGAAAAAAGATCAGGGGGGAAAAAGATCAGGGGGGAAAAAGATCAGGGGGGAAAAAGATCAGTGGGGAAAAAGATCAGGGGCGAAAAAGATCAGGGGCGAAAAAGATCAGGGGCGAAAAAGATCAGAGGGGAAAAAGATCAGAGGGGAAAAAGATCAGGGGCGAAAAAGATCAGAGGGGAAAAAGATCGGAGGGGAAAAAGATCGGAGGGGAAAAAGATCGGAGGGGTGAAATCAGGGGAGGGGCTAAATCAGGGGAGGGGTGAAATCAGGGGAGGGGTGAAATCAGGGGGGCGATCAAAGGGAAAAAATCAGGGGGGGGGGGAAAGAGATCAAGAAAACAAAAAAATTAGAAAAATATTAAAAAGTATAAGATAAAAAATTAGTTTTTACAATTCAGTTTATTTTTAAATTAAAAAAAAAAAAAAAAAAAAAAAAAAAAAAAAACGTATTCAATTAAAATACAAAAAATAATGACAGGTCAAAATTGTGTGTGAGAAAAAGAATGAACAAAAAATAAGATCAATAAATTGCTTAAAAAAAAAATCTAACATTTATGATCCAAATAAAAAATTAAAAAAAAAATTTAATCGAAAAATTATTTTAAAAAAGCTGCTGCATGCTATCTCCATCCGTCTGAACCAAAAATATGCAGAAAATTTAATGCTTTTTAACTGAATAAAATAAAAGAAAATGCCATTCAATTCTCAAGTATTCACTTTTCTTTCTGTCAATATCTACTAATTCATTAATATCTATATAACTTACTGCTTACTCTATCTACCATCCATTATATGAAAAACAGTATTTTGGCAAATATAAAATAAGCCACCAAGATTTACCTCCCTTGAATTTCAAACCAAAATTACATAAATGGACATCATGTGTGAGGAAGGGGGAGTTGACTTAAGGTGGGTGGGGGGAAATTGGTTGTGAAAACGAAGGAAGGAGAAAGGCTGAAGTTGGACATTAGAATAGGTAGTCAGGTGGGGAGGAAGGGTCATACATCAGAGCAGGTGAGGGGTGGGGTGCAGGTGGAGGGGGATCGTTGTCATTGGAGGAGGTCGGAGGGTGGACATTGAAGAAGAAGGCGGAGGATGACGGACATTGGAGGAAGTGGACGGCAAGGAGTTAACATTGGATGAGGAGGCAGAGGGCGGATATCGGAGTAAGTAAAACGAAAGTTAAATAAGTAAAATACTAATAACAATTTTAGTAGTGAGGGAATGTCTGTGTGTATATCGAAGCTATTTACTAACTTAAAAAAAAAAAAACTGTTGAAAATATATCGGCATTTTTTTAATGGTATCACAAAATCTACCATGTGGTGGCAAGTAATACGCCGAAGAGCAAACAAAAACATCACTTGAGTAGATACTTGGCTACTTATACAGTTTAATCAAGACAAATGAAAATATAAAAAAAAAAAAAAAAAAAATAGTTTAAATTGTACGTATCTGTTATGGAATGAAGTCCCCCCCCTCAAATCACTCAAATTTCATCAAGTAGTTTTTTTTTTTTTTTTTTTTACAGCGAAAAACTAATTTGTTATGATACCGAACAAAAGGTTCGGGGTTTGTATTACTGTACACATAGATTCGAAAAAGTTGTCAAAAAACAAATATATGAAAAATAAATGTTATCAAAGGCAAGATAAGTTACTTTTCTGCCAAACTGGATATAATTTTCGTGTTTTTATTCAATGTAACATGTTTATTCAGCTCGAAAACCATACAGTGGTTAGCGATGTATTGGAACATTCAAGATGGCGTCTTATTCTCTCTTTAACACGGTAAGTGTGGGAAAAGATGTTATAAATAAAAAAACCGGATAAAATACTGTTAAAAACTCGCTCAATATATGTTACCGTGACATAGGTTGACATATATTCGGCGGGTTTTTAATAGTATTTTGTCTAGTTTATTATTTATAACACCTTTTTCCATACTTACGGTGTTAAAGAGGGTGTGAGACACTATCTTGAATTTTCGAATACATCGATAAACACTATGTTTTTCGAGCTGAATAAATATGTTACATTGAATAAAAATACGAAAAATATATCCAGTTTGGCAGAAAAGTAACTTATCTTGCCTTTGATAACATTTATTTGTTATATATTTGTTTTTTTTTACAACTTTTTCGAATCTATGTGTACAGTAATACAAACCCAAGGTTCGATTTTTAGGAAGAACAGCTAGTATTAAAAATGGGAAGGGAGTGTCGGCACTTTTAACTGAGTTTTCCAAAAAATTCAAAGATGTCTACCTTCAACGTGTTGTCATAAAAACGTATTTTTCCGCCATAAAAAAAAAAAAGAAAACTACTTGATCAGATTAAGTGAATTTTTTTTTTCAGAGATTTTCAGTCCAAAACGGATACGTATAATATAATCTTTTTTTTTTTTTTTTTCAATATTTTTATTTTTTAATGTCTTGATTAAACTGTACAAGTACCGATATTGTCCAACATCATTCAAGTTGGTCACATGCACAGCAGCATTTCCAAAATACAAACTGCCCAGCTAAATCCTTTACTGGATGGCTTTAAGAAATTTATACCTCTTCCCCTTCGGGTTCATTTTTACCACTTTCTTCCATGCTTTCCTTGGCTTTCTCCTGTAAACTGAACCTGCTACCTTAACTGTTCTACATGCAATAACACAAGAACTCTCAATTATTCTTTCAATGTGACCATACCATCAAAGTCTACTTTTCTGCACATATTGTCCTACACTATCCAGATTTGATCATCATCTAAGGTCATCAGAACCAAGCCTATCTTCAGGACTTTTTTTTTTTTTTTTTTGTATGTTTGTTTTTAACACTTCTTTGGGCCATTCTTTTAAACGTGAACCAAATGTCACACACGTGACCATATATCAATGCATAAAAGTAATACAAAAAAAAAAAAAAAAAAATAGCTGTAAGACATTTATACTAGTCATGGCGCATCTTTTTTTTTTTTTTTTAATTATTTTATATATATATATATATATATATATATATATATATATATATATATATATATATATATATATATATATGACACCCTGCACCGATGATTCCCGAAAGGATGAAACAGTCTCTGTAGGTATTTAATATTTATTATAATAAATAATTATGTCAGCCCCTTTAAGAAACTCGTTTCTTATCGTTGTGCACTTTCAGTTGAATTAAAGTCGGTCAATTTAGCACTTATGCGCAGATTATCATGTGATTAGATCACTCTGACGGACGTTAAAAAACATTTAAAAAATACATGTTTAAATTCAACAGCATTTCTTGTGGTTAACGGCAGCCGAATGGATTAGGTTCTTGCTAATGAAGCCAGGGATAGCGTCTGTCGACGGGTTCGAATCTACACACTGATATCTCCTGCACTGATGAAACACTCGTGTCTGTAGGTATTTAATAATTATTATAGTAAATAATTATATACATACACACACACACACACACACACACACACACATCTATATATATATATATATATATATATATATATATGTATGAAAAAATGATGGCCTAAATTCAGAGCCAAAAAACAACAAAAAAAATTTAAATATATAGCTACCACTTATAAAGAATGGTGGAGTATATGATTCTTAGAATACAGCTCAATAGATGGTATTTAGTTCTTCTAGAGCTTTAGCAGATTCAATAGGAGGTAAATAAATTTAAAGAATTAATATAAGTTCAGAGAAATTAATTAATATAAGTTCAGAGAAATTAATTAATATAAGTTCAGAGAAATTAATTAATATGAGTTCAGAGAAATTAATTAATATAAGTTCAGAGAAATTAATTAATATAAGTTCAGAGAAATTAATTAATATAAGTTCAGAGAAATTAATTAATATAAGTTCAGAGAAATCAAGACAAAAAACAGAAAATGATTGTACAATATCCTTGGTTGATTTTGTCTTGATTGATACTAGTTCTGTAATTTCAATTATCTCTGATTGAATATATATATATATATATATATATATATATATATATATATATATATATATATATATAAGAGCAAGTAGTTAATAAAACATGTTAAAAAACACTTTGAAAAGAGTTAAAAACATATTTAATTGAAAAAAAAAAGGAAGCACAAAACAAGTGGATAGTCCTTAATCCAGTGTTTCAAAGAAATATTTTCCTTCTCATCAGAGGGTAGGATTTAGCAAAATGCGGGATCGGATTTTGCTTGCAAAAGTATTTGATGAAACTACAAGTAAGTCAAATATCTTACTTGATAACAAAAAGTGAGGCAGAGGGAATAGGGTGAAGAAAAAAGTGATTTCACCTTTTTTTTATTTTACTTCAGTCGAAGTTCTCAGAAATCAAGGGCCCACGACCTGGGGCTAACACTTGAACTCTATATGAGATACATAGATATTCGAATGTTCCATTTAAGTACTTTATCTCTCAAACACTGAGTTAGTAAAGAAATTGAGAACATAATTTTCCTCTCCCCAAATTAACCATTTTTTTATGTTGTAGTATATCTTTCATGTTGGGCTCTTGGTCTTACTGGATTCCAGGACAAGAATTTATCTAGTCTGGTGGAGTATCCAGCTTCATGCTATTACTTGAGGTAACATCACCCGGAGAAGGTGCACCATTCCTCGTAAAAGCTAATGTGAGTTAGCCATAGTGAGGAGATCTTATTTGGGCAGCGAATACTGAATGCGATTTTGAATATTTGGTCAGGGTTTACTTTTATGGAAAAAGTATCCTCATGCCAGGTTGTTCTGAAAAAACCCCTGTACAGAGAGACCTTAGACACTCGAGGACAGTGTATAGTAGGCATTCAAGTTCTCTAATGGATAGTCTGGTGAGGGGTAAAGTATCCAATGACAGTAAAATCCAAAAATGTAAATCCAAGAAAGTTGGTTAAATATATTATTTCATTATACTATTCATGGCTCATTTCACAAAACTATAATGCATGTCTGATAGGATTATAAATATTCTAGCTTTTAAGAATTAACAGAATTTGTAAGTCTCCATGAAAAATCTAATTCTGTGCAGGGTCACACACATGACCGACCTCTAACCCTTAATCAACATAATGTACAAAATATTTCAAATTGTCACCTGATAGCTTTTGACCTAAGTCGAATACACACCTATAACTAATATACTTGTAAGGCCTTGATAGTTATATAAACTACTTTTCCCAATTTGCAGTATTTTTGGTCACATACCCGACTAAGAATGGCTACCTAAAGTGATCATTGAAAAATAATACAATTGTACATTAATACGTTTCGGTATTAGTACACTTACTGATTTGCACTATTTTTTAATAGTATTTTCAAGTTTAATTAAAATTTTATGATACCTGTTTTTATTAAATTGTAAGGTTAAAGTACAGAATAGGTACAAAACATCCTCATCATGTTAAGAATGGCTTTCTAAATAATGTTATTTCAGCACAGATCAATAAATGCACTAGTACACATGTTTCTCAAATTTTGAGATGCAAACTGATACGTATTATTTGAACATCTATCTTGACTGCTATTCAACCTAAGTTTCAATTGATGTAAATTGATATTGTTATAAATAAAGTAATTTTTTTTATTTTTTGAACTAAAATGTAATTTTTTTATTTCATGAACTAAGAAATGTAATTTTTTTATTTCATGAACTAAGAAATGTAATTTTTTTATTTCATAAACTAAGAAATGTAATTTTTTTATTTCATGAACTAAGAAATGTAATTTTTTTATTTCATTAACTAAAAAATGTAATTTTTTTATTTCATGAACTAAGAAATGTAATTTTTTTATTTCATTAACTAAGAAATGTAATTTTTTTATTTCATGAACTAAGAAATGTAATTTTTTTATTTCATTAACTAAGAAATGTAATTTTTTTATTTCATTAACTAAGAAATGTAATTTTTTTATTTCATTAACTAAGAAATGTAATTTTTTTATTTCATTAACTAAGAAATGTAATTTTTTTATTTCATTAACTAAGAAATGTAATTTTTTTATTTCATTAACTAAGAAATGTAATTTTTTTATTTCATTAACTAAGAAATGTAATTTTTTTATTTCATTAACTAAGAAATATAATTTTTTTATTTCATTAACTAAGAAATGTAATTTTTTTATTTCATTAACTAAGAAATGTAATTTTTTTATTTCATTAACTAAGAAATGTAATTTTTTTATTTCATTAACTAAGAAATGTAATTTTTTTATTTCATGAACTAAGAAATGTAATTTTTTTATTTCATTAACTAAGAAATGTAATTTTTTTATTTCATTAACTAAGAAATGTAATTTTTTTATTTCATTAACTAAGAAATGTAATTTTTTTATTTCATTAACTAAGAAATGTAATTTTTTTATTTCATTAACTAAGAAATGTAATTTTTTTATTTCATTAACTAAGAAATGTATTTTTTTATTTCATTAACTAAGAAATGTATTTTTTTATTTCATTAACTAAGAAATGTATTTTTTTATTTCATTAACTAAGAAATGTAATTTTATTTCATGAACTAAGAAATGTAATTTTTTTATTTAATGAACTAAGAAATGTATTTTTTTATTTCATTAACTAAGAAATGTAATTTTATTTATTTCATGAACTAAGAAATGTAATTTTTTTTATGTCATGAACTAAGAAATGTAATTTTTTTTATTTCATGAACTAAGAAATGTAATTTTTTTATTTCATGAACTAAGAAATGTAATTTTTTTTTATTTCATTAACTAAGAAATGTAATTTTTTTATTTCATGAACTAAGAAATGTAATTTTTTTATTTCATGAACTAAGAAATGTATTTTTTTATTTCATTAACTAAGAAATGTAATTTTTTTATTTCATTAACTAAGAAATATAATTTTATTTCATTAACTAAGAAATGTAATTTTTTTTTTATTTCATTAACTAAGAAATGTAATTTTTTATTTCATGAACTAAGAAATGTAATTTTTTTTTTATTTCATAAACTAAGAAATGTAATTTTTTTTTATTTCATTAACTAAGAAATGTAATTTTTTTATTTCATTAACTAAGAAATGTAATTTTTTTATTTCATTAACTAAGAAATGTAATTTTTTTATTTCATTAACTAAGAAATGTAATTTTTTTATTTCATTAACTAAGAAATGTAATTTTTTTTTATTTCATGAACTAAGAAATGTAATTTTTCTCCCATTTAGATTCCACTCCGACTTAGAGATTGGCTTACTTGTTTTTGATTCAAAACAAAGCAGAAAAAAATGGTAGGTCTATTATTTATAACGGGTTGATATGATCTTACTAACGCAATAACTTTTTTTTGTTACTTTCTCCTCTCCCTCCACTCTACGATTATTGCCAATGAAATAATTGCATATAGATGTATCCATTTTCATTAAAGTTTTATAAACGATTACGGAAATTTTTAAGTATGATAGCCCTTGGAGTAAATGTGGTATTATGGCGATTGATGACTAGTTAAGAGTATACTAGATATTTTTTTTTTTTAGTCATATTGACAAAGGATGAGCAACAACACCCAGTTTTCTATTTTTGTTTTAATTTTCTTATCACTTTGTTTATCCTGGGGATGGGGCATTCTACTGGATGCTAAACATTCTCCCATTAGTTTAGTTACTCCAACTGAGAGATCTTTTCAAGATTCTAACCGTCCCTTTAAGTGCTATTGCTTGTATTTCTTTTGCACTTGGTTCACTGGGTATATTTGCCAGATAGTTTTTGAAATTGTTTTTCATTAGTCCGGTTGCTCCTAAAATGACTGGTATGATTGATACCTTACGATACTAGTTTTCTACACTTTTGAATAGCTTTATGCCTAATTTGATTAAAATGTAATGTTTAGAAATATTTTCTGCAAATTAATCAAAGTGTAGTATCTGTTTTATGCTCAATCAGTGAAGGTACATCTATGTGTATTTGCAGAGACCAAACTTGGGTTGGAGTGAAGATCTCTTTAAAAGATAGATTTGACTTCCTGTTCATGATTTTCTATGTCAGAATTAGGTCTCCTCACATCGTCTGCCAATCAAGTGAGAATAGATTAAGTTTTTGATGCTATTCTTTGCAGAGTCCTGCTATCTGAGATTATGTCTATAGGGGACTGTACGGATTTGAGCAGCGAGATATCTATACACATTACAGTTAAACTTTTATAGGTCAGAGAAGCGGGGGAAACGCGGAGGGAATTCTAACGTTGAGCAGTCCGAGGGAAGAAACTATTAGAGTAGTAGGTTTTCCAGCATATAGAAACCTCAACGGTGAAGGGGTGGAATTTTGCTGCTTGTCAGGTTAGTCTGGAGTATGTAAGTCGAGGGAGCACAAGTGTTAAGAGTTCATCAGAGCACATTCTATGAAAATATCCGTAAAACAGGCACAGGGATGAAACACTGCGGAGATGAGACGGAGGTTGGAGTTTGGTCGACAGTGCGGAACCTATTTTAACCCTGTCTAAGAGGGAAAGTCTAGTGGTAGATGCACCAGATGTGGCAGCAATACTCTATGCATGGATGAATGGTGGCTTTGTAGAGATAGGACACTCTCAGGTGTAAGTAATTTTCTAGCAGGGTAGAGGGAGCCCATCTTTTTTGCAGCAGCTTTGGCAATGTCCTCAGTGTATTTGTTCCAATTCATGTTGCCTGTGAATGTTATGCCAAGATTATGACATTCTGAAGACCATGTATATCTGAATTCCAACATAGGTATTTTTTTATATAAGTATAAGCCTTGTACAGATCTCAAAAGACATAAAATGAACTAAAACCAAGAGAACTCAGCAACTTTGATAAAATTTGAACTCCGGCCAGCCACCTTAAGAACAAAAGCATTTTGAACATTTTTTTTTTTTACTACTACAAGCATTTAAAATACTACCGACAGTGTCTAAAATCAGAACTGTATTCACAATATGAAGCAAGATAAAAAAAAAATATTTTTGAAGATAAATTAAATCCATGCAAAAAGAAATTTGTATAACAGGTAACAGGGTGACTCCCCTAAAAAAAAAAAAAAAAAAAAAAAAATGCAACCAGTTGAATCGTTAATAAAAATTAATCTGCAATCAAACCATATTCGGTACATATAATCTTCAGCAATCTATGCTTGACTTGTCCACCAAATTTCAGTCATGAATGTCCAACAGTCTTTGTTTTATCATCTATAAATATAAAAGCGAAAATGTATGTATGTATGTATGTGTGTGTGTCCGCTTTTTCTGTGTGTCTACAAAAGGCTTCTTTCAGAGAAGCGGTCGCTCGCTTCACAACTTTTTAAAACTTTATATCACATACAAGTCATGATATCTCACAGTTAACAACGAAGCTCGCCTGTCTATTTAATTTGCTCGATTTCGGGAAGATAAATATTCAATATGTGTCGCTCGCCGAATGTGGGTTAGTCTTTTTCCTATAACATCTTGGGGGTGGGAAAAAAAAGCGTTCACCAGTAAATGAATAATATCCCACAGTCAATTGACCTCATTAACTCATTAAAACGGACACTTGCTAAATCCAACTAATTAAATAAATTCAAACGTGTTTCCGTTAGCATCTTGCGGTGGGGCAATGGTTAACATCGCACTTTTTTTTTTCACACTTTAATTTACAACTTTGCCTCAAGGGTTCGGGTTCGATCCTCATACTTTAAAAAAAATTTTTTTTAACCCCCCCCCCCCCCAAACACCCGGGCAACGCCAGGTACCCCTCGCTAGTCTACAATATAAATCTCACCTGTCTGTTTAAATGTATGCATGTATGTCTGCCTAAAACTTTCGACAGAAGTAATGGATTTTCACAATATCATTTTGAAGCTCGACCCTCTGGACGACAAAGATAAAAAAAATTGGCTAAAAACATTAATTCCTTCACCCTCAACTGGGCACTTTTCTACAAGGAGGAGTTGCTTTTTTCGCCGATATTTTCGAAAGTCATCCTCTCTTTTTGATTGTCTAGGCCCTAAATTAAACCTACATCACTTCCAGTTTAGTGATGGACTGAAAAGCAAAACTGAATCTGCACCATCAGGCATTCGTGGCAGAGACATCCACAAAGCAAATCGGCTTTGATCAATGCGGCAAAAACCGTCATATCAGACAATTGCTTTTCAAATGGATACCCCCATTTTTTATCTTGGGTAAACAAACAGCCAAAGTTGGGGGAAGAAAAACTGCCTGGCAGCAAAACTTAACTGCCGAATATGTTTGACCTTATTATCATTAAATTTGCGCACCTGTCAACTTTATAACAGTTTTTACTTCCTCTCCCTTCGTGGTTGAGCGGGTTAGCTGTCACGTTTTTTTTTCCTTTCTTTTCCACCTTCGGGTCAACGCTTCGGGTTCGAGCCTATCTTCTTACCAAGACTTTTTTCTTTTACACTATCAAACACCAGGGTTTTTGTTTTTGATCTAACCCCCCACCCCAACGCACACCTCCAAACACCCAGGCAACGCCGAGTAACCCCCCACTAGTCATCCTTATAATTCATTAAATTTTATTCATAATATTCATCATCATTTTCAACCCTCCCATAATGTTCTTCAGCATTCAAATGATATCCTATCTGATTAATGGGAACAAACTCACATATAATAGAAGATACAAGATGGCTTGAATAGGTTTCAAGACTTTTTTGTACACACATTTAAAATTGTCGTAGACTTTTGAAAATGCAATATGTTATTGTTACACATCTTATGAGATGACTGACCAATTTTTATTATTTCAGGTTCAAATGAACAGCTACATCAAGAATCGGAATACACCCTACTAAAGTGTGATTGCCACAGCTGGTGAATTTCAAAAATGCAATCTGAACATGAGGACACTTTAGAAGAACGATATGCAACAAAATTCTGTTTTAAACTCGGAAAAAATGCCACAGAAACGTATGGAATGATTCAGACTGCTTTTGGACCATCTTGCATGTATCAAGCATCAGTTTCTGAGTGGCATAAGAGATTCAAGGAAGGCAGGGAATCTGCGAGGGATGATGAGATGTGTAGGAGGAGTAAGGAAGTCAGAACACTAGAGTTGATTGGCCAAATAAAGAATTTCATGGATAAGGACAGTCGTGTGTCTATAGACAATAAGTGTACAGTTTGATGTCAGTGTGGGAACTGAAGATGTGGGATATTTGCACGAATGCACCAATCAACAATTCCATCCTTGTCAAAAACTATTTGACCAAGATGGGCATCAAGACAGTTCCTCACCCTCCCTATAGGTCTAGACCTTGCTCCCTGTGACTTTTGGTTATTCTCTAAGCTCAAAGAAAACCTTAGAGGCTTTCATTATGAAACAATTGAGGAAATGAAAGTGATGTGACGGGGGGGGGGAGTCACTGACATGCTCACACAAGAGGACTTCCATTTGGCTTTCCAGAAGTTGTGTGAAAGGTAGAACAAGTGCATTGCAGCCGGAGGAGATTACTTCGAAGGGCACTAGAGTTTTATATGTGTACTATCAATAAAAGTGTGCATATGGAAAATGTCTGGAAACTTATTGAAGTCGGTAGAAAGTTGGAGATGATGATGAATAAGTAGTTAACAAACGATAATCTATTTCGTCTCATTAACCTTTGGGAGGTTGGTTGGTTGTTTTTGTTTTACGGCATATCAACCCTTTTCAGGTTATTTAATGCCGAATCCAAAGATTTTGAAGAAAGATTTTTTTAATAGAATATATTTGTTGTTTTCAAGTCGGTTTCTATTTAACCCATAGTTGGGACCCTAACAGGTACTACCACTTTGAGTCAGAGTGGACCTGGGAGCAATGGCAATTAAAGGGTGGCTCCACACTCTTCAAAGCCCGCAAGCTGGGGCCTCATCACTGGATATAGTTTAAGGTCATATCCAGGACCACCTTTGCGAGGTGACGGTTGCTAAGTGGTTAATGACATGGATTAACAAGCTAAGTGTGCAAAGTTCGAATCCAGTCTGTTCCACAAAAATATTTTCATTTATGATGCTGACAATCTTCATATAATCCCTCTTTTACGCAGCCCAAGTTTTTTTAGAAAGAATTCTAACTTGAAAGATATCGCAGAAACCATTGCCAACAATAAAATCAGAAGGTGTGATCCTGAATGAGCTTCGCACCCCCCACCCCCTTCCCCAGATCTGTAGATTTAAAAAAAATTTTTTTTTTTTTTTTTTTACCTTTTATTCAATTTTCACCCCAAACAAGGCACAGTACGACCCTGATGTATGGGGCTACTATTGAGGACATAAGTTGCAGAGATATTATGAAGGGAGATGAGTAGCAAGATGTCTGTTCACATTACTCTTGAACTTCTGCATGTCAGTACAGTTGGGAAAGCAGAATCCCAGAACGGAGTTCCAAAGTCTGGCAGTTCTGGGGAAGAAACTATTGGAGTAGAAGGCTTTCTTACATCTAGGGATCTCTATGGAGGGGTGGGATTTAGCTGTTTGTTAGGTTTATCGGGGGGTATTTGCGTCGAGGGGGTACAAGTGCTTGTAGTTCATCAGAGCATTCACCATTAAAATACTTGTAGAACAGGCAGAGGGATGCAACATATCATCAATGGGACAAAGGTTGAAGCTTAGATGACAGTTCAGGACCTATCAAGTTGGTGACTCTTTTGAACCCTGTCCAGGAGTGAGTGACAAGGAGCAGATGCACCAGCCCAGATATGGCAACAATACATGGGTGAATAGTGGCCTTTTAGAGGTACAGGATACTTTCAGGTGTAAATAACTTTCTAGCATGGTAGAGAGAGCCTACCTTCTTCGAAGAAGCCTTGGCAATGCTCTCAATGTATCTGTTCCAACTCATGTTCCCTGTGAACGTTAGGCCATTGTCGTGCTTTAAAGCATATCAACCCCTTTCCAAATTATTTAATTTGGAGTTGAGTAATTTTGGAAAGAAGATTTTATGCTCCAAGTTGTTTATATCTTCAAATATTTATTCACAGTGTTTGCTTTGGTTGTTGTTTTACGGCACATCAACTCTTTCCGGGTTCAATCACTTGGGGCAAAAGTTTTTATGCTTCAAGTTCTTTGTAGCTTGAAATATTTATTTACTGCGTTTAGTTTGGTTGTTTTGCAGAGAAAAATTGTTTGTTTTCAGCTTTGCAGAATATGACTGCATTTTGCAAAGGGAACAAAAAAAAAAAAACCCAATAACATCAAAAGATTTGATGCATTTAAGGCAGGAAACTGATATCTTCAGACTGCCTGATCTGGTAGCACCAGGTTAACTGTAGGGTTAACTCAAAGCTAATATCTATCAAAACAATTCCAAAACTATTCTTGAGCTATAGATGTGGCGCCATCTATATATATAAAAGGCAAATGCATGTGCACATTTTTTGTATGCCTCAAAAAGGCTTTTTTCACCGACGGTCCCCGGGGGGGGGGGATTACTATCGCTTAGAACTGTTTATATACCCCCTAGATAATAATATCTACGATTTGGGAACGCACGTCGCCTCTAGATTTATTTACGTCGACTTTTCTGAGATTTGCGCTATTTTGCTCTGTCCCCTATTTGTCCTGCTTTGTAGTATAAATACAGTGAAACTAAATTCAAACGGGTCGTGTTCTCGGCTTTCGTGCCAAAACATCCAGAAAGCAATCAGCTTTTGATCAATGTGGAGTTTCTCCTTATATCAGACAATTGCTATTCGATTTGGACAATGGGGAGCTGCTTTCCCCCCTTCCCACCATCATCCGGGGGAAGCGAAAACTAAAAATACTACCACATCATCGTAACGATCCCGCGATGACATCATTTAGCGTCTTCCTGTCAATCAAACCTCTTTCATTCACTTTATAAGCCTTAACCTAACACGCTAATCAACTACTCTCACTCGTGGTCGAGACGGTTAAGTAGTTGGCTTTTGTTTCCACCTCCGCGTCAAGGCTTCCGGGTTCAATCCAGTCTCCCGACCAAAGCTATTTTTTTTTCTTTTACACCTTTAAACACCGGGCAACCTTTAGTTTACCCCCCCCCCATACATACAGCGTTATCTTCTTAAGATTGTAGGTTCGATCCAATAGGTTTATTTATGCCATTTTTTTCCGTTTTAGTTTTTCCGATTTTTTAACATCATCTTTTTTATAATATTTAAACAGTGTTATTACTTACCCCCCCTCCCCCCATATACACACCTACAAACACCCGGGCAACGCCGGGTACCTCCCGCTAGTCTATATATATAAAAGGCAAATGCGGTACGCGCATTTTTGTATGTCTCGAAAAGGCTTTTTTCACCGACGGTCCATTACTATCGCTTAGAACTGTTTATATACCCCCTAGATAATAATATCTACGATATGGGAATGCGCGTCGCGTCTAGATTTATTTACGTTGACTTTTATGAGATTCACGCTATTTTGCCGTGTCGCCTTTTTGTTCTGCTTTTTAGTATAAATAAAGTAACAGTAAATTCGAACGTCGTGTGTTCTTGGCATCGCGCCGGAACGTCCAGAAAGCAATCAGCGTTTGATCAATGTGGTGGAAACCTTATATCAGACAATTGCTTTCATATGGACACCCCTATTTTTTTTATGCGGAACTGGTTTTCAACCAGACAGCTTGGGGAAACTAAACCAAAACAAACTTAACTGTGGGATTGATGTTTGACTTAATTCACTTTTAACTTAATTCATCACTTTTTTTTTTTTTTTTTTTTTTTTTTTTTTTGCTTTCGCCTCAAGGATTCGTTCGATCGTCCCCCCCTCCCTCCAAACTTTTTTTTGTTTTTCAAAACACCCAGGCTCTGGCGGACCGTTCGTTGTTTTTTTTTTTTAGAACTTCTAACATTGTTTGTTTTTATAATATTTAAACAGGGTTATTTTACCCCCCCCCGCCACCACGCCTCTAAAAACCCAGGCAACGCCGGGTACCCCCGCTAATCTATGATATAAATCTCACCTGTCTGTTTAAATGCATGTATGTATGTATGTACCTATGTCTGTCTCCCTAAAACTTTTGACAGAGGCAACAGATTTTCATGAGATCAGTATCATTTTAAAGCCCGACCCTTCGGACAACAAATATCGAAAAATTGTCTAAAAACATTAATTCCTTCACCCTCAACTGGGCACTTTTCTACAGGGAGGGATTGCTTTTTTGCTGATATTTCTGAAAGTCATCCCCTCTTTTTGATTGACTAGCCTTAATTTAAACATTCGTCACTTTCGGTTTGGTGATGGGCGCAATGATAAAGATGTCACTTTTTTTTTTCATGTTCTTTTCCACCTTTGCGGTACAGGTTCAAGCCTGCCAGCCTACTACCACTTTTTTTTTTTTTTTTTTGCTCAACACACCTCCAAAACCCTGGGCAACGCTGGGCACCCAGGCTAGTCACACATAAAATCAGGACAAAAGATTAATACATCAGAATTATTTGGTCTCAGCAGAAGAAAGGCAGCATCCTTCAGCTGTGTTTCTGCTCCCTGGAAACATCCTATTGATGCCTAACAGGATTAAAGTGGTGCTGTAATACATTTACAACGGTACCAATTTGCCAAAACATCCAGAAGCAATCAGCTTTTGATCAATGTGGAGTTTCTCCTTATATCAGACAATTGCTATTCGATTTGGACAATGGGGAGCTGCTTTCCCCCCTTCCCACCATCATCCGGGGGAAGCGAAAACTAAAAATACTACCACATCATCGTAACGATCCCGCGATGACATCATTTAGCGTCTTCCTGTCAATCAAACCTCTTTCATTCACTTTATAAGCCTTAACCTAACACGCTAATCAACTACTCTCACTCGTGGTCGAGACGGTTAAGTAGTTGGCTTTTGTTTCCACCTCCGCGTCAAGGCTTCCGGGTTCAATCCAGTCTCCCGACCAAAGCTATTTTTTTTTCTTTTACACCTTTAAACACCGGGCAACCTTTAGTTTACCCCCCCCATACATACAGCGTTATCTTCTTAAGATTGTAGGTTCGATCCAATAGGTTTATTTATGCCATTTTTTTCCGTTTTAGTTTTTCCGATTTTTTAACATCATCTTTTTTATAATATTTAAACAGTGTTATTACTTACCCCCCCTCCCCCCATATACACACCTACAAACACCCGGGCAACGCCGGGTACCTCCCGCTAGTCTATATATATAAAAGGCAAATGCGGTACGCGCATTTTTGTATGTTTCGAAAAGGCTTTTTTCACCGACGGTCCATTACTATCGCTTAGAACTGTTTATATACCCCCTAGATAATAATATCTACGATATGGGAATGCGCGTCGCGTCTAGATTTATTTACGTTGACTTTTATGAGATTCGCGCTATTTTGCCGTGTCGCCTTTTTGTTCTGCTTTTTAGTATAAATAAAGTAACAGTAAATTCGAACGTCGTGTGTTCTTGGCATCGCGCCGGAACGTCCAGAAAGCAATCAGCGTTTGATCAATGTGGTGGAAACCTTATATCAGACAATTGCTTTCATATGGACACCCCTATTTTTTTTATGCGGAACTGGTTTTCAACCAGACAGCTTGGGGAAACTAAACCAAAACAAACTTAACTGTGGGATTGATGTTTGACTTAATTCACTTTTAACTTAATTCATCACTTTTTTTTTTTTTTTTTTTTTTTTTTTTTTTTTTGCTTTCGCCTCAAGGATTCGTTCGATCGTCCCCCCCTCCCTCCAAACTTTTTTTTGTTTTTCAAAACACCCAGGCTCTGGCGGACCGTTCGTTGTTTTTTTTTTTTTAGAACTTCTAACATTGTTTGTTTTTATAATATTTAAACAGGGTTATTTTACCCCCCCCCCCCCGCCACCACGCCTCTAAAAACCCAGGCAACGCCGGGTACCCCCGCTAATCTATGATATAAATCTCACCTGTCTGTTTAAATGCATGTATGTATGTATGTACCTATGTCTGTCTCCCTAAAACTTTTGACAGAGGCAACAGATTTTCATGAGATCAGTATCATTTTAAAGCCCGACCCTTCGGACAACAAATATCGAAAAATTGTCTAAAAACATTAATTCCTTCACCCTCAACTGGGCACTTTTCTACAGGGAGGGATTGCTTTTTTGCTGATATTTCTGAAAGTCATCCCCTCTTTTTGATTGACTAGCCTTAATTTAAACATTCGTCACTTTCGGTTTGGTGATGGGCGCAATGATAAAGATGTCACTTTTTTTTTTCATGTTCTTTTCCACCTTTGCGGTACAGGTTCAAGCCTGCCAGCCTACTACCACTTTTTTTTTTTTTTTTTTTTTTGCTCAACACACCTCCAAAACCCTGGGCAACGCTGGGCACCCAGGCTAGTCACACATAAAATCAGGACAAAAGATTAATACATCAGAATTATTTGGTCTCAGCAGAAGAAAGGCAGCATCCTTCAGCTGTGTTTCTGCTCCCTGGAAACATCCTATTGATGCCTAACAGGATTAAAGTGGTGCTGTAATACATTTACAACGGTACCAATTTGAAAACGGATACTAAAACCTACCCAATCGAAAAATGATCTAAAATGCAACATCTGCCCTTTTTCCTTCATATAAATTGATAAGAATTAATTTTTAATACAATTTTTCTTTTCAATTTTTCTTTAAAAATCACCACGAGCGGAAAACATTCCTTTTAGTTATTGTTTAACGCCTTAGAGTTAGATAAGAAAGTGGAGAGTACTGGGAATCTGGGGAGACTTGTTATCCCTCAGACTCCAGGGAATACCACAGGTTGTTCTCAAAGAGAAATCTTGACGATGACCTGTGTGAAAGGAGCAAAGTGTAGTATCTGTTCCGAAACTACACTTCACCTTTTTTGACCTCTAGATTGAGGCATTTTTTTTTTTTTTCTATCCAGTGCCCCTTTTTAGGGGAGCTGGGGTTTCCCCCACATTAGAACCGACCTTGTGTCTAACTCTGCCCTCGTGGAGAGGCAAGTTAATAGGAACATGTTTCTTTGCCTTTGAGCCAAGATCACAGTGTAGTATATGTTCTGATGCCACAATTCATCTTTTCTGTCCTCGGTCAGTTGAGAAAAAATCCTTCATGACCGAGGAAATTTTAATTTTTATTCCTATCCAGAGTGCCCCTTTTTGTGGAGCTGGATTTTCCTTACATTAAAAACCAACCTTGTGTCTAACTCTGCCCTCGTGAGTAGGCAAGTAAATAGGAACTCCTTAGCATGAGACCTTAAATTCGAGGTGATTATTTTACAGTTCAGATTTTTTTGGATGAGGTTTGATTGTTTGTATTACTCGTTTTCATTGGACTATTGTTCTCATCTTCGGTGTTATTTGTTCAACGTTTCGGTTGATGCAGCCTCTGACCATCATCACGTATGTTGGTTCCCATTCATTTTTCTTTTTCAAGATGGCGACCAACATGCCCGACGAAACTCTGAGGCTACACCGACCGAAACATTGCACAAATAACACTAAAAATAAGAACAATGGTTCAATCAAAACAAGCGATTATTTTATTACAATTAAAATTATTTAATGCAATGAACAGATTATTTAAAAAAAAATAAAATAAAATAATCTAGTTAAAAATATTTTAATTCAATTGTCTCAAATTCACTGTCAACCTTTTTTTCATTGTAATAATATAATCACCACCTAATCTTGATGTAATATTAACGAGTTAAACAATTATTTTCCACTCTTGTTGGTTTTAAATAAATTAAAATTAAAAACAGTCTCCTAAAAAAATTTACTATAATAATTAATGTGCATGAAGAAAGCAAAAGGCAGACGATGAGTTTTAGACCATTTTTCGATCGCATAGGTTTTAGCATATAAAATTCAACTTTCAAAAAAAATAAAATAAATAAAATAAAGGAAATAATCTAGTTGTTCAATTCAATTGTCTCAAATTCACTGTCGACCTTTTTTTCATTATAATAATATAATCGCCAACTAATCTTGATTGTAATATTAACGAGTTAAACAACTATTTTCCACTCTTGTTGGTTTTAAATTAAAATTAAAAATTGTCTAAAAAATTTATTATAATAAATAATTAACATGTTTGAAGAAAGAAAAAGGTTTTAGCATCCAAAATTCAACTTTTAAATTCAAGATGAGAACAATAGTTCGATTAATACAAATTACTAATCCTCATCTAAAAAATTCTGTAAAAGAAGTTTTTTTTTTTTTTTTGTACGAAACAAAAGTTTGATTGCAGACAGAGTTCTACATAGTATGAACAATTCAATGGGGAGCATATATTTTTAATGAGGGAGGGGGATCACCCGGTATATATGACAAATAAAGGATAAAATAAATCCGACGGTATGAGATGCAATGGAAAAGGGAAGATATATATATTTGTACACTTGAACATTAGCGGAAATCTCTATACAGGTATTTTGGTCATCATCTCACTAGGAGGAAAAAAATTTGATAGAAGTGAAAATAATATTAATGGCGAAAATAAAAAGCAATGGGGGGAGGGTCTTATATATATATATATATATATATATATATTAGACATTAAGAGGAGATTATAGATAGATATATAAATTCCCGTTCACATACACCTTACAAGATAAAGATCATGAGTGCGACGACCTGGGTTCGCGCCTATGTCGGAGCACGTCACTGATGAGATGCAGTACATCAAAACCCACTTTGGGTCTGGCGTTGTCCGTTGTCGATGCAATTGCTCGATTCTATCTAATTCTGGGTTCTAGCTTTATCTTGTAAGGTGTATGTAAACGGGAATTTATATATCTATATATATATATATATAATATATATATATTACATACGCACACGTTTTATTATCTATGACCGTATTTTTCTGTTAAGTTACATTTTTGTTTCGGCTACACGACCGTTTTTTGGGCGTCATGTAGCTTCCTCAGACTTTTAAAGAAATGTTCGTTTAGACAATGTAATTCACTAAACGAGTATAAGGCAATGAAAATGGTACTGTGAGAGACGGTGGGGAAAAAAAAATAAAAAATGGAGGGAGGCAGTCAGTTTCCCAATTCCTTTGGCACAAAGAAAGCTTTGGAATCGCAATAGAGACAGATTAAAAAAAACCTTTGTGCCGGCAGAAGGAATCATTAAAATGTTAAATCTTTGACCACTTCCCTTGTTTTTTGTTTTTTTTTTTTGTTTTTTTTTTTTGTTTTTTTTTCCTCCCACGTAGTGCCATTTTAATCTCGTACTTGTTTATTGAATAAAATTGTTTGTTTCAATTGTCTTTTGGCATCTTAAATATATATAAAAAGATTTTCGCGATTAATATTATTTTCACTGCTATTGATTTTTATCCTGACGAGGTGATAGCTGAAAGAGCTCTGGAGAGATTTCTGCTAATGTTCAAATGCGTTTATAAATTTTGTACCTTAAGCTTCATATGGCGTCTAAACTTTTGTAGGAAGCAAAAATAAAATGCATTTCTAATTTAAAAAGCGATTTATATAATCAAATGAAGAAAAAATAATTTAAAAATTAAAAGAAAAATAACACATTCATTCGACAACTTACATTCTTCCCACTTGGCATCTTGTCTATGGAAAATGGCTGATAAGTATTTAAGAGAAAAAAAAAAGGAAAATAAAAAAAACTTATTTATACAAGAAAGACAACTTTCAGGAAGGGTGCGTGTTTACATCAGTGATATTTTAAACCACCCCATTTCAGATGAAAACACGACATACTTACATGCCATGGTGAAATTTGTATAAATTTTTTTTTTTAATTTTGAAAAATGGTCCTGTAAATGATTGTTCCTATTTACAATGCCTCCCCACGGGACAGAGTTAGACACCAGGGTCGTTTTTTAACGTGGAGAGAAGGAACAAGAATAAAAATTGTCTCAGTCGTGAAGGATTTCTCCTCCACTGAAAGAGAACGAGAAATTGAAGTGCAGCATCTGAAGAACAGATACTACACTTTGATCTTGTCCCGAAGGCCGGTTTAACTCTTAACTGTAAATGATTGTTAGAAGTATTAATAAAAAAAACCAAAAAAAAACACGATTACATTCCCAGATAACGTGTTTAAAGATGGCGGACCCTTACTTTAAGTCAAGGGTCATCTCCTTGTAATTATTTTTCTTGTCAGATCACTCTGGTTCCCGTCAGATCACCGAAGTTAAGCAACATTGAACCTGGTCATTGCTAAAATGGGTGACCAATTTGGGAATTCCAGGCACTGTATGTAGGAGGATATCAACACCTCCCTGCAAGAGTTGCAAAAACCTAACATCGTCATCTCCCCTAATGGGCATATACATATGACTGGGGACCGCTTGTGAATTTTATACTCCAATGGAACTTCCTTCTTTGGAGGAAGCCGGTTAAACTTGAATAGAGTTAGTGCCGTCTTACACGCGCAGAATTATTTTTCTACTAGGACATTTTTCGTAAATTTTGGAATTTATTCTTATTTTCCCATGATATATAAGTATGTAATAATGTTTTCACATGAAATGTGTTAGTTTAAAAAGATCACCAATGTAAACAAGTATAATATATATATATATATATATATATATATATACACACACACACAACAACAAACATCAAGGAATCAGTCATTTTCATATCTAGCCATACACATTTCTTTAAAATCACAAAACCCCATAGCTAGCTTTTCTGAACACGCTAATCATTTTTTTTTTGAGTAACCAAAGAGCAACCGTCTTATCTGCCATTTTGAAAATAATCTAAAAAGGAAAATAACTCAATAATTCAAATTTGCAAGATTTGTTGTAACAACTATGATTTCCCATTAAATGATGTTCTTTATAATGATCTCGCAACAACATTTTGAAAATAGTTTGAAGGAAGAAGGGAGATAAGTTTAAATAATTCAAATTTGCAAGCTATTAAAAAGCCATTCTTAACATGAGGAGAGGGAAGGCATTGGAAAAATTTAAATCCGAGTAAAAATGATTTTCTTTATAAAAACTACTAGATCAATGTATATGATTTTTGGAATATGATATTTTCGTTTTATCTGTACATCACACATTTCTTTACTTGTTTTTTTTTTTTTTTAATACGGGAGGAATTCTGAGCAAGAAACCTATTTTTCTAACTATTTAAATAAAATTTTATTGAAAAAATACTGTAATTATATATCAATCGTACATCAAATTAGAATTGATTGAGGGTTTAAAAAAAATACCTAACATAAAATTTAAAGCTTATATATTCATGATATATAAAGATTTGGTATCCGTCCGAAGTGAAATTATACTATTATTATCTGTTAATACTCAATTCCGATTACTATTTCAGACTAATGTACGAGATGCCTTAAATAAGTTTGCAGATTTTTTGGGATACAGGCATTTAAAATTGTGCGTAAATTCTTGAAAATTCAGTATGTTATTGCTATACATCTTATGAGATGACTAATTTTTATGATTTCAGGTTCAAATGAACAGCTACAGCAGGAATTGGAATACACCCTACTAAAGCCTGATTGTCATAGTTGGTGGATTTCAAAAATGCAATCTGGATGTGAGGACACTTTGGAAGAACGATATGCAAAAAAATTCTGTTGGAAAAAATACCATAGGAATGTATGGAATGCTTTAGACTGCTTCTAGACCATCTTGCATGGATTGAGCATCAGAGATTCAAGGAAGGCAGGAGTGTGAGGGATGATGGGAGGAGTAAAGAAATCAGAACACCAGGGTTGATTGGTCAAATACAGAATTTCATGGACAAGGATCGTCATGTGTCTATAGAGACAATGAGTGCACAGTTTGATGTCAGTGTGGGAACTGTACACAATTATTTGAAAGGAACCTTTGCCGACTCTACCTAACTCCTCCATCAATTTTGGGTCTAAACACTTGAAATTTTAGATGTAGGTTACCTGGACACGAGTCAAACTTTAAAAAAAAAAAAAAAAAAAAAAGAAGATATATATATATACACACACACACACATAATATATTTGGTAATGGTGCATAAAGGAAGACCCTAACTTTCAAACACACCGAAAGTTGGCGCCCATGTCTCAGTTGAGGTATGGAAGCACAGAATCGATACACTTTTCAATTATATTCGTTTATTTTTTTTTCTTATAATAAAAATATATAAAAATGTACATTTTTTTATCAATTATTTTTTTATTTTTTAATCGCATATCTTTTCAAAAAACTATGTTTATTTAAGTTAATGTTATATATTTTGTCAAACTATTTAGATATTTTAAAAATATATTTATTCACAGAAACATGAAAAAAACTATGAATGTCACATTTTTTTCAGTTTTAAAAAAGGTGACTGTGCAACAGAAAATAGTTTAACAGTTTAAAAATTAATATTTCACATATGTTGAAAAAACATTAAATTCAAACAACGTAATAAGTATGAATCCAGTAGATGATATTGCCGAAACGTAATAGATTACACAGGTTTAAAAAAAAAAAAAAAAAAAGTTATATTTAAAAACACAAAACAGAAATGTTTGTAAAAATATATTAACAAAAAATTTATAAAAAATACGTAAACTTTTTTATCAGTTATTTTTTTTAATCACATATCCTTTTAATTATATATATAAAAGATATGCCAAAGTTGCTAGGAAGATGGTGGGGTCCTTCTACCACTCCAGAAGATATCTCACTACTGATGCAATTCTCTATCTGTATAAAAGCCAAGTACATCCAAGGATGCAGTTCTGCTGCCACATCTGGGCAGGAGCTGCTAAAAGCAGTCTATCCTACCTTGACAGAGTATAAAATAGACTTTGTGGCTTAGTGGGGGGATGCCCTTTTCTCTTCCCTGCAACCTCTCTCCCACAGAAGAGACATTGTGAGCCTGTCTTTGTTTTATCGTTATTTCCACGGCAAGTGCTCGTCTGAGCTCCAATCTCTGGTCCCCTCTTCGCCAATCTTTTACGATAAACACCCGTCTAGCTGAAACCACTATCATTAATTTTTCCCACTCTTTATCTGTGCCTAAATCAAAGTGTAGATTCCATGAGCAAAGCTTCTTTCTTAGAAGTGCACGACTGGAACTCTCTTCTGTTTGCCTGTTTCCCACCTGACTACAACTTGGATGTCTTCAAGTCCAACATAAACAAATTCCTGATGAACCGTCCCCTTAAGTAAGACACTCTATCAAATCTCCAATATTAATGATTTCTACTATCCCATTGATTACTGTATACGCAGTAATCCTTATCCCCGACTGGCTTCCGGGCCTTGATAGGTGGTGACCTCTATGTAAAAAAAATAAATAAATAAATAAATAAATAATTGATAAAAAGTTTACGTATTTCTATATGTTTTTATTATAAGGAGGTGAAAAAATAGACATAAGATATATTTGAAATTGTATCGATTCTGTGCTTCCATACTTCAATTGAGAGACACGTTAGGCTCTCCCTTTCTGCACCATGACCATATATTTTAGACAAATTGAAATTATAAAAAATACAAATAAAAATTACATTATCAGTTCATCAAAAGTTCAAGCTGGGGATATGAAAATATTTATTTTCTTATTCTATGGAGTTTCACAAATTAGACTTTTCTATTCACAATAAAAGTGAAGAATTACTAGTTTGCATGAAAACTTTGAAAGTTCTGAGTGCAAGGACTTCTAACATCTATAGTCAAAACTTTTTTTTTTTTTTTCGGAAATATTTTAAAATTTTGCAGAAAAACAAAAACTTATTTTACTTTTATTTTACAAATTGATAAAAGAAAAAAAAAAAATGAACACTCATAACAAGAAAACACCAACATTGGAATGATTTGAATTAATATTTCTCTAACACGTAAATGTTATTTCGTATCAGTACAACGATCTTCAGTTCTTTCTCAAGGGTTATTTTCTGAAGTTATTCATATTTTTATTTTATGTATGTGAGGATGTGATTTGGTGAAACCTTTTGTTAATCGGAGATATCGTTAAATTTACATTTAATAGTCCTGCAGATACCCCCTACTACTTTTTCTTTATCTCAATTTTTTTCTTTTCATCAATTTTTTTATCAATTTTTTTTCTTTTCATCAATTTTTTTTCAAATTTTTTTCTTTTCATCGATTTTTTTATCAATTTTTTATCAATTTTTTTTTCTTTTCATCAATTTTTTTTATCAATTTTTTTTCTTTTCATCAATTCTTTTTTATCAATTTTTTTTCTTTTCAATTTTTTTTCAATTTTTTTTTATCAATTTTTTTTCTTTTCATCAATTTTTTTTTTATCAATTTTTTTTCTTTTCATCAATTTTTTACTGAAGAGAAAAGTCTAATTTTTGAAATTCCATGGAATAAGGAAATAAATCTTTTCACATTTCTTATTTGAACTTTTGATGAACCGATAAAGTCATTTTTATTTTTCATTATTTCAATTTGTCTAATACACATATATAACAAATAAATGACAAATTTGATGATGTTGACCACCTTACAATTTATTCCTTCAAGTATGTTGATATGCACAACTTTTGACAGCATCTGTTTCGTAGCACATTCATTATTATATCAATCAATGAATTTATTCTGCCCTTAACTCCTCAGAAGAAATAGCACCTATCAACCCATCAAAAGAAAATGAAATGCACATGGGCATAACTACAAAATCTGAAAATTGGAAGAGAAGTTGCAATTACCCTTTTTTGATGTTTGTATGTCTGCCTAAAACTTTCGACAGAGGCGACGGATTTCCACGAGATCGGTATCGTTTTGAAGCCCAACTCTTCGGATGACAACTATCGAAAAATTGGCTAAAAACATTAATTCCTTCACCCTCAACTGGCCACTTTTCAACAGGGAGGGGTCTCTTTTTTCATCGGTATTTTCGAAAGTCTTTTCAATTGAGTAGCCTTAATTTAAACCTACGTCACTTCCGGTTTGGCGATGGATGAAACGACGAAGATGTCACATATTTTTTTTTTCATATTCTTTTCCTCTTTCGTAGTACAGGTTTGTGCCTGCCTCCTACCACTTCTTTTTGCTTACAAACACCTCACAACGCCCCGGGCAAAATTGGGCACCCAGGCTAGTCTATAATATAAATCTCACCAGTCTGTTTAGATGTATGTATGTCTGCCTAAAACTTTCGACAGAGGCGACGGATTTTCACAAGATCGGTATTGTTTCGAAACTCAACCTTTCGTACAACAAATATCGAAAAATTGGTGAAAAACATTAATTCCTTCACCTTCAGCTGGGCAGCTTTCTACAAGGTGGGTTGCTTTTTTTTTTTTTTGCGCAGTCATTTTCGCAAGTCATCGTATCAGTTGAAATGACTTTACTAATTTCAACGTTCCGAACTTCTGATCGCGTCATGGAGTAGGGGTAAGACGTCAGGTTTTCTTTCACTTTTTTTTTCTGCCTTCGTGTCACGGGTTCAAGCCTGCCTGCCTACTACCACTTTTTTTTGGAGGCTGGCGCTCAGCACACACCTCCAAACACTCGAGCAACATTGGGCACCAAGGCTAGTTGATTGATATAATAATTAAATGAATGATTTTGTGCTATGAAACCGATGCTGTCAAGAATTGCGAATGTTAACATACTTAAAGGAATAAATTGTAAGATGGTCATCATCATGAAATTTGGATTATAGAATTGTCATTTATTTGTCATATGCTCTGTAATTACATTGAGCATCATAAATTAAGGGTTGGTAAAAATAAAAAGTGAAATATAATTGAAAAAAAAAAAAAAAAAAAAAAACATTTCTATAGAAATAAAATATATAATTATTTACTATAATAATTATTAAATACCTACAGACACTAGTGTTTCATCCTTGCGAGAATCATTAGTGCAGGGTATCATGATTACTGGCGGTCAGGAGATTCGAACCTGGCAACAGCCAATGCAAGAAATATTGTTGAAATTTAAATATTTATTTATAAATGTCTTTAACGTTTGTCAGAGTAACCTAATGATTATAACATCATGATTTTCATATATATATATATATATATATATATATATATATATATATTCTAATGTGCTGGATTTCTGAACTAATAATGTAATTTTTATTTTTCATCTTTTAATTTGTCTAAAATGAACACCCTATCTACATCTAATATTGAGCACCTTTTTATTATGATAGAATCTAATCTATAATATAATTCATGATACTGTCCTCCCAGGCATTATCTCTTTCATTGAGGAGGGGAGGTGGACAGTGTAGTATATCTTTGTTCATTACATACTGGCAGGACCCGACGAAATTTCACAGCGGCATCTTTCCACTACTATATAAATCTCACCTGTCTGTTTAAATGTATGTATGTCTGCCTAAAATTTTCGCTTTTTTACCCCTCCTCCCTCCCCGGGTTCCTTACTACACCACCTAAACATCCGGGCAATGCCGGGCACCCTCGCTAGTATAGTATATTATATATATATATATATATATATATATATGCAATACACAATGCAAAAAAAAAAAAAAAAACAAAAAAAAAAAAAAAAAACAATCTAATAAATGATTTCAAAACTGAACCTATCAATCAATCATCATTGGTTATTTTCTCTTTTTGCTATTAATTGAACAACAATAAATGGAAATGTCCATTGTTTCTAAGACATCATCATACACGCATCACCCACACATCAAATAAACGGTATATACCAGCACGGTGCATGGGCTGTTTGCTAACTAAGCCATACAAGAGGAGTTTCAGCCTACGACGATGTTTTAGTTTTGAAACCCCAAATTACTAGCAGCAAGACATTTAGCAAAAACAAATACCTTTTCAGCAAGCGAGGAGTTGACCTGTCAAAGGTAACAAATTGGATCAGTGCAATGAAATTGAAGGTAAGAAGTATTATGGTGAAGAGAGGTTAGTGCATATATAACTTTGAGGGAATAATGATTAAAAAATTTAAAATATTTAAAAAAAATTTTATGATTAAGAAAAAAAAAAAAAAAAAATTCTTCAAACTAAAAAATAAATTTTTTTTTTTTTTAAATTGAAAAAAAATTATAAAAAGAATAATAAAAAAAAAAAAATTAAAAAAATAAATTTTTTTTTTAATTTTCCAAAAAAATTTCCCCCCCCCAAAAAAGAATTTTATTAAAAAAAAAATTCATTAAAGAGACAAAATTAAAAAATTGTATTAAAAAAAAATAGTAAAAAAAAACAAAAGAATAATCAAAAAATGAAATCAAATGAGGTTTTTAATTAAAGATTTTAAAGAAAATAAAAGTCAATCCCTATTTAAAAATTTTTTCATTTATTTATCAATCATTTTTTTTTTTTTTTTTACAAAAAATAAATATGATAACACTGATTTTATTTAAAAATAAAAGTCAATCCCTATTTAAAAATTTTTTCATTTATTAATCATTTTTTTTTTTTTTTTTTTTTTTACAAAAAATAAATATGATAACACTGATTTTATTTAAAAAAAAAAAGAAAAAAAAGTCGCATGGTTATCATAAATTGATTTTTATACAAGATCATCTGCATCCATACTACTGTTATTTTTGAATAGCTCAATGAACACTGTTCTTGATATGATCAACATGGTCCATATGAATGGCTGGCTAGAAGCCCTTAACACAATGTACCCTTTTTTTGGGGTAAAAAAAGGAGTCAAGGAAAAACTTTACTCTTAGAAGCTAACAAGTTGTTCTTAATTTGAAGGACGACTATAAGAAATCATTTCTGCCATTCCACAAGAGTTTCTAAGATTAATTGATTTGATTCTCAAGCTGTTTTGAGAAAATATAGGCAAATGCAGGTGGGCAATTTGAATAATAATAGTTTCACACCATGTATGTTTTTTTTTTTTTTTTTTTTTTTTTTTTTTTTTTTTTACAAAGGAATCACCACTTATCAAGGCTCAGAGGCCGCTCGAGGATAGGGGTTAATGGATATACATTAGTCAAAGTGATTATAGCGTTTTTAACATAGATATTGGGATTTTTGTAAGTTGGATTATATAGGGGTACGGTTCGATTTTTTTTGTTTGTTTGTTAATATATTACAAGATTTTGAAAACTTTCTCCATAATTACTGGATTCAGCATTAGATAACCTGAAATGGGTTGATATGCTGTAAAACAAAATACAAAAGTTCTCTTAGTACAGAACAAAATTGACTTTGAAATCTAATGGGAAGTAATTTTTTCTCTTCACAGCAAACCCCTTCTCACACAAGAGACATTTCTAGCCTTTCTCTCTTTGTTCTATTGTTGTAACCATGGAAGATACTTGACTGAGCTTCAATCTTTGATCCCTCCTTGTAAGACATTCAAAGCAAGAACTCGTTTTTTATCGCATCAAAAAAAAAAAAATAAAATAAAATAAATAACTTTCCTTTCTCCTTCACGTTGCCTGGAATTAAGCAGAATTTCCATAGGCTTCCTGTCTGTGGAACACATTGCCGCAGAGGTTTCCCATCTGACTACAACCTGGATGTCTTCAAGTCCAACATAAACAAATTCCTGATGAACCGCCCCTTTAAGTAAGACACTTTATCAAATCTCCAATACTAACGTACTGTACATGCAATATAACCTTTATCCCCGATTGGCTTCAGGGCCTTGATAAGTGATGACTACCTTGTAAAAAAAAAAAAGAAAAAAAAGATGGCAGAAGAATGAGTGAAATTTACTTGGCCTCTGAAAATCAGAGACAACTCCTCTAAGAGAAGGAAAACTGAACTTGATATCCTCCGCCTTATATCCATATCTTTTTTTTTTTTTTAATTTTTTTTTTTACATAGGCATCACCACTTATCAAGGCCTTGAGGCCACTCGAGGATAAGGGTTAAAGAGTGTACAGTACAAATTGGACAATATAGTAATCGTTAGTAATGGAAATTCAGTAAATTTGTTAACTTATACAGAACGGCTCATCAAAAACTTGTTTACGTTAGACTTGAAGACAACCATATTGTAATCATCTGGAAAGCAGGAAAACAGAAGACAATTCCATAGGCGTGCAGTTCTAAGAAAGAAGCTTTGCTCATGGAATCTACGTTTAGGTTTAGGTACAGATAAAGAGTGGGGGAAATTATTGATAGTGATTTCTGTTAGACGGGTGTTTCTTGTGAAATTTTGGCAGGGGGGGGGGCCATAGATTGGAGCTCAGCCGAGCACTTGCCATGAAAATAACGATAAAACAGAGACAAACTCTACCAATAGTAAAGGCTTCAGGAGTCAACCCTGAGGAAAGTCTGGAGTTCAGTAACTCTAAATGCAGCAATAGAACTATGTACATTGGCATTTGTTTTCTGAATAGACCATTCCAGCAATGTGAAACCTGTTGTGTGGGTAACAATTGATGCTCTATACTTATCTAAGTCTTGCATTCTAAGCACAACTCTATAATCATCTGAGATTGAAGAATGCCAATGATATAAAATATATACAGAAAAATGGAAAAAAAAATTATATATTTATCAATCATGTAAGGAAATCGTGCACTGTCACACAATTGGAGCTCTCATTCGATAAGGTTTACATTGAATTTACAGAGAAGTATATAGCTGATATCGTAGGGTTAGAAGCCCTGTCAGTTTGACAGTAGAGTTTCAATCATGGCTTGAAGTACTTGTGCCTATCGCCATTTGCTATTAAGCATTGCTCATTGGGTAAAAACAATTCAAGCTCTCGAGCAATTGACAATGTTTACATTGAAATTTTGTATACATTCAGCAGGAGCTAGATGATAGCGTAGATGTTAGAAGCACCAACTATCAGCTCAGTGGTCGAGTTTCAATCCCAGCTTGAGGCAACTGCTTGTCTAGCTGAACTGAAAACACAAATCAGTCCATCTGCAGATGACCTATTTTTTCTTCATTTGGAATATCCTTTTAACCTATGCATTTCTGCATTATTAACTTTTAACAAATTGATTTCTTCCATAATTATCAGTTTTCGATTTATGCGTTAACCAACAAAATTATAGCTTGTGTATGGATACTATTTTGTTGACTACTTTCCTACGAGGATAAGTGGCATTCTTTGAAACTCCTTGGAATAGGGAAAATTTTAAGTTTTCAACTTTTATTCCTTGTCGAAAAATAAATTGTTGTAAATTCTAATTAACACAGTTTAAATTGAATTCCTATATGTTAAGATTATGAGGAAATATAATTTTATAGTGTTAAAAAAATTTTTGTAAAAAGAAAAAATTGTAATAAGAAAAATATTGATAAAAAGAAAAAGAAAAAGAGAAAACTGATAAAAGAGAAAACTGATAAAAGAGAAAACTGATAAAAGAGAAAACTGATAAAAGAGAAAACTGATAAAAGAGAAAACTGATAAGAAAACTGATAAAAGAGAAAACTGATAAGAAAACTGATAAAAAAGAAAACTGATAAGAAAGAAAACTGATAAGAAAACTGATAAAAAAGAAAACTGATAAGAAAACTGATAAAAAAGAAAACTGATAAGAAAACTGATAAAAAGAAAACTGATAAAAGAGAAAACTGATAAAAGAGAAAACTGATAAAAAAGAAAACTGATAAAAAAAAATGATAAAAAAGAAAACTGATAAAGAAAACAGATAAAAAATAAAATAAGAAAACTGATAAAAGAAAATGATAAGAAAACTGATAAAAATAAAATTGATAAAAATTGATAAAATAAAATTGATAAAAAGAAAAAAATTAATAAAAAATTGATAAAAATTAAAAATAAAATTGATAAGAAAAAAATTGATAAAAAAATCGATGAAAAAAAGATAAGAAAAAAATAAAGAAAAATTTTTTTTTTTAATTTTATAAGAAAAATTTGGTAAAAAGAAAAAAAAAATTGGTAAAAAACAAAAAAAATTGATAAGTAAAAAAAAATTGATAAAAAGTAAAAGATTAAAAAGAGTAAATTGGTAAAAAAAATTAAACTAAAAATATGTTACATATATTTTTGCATCCCCAGGGTAAAATTTGTGATAAAAAATTTGATTAAGATAAAAAAAACCAAAAAAAAACAAAAAAAACAAAACATGTTAAGCAATAACAATTAAATGATTAAACTAAAAGCGGCTACAATTTCTAAATATATAAAAATCACAAACAAAATATTTTAGAACTAAGTAATCACTATAAGCTAAGCATAATTCATGCATATAAAGAGTTTAAAAAAAAAAAATGGTGAATTAAGCAAAATTAATTGAAAAATAAAAACAAATAAAAAGCTCCAATTCAATACAGGTACACCATGAACTTAAACAATTATTGTGGCATTTTCGTCTATCAATCTTATTAACTCTGAATTATCTGGAAGTTATATTTTTCCAGTCAACTTTATTGGTTCATTATATCCTAGCACCCATATTGCTTAGTTAAAATATTAATTATAGTCAAACTTAGAACGGATTTAATTTTGGAACATCTAGGTTAAAGGTGAACGTCACGGAAAAGGTAAAGTCATATTTGGTTCTGTTCATCACAGAAATTTTCTACCTCTGCCTATATTGTAGCCAATAAATTGATCTTTGTCTTTAACAAGTTTGGTAAAAGTTGACAAAATTCTAACTTTTTTTTTTTCAAATTTGATGTTGGAATCCAATACTCTTTGATAACAATCACTACGCAGATTTTTTTTTTTTTTTTTTTTTTTTAAATTATATTTTCACCCCAAACAAGGCACAGTGCGACTTTTTAAATCTTATGTCTTAACCAAAATGTATATACATACTGCCTGTCCCTAGAATTGAACCCAGATTATTAAATACAAGTTCAAAACTGATGAAACTAAGAGACCTGTTTGAATTTAATGAATTTTAAAACAATAAAAACTGGACATTTTTTTTTTTTGTTTTAATTGAATAATGAATCACATTTTTGACGGATCATGTGACAAAAATAGAAAATACTTTTTTTTTTTTTGCTTTATTTGATAATTGCACGTTTGGTTGTTCACAATAAGTCGTTATTTAACAAATGTGTGCTCGTGCTCTGATAAAGATGGCTGCATTGTAATTGGATAGAAGACGACGAAAGGAGAGAGACATGATAAAAAGGAAAACAAAAATGTAAAACAACTTTTTGGTCCCCCCAACAAAAGGAGGGTGGACCTGTAAATTCACCCATGTCTGTTCGTCCGTCTGCACTTTTCTCAATAACTATGCCTTGGAATTTTTTAAAAATTTTACAAACATTAAACATGATATGAGTAAAAAAAGTAACAGAACGGATTTTTCTAGCAAAACTCTGGCATATCAACCCTTTCTAGGTTATTTAATGCCAAATCCAGTTATTTTGGAAACAGTATTCATGTTGCATTCAGTTATTTTGTAGAAGGTTTTTTATTTTCAAGCTCTTTGTATCTTCAATCACTAGTTTGTAGTGTTTAGTTTGGTTGTTTTATAGTGGATTTTATCGTTTTTGCTCCCTGCCCCACAGAACACGAGTTTTGCAATGCGTGAGAGAAAAGCATTACAGTATTAATGTTTGGTAAGGAAACCAATCAGGAAGTGGGGGAGATGAGAAGAGAAAGAGGAAGTTGGTTTCACAAAACATAATTAAGTCTTGCAAAAGGAAGTAGAAAAACAAAAAGCATCAATGTAAGGTGTATTTCATCTCGGGAAGCCAATATCTTCAGAAAGCCTGATCCGGTAGCACCAGTTGACCGACAGTGTGAAACCTAGTAGAGTTGAGACTCTTTTTTGGACCGCGTCTAAGATGCATACCCAGCCCAGAAGTGACAACAATACTCCACACATGGGCGAATTGTAGCTTTATGAAAATATAGGGTGCTTTCTGGTGTGAGTAATTATCTAACACAGCAAAGGGAGCCCACATCCTTTGCAGCAGCCTTGGCAATGCCCTCAATGTATTTGTTTCAATTTATGTTGCTTGTGAAGTTTGAATGACAAGTCCTCTGCCATATTTGTTTGGAAGTCCATTTTTGAAAGTCATCCACCATGTGGCATAAACAAACAAACTGAATATGATGATATATGTAAGTGACTTGAAACTTGATATATAGGCGATTTGATCTTTAGCTGGTAAAATTAGTTGTTAAGGAGTCAAAATTGAAAAAAAACTTGAAACTTGGCAGATGTAAGTCAACTAAACATGTTACTGCTATGTATGTGCAAATACATTTTTTTTTATTTATTTATTTTTTTTTATTACTTTTTCACCCCAAACAAGGCAAATTGCCACTTTGGTGTAGGGGGCTACTATCAGGGGCAACAACTACTGGGGTACTATGTAGGGATTTGGGCAGCAAGGTGTCGGTTCACGTTACACTTGAACTTCTGCACGTCAGTACTGTTGGGGAAGCAGAGACCTGGAATGGAATTCCAGAGTCTAGCGGTTCTGGGGAAGAAACTATTGGAGTAAAAAGATCTTTTACATCTAGGGATCTCTACAGTGTGGGGGTTAGATTTAGCAGCCTGTCGGGTTTGTCGAGGGTGCTCACGTCGTGGGGGCACAAGTGATTGCAGTTCGTCAGAACATTCACCACTAAAATACTTGTAGAAAAGGCAGAGGGATGCAACATTTCGTCGATGGGACAGAGGCTGAAGCTTAGATGCCAGTTCTGGGCCTATCAGGTTTGCGACTCTCTTTTGAACCTTGTCAAGGAGTGAGAGATTAGTAGCAGATGCACCAGCCCAGATGTGGCAGCAATACTCCATCCATACTTTATACCGTTAACATTATTTTTTAAGTTTTTATAAGTATATGGACTTTGCTCACATAGTACCAAATAAGGCTGGAGAGCGATACGTTTTGGTTATTATTCTATTAGGTTGGTTCAAAAATAATGTTATGAGACTACAAATATATTTTAAACACCTCTCTTTGGGTAGAGCACTGTCGTAAATAATCTCACAACGCTATTTAATTGGCTGAAAAAATGCGAGGCTCGCTGTTTGTTTATAAATAAGCGGTTTGACCAATATGAAAGTGGTGGCCAAATGTTTGTTTAAAAAAGACATTTGGCGAGGTTATTTACAGGCACCGCTCCCGTGGGTCGATCAGTAGAACTGCTGACTATCAACACAATGGTTTTTAGGTTCAATCCTCGGTTTGGGAGAGGTGCTAGTTTAGCGGCACTGATGAGTATACACATAGAGAATATATATAATACAACGAAACAGGACTATATGTCGATGTATATATATATATATATATATATATATATATATATATATATATATAAAAGTGGACGTGTGTGTGTGTACACATTTCCCTACGCAATAACTCTCTCGATTTTAAGTCTACAGACTTGAAATTTGATATACAGGGTACTTAGATTTGGGAAAATCTTTGTTATCCGTTTTCAGCCAGAACTTTGGCTGTTAAGGGGTCAAAGTTCAATGATTTGATCATTGAGAACTCTACCAAACTCCTCCGACAATTTTGGGTCTAAACACTTGAAATTTTAGATATAGGTTCCTTGGACATGGATCTAACTAAATAACTTGGTTTGAGCCCTAAACAATAAATGTTAAGGGGTCATAATAGGGGTTAAAGTTAAAAAAAATTGACCTCAGCGGTTTCTACCAAATTACTCCGACAATTTCTGGTCTAAACATTTGAAATTTTACATAAAGGGTATTCAGAAATAGGGCAAGCTTTTGAATCAGTTTGTGTCAAAAATTTTCAGTTGCCAATATATAAATGTATGTATGTATGTATGTTTGCATGTCTGTCTAAAACTTTTGACAGAGGCGACGGATTTTACCAAGATCAGTATCATTGTAAAGTCCGACCTTTCAGACGACAAATATCGAAAACTTGGCTAAAAACATTAATATCTTCACCTTCAACTGGGAACTTTTCTACAGGGGGGGGGGAGTTTGCTTTTTTCGCCAATATTTTTTAAAGTCATCCACTCCTTTCAATTGTCTAGCCTTAATTTTAAAAATGTCACTTCCGGTTTGGTAGTGGTCGTAACAGCATAGACGTCAGGTTTTTCCCCCCCATTCTTTTCCTTCTTCGAGATACAGATTCGAGCCTGCCTTCCTACTAACACTTTTTTTTTTTTTGCTCAACAGACACATCCGGGCTGAAATGCTAGTGTGTATATATATATATATATATATATATATATAGTTGAACATTAAAAAATATTTTTGCACTTATCTAATAGCTGAAAGCAATCAAGTCATTTTTATAACTTTTGGAAATAACTACTATATATTAGGTACAATATAATAATCAACAGAGAATTGACTTTATAACTAAGAAATTTTTATAAACTTTTCAAGCTTATAACTACTCGAAAAATGTAATTCAAACCCCGTTTTTCTTTTTTCAATTAAAAAGGAACAAGGACCAAGGTTTCATTTAAAACAAAGTGGTTTTAAATAAAAAAAGGTTTTAAACTTCGGACTTTACAGGTAAATTTCTAAACACTTTTTTTTTTTGTTTTAAATTGGAATATATTATTTATTGATCTTTTAGATCTTCAATTTATGATATATAAAACTTTGGTGAGTAAATTAATTATTTACTTTTTAATAGACATTTCAAAATGGGGGGGGGGGCGTAAATAAAAAACAAAAAACAAAAAAACAACTGTTTGTCTAAAATATTATATTCCGTTTATTGGAAAGAGCATAAAATTTCACATTGAAAATATCGTAAAAATAAAATCAATAGAAAAATTTTGATAGATTTTTTAAGTTAAAAAATTGAAAAATACTGAACTCGTAAAATTCAATTGATTTCATTACGTAAAAAAAATGTTTTTTTAAAAAATAAAAACAAAATATTTCTATTACTTTTTATACAACTTTAATAGTTTATTTTGGAAGTATAATCCATAAATAAAATAAACAACCCACTTTTAAAAGATAAATTACCATTTTCTTATATTTTACTCGCAGTTTCGTGTTAGGGGTGTCAAAAATTCCCTCAGAATTCTGATACACCTAGTGATCGACCATATATAGTATCTAAAGCTTTTTTTTCTTTTTCGTAGAGGTCTAAAAAGAGAGGCAGTAGAGGCAAACGAAGCAACTCAAAATTTCAACATTTTACCACATCTAGATTCATAACTATTTACAAATAATGGAATATACGTTCCAATTCTGAATTTTTGAATGTTTGTGGTGCTTTTATGGTTCGGGCAATCATTCTCATCTCGGGTGTTGTTGGCACAACGTTTTGGTCGTTGAAACTTACGATCTTCATCAGGTGTAAAATCCATGTTTTTTTGTTTTTTTCTAACTAAGGAAAAGGGGTTAGCTCTGTATTGCAAGAAATCGAACTGTGAGTCTGAGGGTGTATCCATAAATTATAGAAAAAGGTAAATCTTTAGGGGTCACTGGGATATTTTTTAAGATTTTTACTGAATACTTATGTGAATTGTCAATATCAGTGAAACCATGGATAGACATTTCACGCGTGTTTTTGTTTTGTTAAAAAATAAAGGTGCAAGGGAGGTGACGCTCAGAAAAGTTTTTTATTGGGAAATTATCTCCCTTGGGTTGGCTGTATTTTTTGTTATTTTTTCTTGTTTTATAACAGAATCTATATTTTTTTACAAAAAAAAAAAAAAAAAAATCTAACTAGGACATGTTTCAGCTCTAGCTTCTAATGTAGAATTCTCCTTATTAAAAAAAAACAAACAAAAAAACAAAGAAAACCCTATATGATGCGCATGCTTATAACAAAACAAAAATATATTCCAAAAATCATGTAAATTGATCAAGTAGATTTTTTTTTTTATAAAGAAAATCATTTTTAAGCGATTAATGGGAATTCATAGGCATTAAACAACATAAATCTTGCAAATCTGAATTATTGTTGAGCTTTTTTAGATTCTTTTCAAAAATGGTGAAAAAGAAATCATTATGTGACTTTTGGAATACGATATTTTTGTTTTGTAATGGGTATGTACATTGTAAAGATTTTTCTTTATTTTTGTTTTTTGATATGGGGCAGTTCTATTTAGTTGATGATAGTGTTGGGATGATATATCGAAATTGGGAATCAGAAAAATCAGAAGTTTCGGGAGTATCAGAATTGGAAAAAATTGATGCCTATTTTCCGATGCCAAAAACGATTCCTTTGTCTTTATTTGATTTTGTTCAAAGCAAAATTTTTCACTGCCGGTCATAATGATAAAATACATATTTATTGATTTTAAACTACCAGTAAAACTAAAATCTATAGATACCCCTCCCCTCCCCAATGTGTTTTTACGTTTGAAAAAAATATATGCACATTTAACACGTTTTTTTACTTTTACAGTAATCGGGAAAAATAACAAATCTATATTTAGAGATTTATAAAGAATTGGAATTGGTAATTGTATCGGAATTGGTAATTGTATTATCACTGGTTGATAATCACAATTATCTTAATGAGAGAAAGGTTTTTTTCTTTCTTTCTTTTTTTTTTTTTTTTTAAAATAGTATGCAGATCCTATGATGCAAGTCGATTAAACGTGTTACTTCTACGTATGTGCAAATATACATTCATACCTTTAACATTATTTTTGGAAGTTTTTGTAGGCGTATGGACTTAGCCTTACAACATTTGTTATTATCTGAGCTATGTGTTTGGGTTTCCGTTTTATTAGGTTGGTGCAAAAATAATGTTTATATATATATATATATATATATATATATATATATATATATATATAAATAAATGTTTGGAGGTACAGAATTTATATACAGTTTTGAAAATAAGTGGAAGTTTATCAAGAGCTCTTTCGGCTATCATCTCATCAGGAGAAAATCGATAGCATACAAAATAATATTATGTCGAAAATAAAGAGTTCTAATGGGGAACTTAATGAATGTGCCAAACATACGGGGACACTAAAATAAATTTATTAACGTTTAAAAAAACGATTAAAATATTGGCACAACGAGGGGTAAAAAAATTAAAAAAAAAAAACAAAAAAAAAAAAGGAGAAAAAATTCAAAGTTCCCCAAAGAGAAACAATGCGTTTGATGTCTCCTTTTGCCGGAACAAAGAAGGTTGACGCACCGCAATAGAGACAGACTCGAAAATCTTTAAATGGTTTCTGGAGTCCGCTCTATGTAGCACCTCAAACCATTCTATTTTATATCTATCGGCACAGCACGGGTTGTCAACCAAATGCTGGCCAATTTTCGACATAATATTATTTTGTACGCTATCGATTTTCTTCTGATGAGATGATAGCCGAAAGAGCTCTTGAGAAACTTCCGCTTATTATTTTCAAAACATACATTATATATATATATATATATATATATATATATTAGTTGAATGTCAAAAAACATTTTTGCACCAACCTATTAGCTGATGGCAACCAAGTCATTTTTATAACTTTTGGAAAAATCACTACTATATATAAGGTACAATATAATAATCAATAAAGAATTAGTTCTATAATAATAAATATGAAATCTGCATAAATTATCATATTTGCATGTATTTTACAACCAGGCAATGCCGGGTAGTCTGCTAGTATACCATAAGAACTAAAAATTGTAAATGAACATGTTTATAGAAATCTTGTAAGGTTTACTCCAGGGTAAAAAGTTAATGATCCCGGTCTCACCTTCTTTGCAGCAGCTTTGGCAATGTCCTCACAGATTGATAGAGAAGGCAACATGGAGTTTCCTTCCAATTTTTATTATTAGTTTATTTTTATCAGCTGAAACTCTTAAATATAGGTTTAGATCTGATGACCTCAGAGGAAGATTAAATCTGGAGAGTCTAAAATGTGTGCAGAAGAGAAAACTTTGTTGGTTTCGTTTGGCCACATTAAAAGAATGGATGAAAGTGCTTGGGTTATTTTATAGAAAGTTTATTTCGATAAGTTGCTATTCACCTGCCTTCACATGAAGGTAAATTTTATAACTAGGATAAATATTATCTAGTCTCTAGTGTTTGTATTAGTTTTTTTTTTATTTAAACCGTGCATAATGGAAATGAATTTATAAGAAAAAAAAAAATTTTGGATAATAAAAAAAAAAATCTCTATCAGCAAAAATAAATAAATTAAAAAAAAAAAATGACAATTTAGAACTATTTAAAAAAAAAAAATTTTGGATAATAAAAAAAAAAATCTCTATCAGCAAAAATAAAAAAATAAAAAAAAAATGACAATTTATTTAGAACTATTTAAAAAAAATAATAAAAAGTAAATAATTTCTGAGGATAGGAAAAAAAAAAAAAAAAAAAAAAGGATCAAACCCATTAAATGTTTTAATTCATGCTCTACAAAAGGTAAGAAGGATACAGAAAAACATGGGGGAGAGGGACACATACAGACATACATACATACATATTTGAATTGTGGTAGAAAAAATGTTATATTTTCTAAAATATTTGAAGGTCAGTTCAATTAGATGGTTGGATGCATTTTATCAGAATGAAGATGAAAAAAAAGAGAGAAATTGATATAGATGAAGAGAGTGAGGGAAAGATATTCAGTACAGGATATAGGGATAGACTGTAAACAAAGAGGACAGAGGCTGCAACGGGAGATCCCAAGGGGGAGGAAGAAGTGGGAGATCTTGAGGATGGAAAGAGCAGGAAGAGGAGGAAGGTCTCTGAGGACGGCGGGAGGAGGAGGACAATGACGGAAAGAGGAGGAGGAAGGTCTCCGAGGACGGGAAGAGGAGGAGGAGAAAGGTCTCCGAGGACGGGAAGAGGAGGAGGAGAAAGGTCTCCGAGGACGGGAAGAGGAGGAAGAGAAAGGTCTCCGAGGACGGGAAGAGGAGGAGGAGAAAGGTCTCCGAGGACGGGAAGAGGAGGAGGAGAAAGGTCTCCGAGGACGGGAAGAGGAGGAGGAGAAAGGTCTCCGAGGACGGGAAGAGGAGGAGGAGAAAGGTCTCCGAGGACGGGAAGAGGAGGAGGAGAAAGGTCTCCGAGGACGGGAAGAGGAGGAGGAGAAAGGTCTCCGAGGACGGGAAGAGGAGGAGGAGAAAGGTCTCCGAGGACGGGAAGAGGAGGAGGAGAAAGGTCTCCGAGGACGGGAAGAGGAGGAGGAGAAAGGTCTCCGAGGACGGGAAGAGGAGGAGGAGAAAGGTCTCCGAGGACGGGAAGAGGAGGAGGAGAAAGGTCTCCGAGGACGGGAAGAGGAGGAGGAGAAAGGTCTCCGAGGACGGGAAGAGGAGGAGGAGAAAGGTCTCCGAGGACGGGAAGAGGAGGAGCAGGGGGAAGAGGAGGAGGACAGGAGGAGGAGGAAGGGGAAGAGGGGAGAAAGGTCTCTGAGGAATGGAAGAGGAGGAGGAAGGTTTCAGGGAGAGGAGCTTTAGTATATTCAGCCTTGTCAGCAGGGTATCATAGCAGATATCCTGTGTCCCATATGTCCTGACATTGCTTATCCATCTGACCATAACTCCGCTATTGAGCTGAACACAGGCAGGTGAGAACTAGCTCAGGAACTAGCTTCATGCAGCATCCGGCATCAAACATAATTACATCCTCTCCACTTGGAAGTGATAAGAATAGCTTGCAACGATTGAAGATAAATATAATTAAAACTACCAATTTAGAAATTCAGTTAATCATTTCATTCAAGCTCATTCAGATGTCAGTGACTAGAATCTTCCATATTTCATGGTCTTCCATCATGTTCAATGAATTAACTTTTTGTTTTTTTCTACATCTTGTAGAGCTGGTTAAATACTGCTGAGGCCTTATCCATCCTGCACTGCAACTCATAGTCCTTTCTTTGTTTATTGAGCTTCCTAAGTAGGTAAAGTTTTCAACTCTAGCCATTTTTATTTTTTATTTATTTAAAAAAATTTTCACATCGCTTTTTTTTTTTTTGCAAGTCACACATGCATATTAAACTAAAACTATGTTTAAAACACTTATTTTGCAATGTCATAAGCACTTGTGGACGCATGGGCAAAAGCGTTTGTCCATAAGTTTTTGTCTTCTTCCCAAGTTTTGCATTTCACATTTGTGCCCGGCCACTGTGACCCATTTTTTTTTTTTTCGGTTGCAATGGCATTCTCTGCCATTTTGATTGAAAGAAAAAGTTGTTTTAATTTTTGGGGTGGGGGAATTTAATTATCTACCAATCTGTATACTTTTAATGTGCTGAAACCGTTTGCAAAATTCATATTTTAAATTTTATACTTTGTCTATAAAAACTGGCTAATCGCTACATAATACCAAGGTGGCCTCTGACTATTGGAGGTATATGGGGGTGGGAGCATGCCTGAAAAGTTAGTATATATTAAAAAAAAAAAAAAAAAAAAAAAAAAAAATTAACTTACAATGCCATTAAGCCTAAGTTAGAGTGACAAGCTCCCTCCCAGATTTAGGATTAGTGATGGGGGTAAAAAATTCGAATATAGGCGACCATTTATTTACTTTTTTTTTTTTTAAATCTATAATCGATCAAAATTCAGAAAATGTTTAAATCAATCGACACACCACAATCACATATGTATGCATGTATGTACGCATACACACACGCACATATATATATACACAATTTCTACTTATAATACACTTTGCAAACTCGCACGCATGCATAAATAAAAATGTTTTTTTTTTTTAAAAAATCAATTTTTCCAAATTGGAACATAAAAATTAAATAAAAATTAAGTTAAAATAAAAAAATATCAATATCATGAATATAAAATATCACTAGTACCATTGGTTATAAGATTTGAATGAAAGGTACAAGATTTTTTTTATTTTATTTTTTATATAAAATACTTACATTTGTTTCCGGCGCTCTGTGTAAAAACTGGCTCCAAGGATCCGGCATATTTTGATCGTTCTTCAGTGTCTCTGCTGTCTGTACAGAACGTGAATTTATTTGTAGTAAATGACATAGATGAGCGCCAAACGTTGTCTTCATGTTCTGGTAGACAGTTTCGGCTCTAAAGAGAGGGAGAATAAAGAAATGGAAACATAAAATGTTATACAATAAAAGTGAACGTACACGTGTCTGGTTTACTTTGCGGCATGAATAATTAAGTACGCATATTTAACTTTACGAGCAAAAAAGGGAAGGCTGACTCTTTTATAAATAATTGATGATAAAAAGAAAAAAAAAGAATAATCACATATGTAAATTAATTTTTTACAAGCAAAAAACTAGGCTGCCCCCATCTGGTCCCCCTTATCCACTAATCTCCCCTCCCTGGTCCCCGTTATCCACTAGTCTCGCCCTTACCCCAGCCACTAGTCTTGCCCCCCCCCTCGCTCTTCCCCCTTATCCACTAGTCTCCCCTCCCTAGTCCCCTTTATCCACTACCCCCCCCCACCAGTCCTGCCTCCCAAAAATGGGTCAAAATTGAAAAAAAATCGTACATTTTGAACTTTCATTTTAGTTTATTTTTAATCAGTTCATATGCGTGTCACGTTGGTACGATGTTAACGTCACCAGCTTTAAATGCTACAGTTTGGGAAAATTAAGTGTTAAAGAAAGACAAACATAAAATAATTAAAAGAACCATTTTTGGCATCAGAAAATTCCAATAGCTAAAAAAGTTATGACTTTTTTTAATTCCTAATTTCATACGATTATTAATATCCCCAGTATCAAATAATCTTTATACACTGTGAAATTTACTTTATGTATGAAAACCAAAGAGGGGAGATATAACATATGAGAAATATTTGGAATCAAGTCTTGTCAGATCATTTTAAACCATCAACTTGCATGAATTTTGGAATAAATTATCATTTCTTTGCGGGTACAGACATAAAATTTTTCTTTATTTTTATCTTAATATAGGGGGAATTCTGCAAATAACCAAATTATGTCTAAAGCAAAAAAAAAAAAAAAAAAAAGAACCGTTTTTGCAATAGGACATTATGCTAAAAATTTTCTGATTATCATACTAATTTCTCAAAAAAAAAAAAAAAAAAGTTCCGATATTTTGGTTCCCCGGTTTCAGTTAATTATCCCAACACTAATAATGATACTTACTTCGCTTGTTCTCCTTCCACTACGTCATGTAAAAGCACATAGTACTTGAGAATGTTCGGACAGAACCATTTGGGCAACTTGTTTGGAAACTGGTTGTGTTGTTGGCTCTGTTGTTGTGATAACGTATTGAATACTCCCAGAGGATCCGTGTGGCCAGAAGAAACAACAAACATGCCTTGGGTTAAAAGTTAAGGAGAATCTTTAAAAGGTGACACTAGAAAAAAAGGTTTGATCATTAAAGACAAATTTCACAGAGTTAGATGAAAATACAGTAGAACCTCAGAATACAGCACTAAAAATTAGTAACAAAATACAATACATATTACACATATATATATAATACAAATAACATTAAAAATAACATTGTAAGGTGGGGCAAATACCATAACCAGGGTCTGGAAAAACATTGTACTCCACATTGTAACCTGAAAAAAAAAAAAAAAAAAAACGTACCCTAGGGTCACTGTTTCCCAAAGTTCTACTGTACATTGTTGTAGGAATCGCATAATCATAGTGGCCGGTGTAAGACTTATTTCCAACTGTTTTTTTCTGGTATATGTTCCATGGACTTGCCGCTACACTTGATATTAAACTTTTTACAGATGGTCCAATCGAGATAGTTACACCTATTGCGTAGCATTGCATAGTAGCCACCCCACAACAGCACCTTACAGTTGGATGCCAGGTAGCTCACACTCTCTAATTCTGTGTGGCAGAACCTGTACTTGCTGTCATTGCTTAGACTAGACTACTCATTTTCTTAAAAGCATCAGTCATCAAGCCTTGATCATGGGCAGCTGTTATAATAATCATCTCCCAAGAGAAATAGCTAGAGAGAAGCAAAGAAATAGATATTAAAAACATTGGGACGGAGATATTACTATTTTACAAGTTTTAAATGACGAATTCATTGCATTTACTGTTTCACCTTTAGACAGTCTTTACTCTGGAGTTTATGTAAACATCTGTCAATCTGAATCAAGTTAGAGATTGCTGTCTCTGCCATGTTTTTAATAGCACATGTTAAACTATATTTATCTCCATTTGAGTACAAAGAAAGCCTAGTATAAGGTTCCGAATGTGGGGAGCTTGGGCTCCTCCCAAAAGAGCTCTAGAAAAATGGGCCAACCAACAACATGTTAAGTATCTTCCGAATTAATTCACCCAGTACTATATAGATAAAGAAGGCACTATAGACTGGCTAAAAAAGAGATGGATTCATTAGGTTGTCGCTTTGATGAAGACTGCAAATAACAGCACTAGAAAATAACATAAGGTAGTACATATAGAAATTAAAAAAAACCTGCATAGATTATGTCTGAATGAGAAATTTGAAATAATAATAGAAATACCACATCATTTTTTTCTTTAGAGTGAATAAACTCAAATCAAGCATTATTGAAAAGACCATAAAAAACAAAGAAATATATTTAGTTTTTTAAAATTGGCCTATTAGAACTGGAGTTATGACCATTCAAAGTATCCAAAAATGTGTGGTTCACTGGACATTTTGCCTTAAGTCAGTCCTATTCAAATGCATATAAGCTTGTGACTGGAAATGGTAGGAAATTTGCACAATTTACAGACTAACCTATCTTTAAAAAAACTGTATCTTCAGATCTTTAAGATATTATGATAAAATTTGGAACGTATCATAATCCCATTGAAGGTTCAGTTGGCGTTATTTATGACCATCTTACTTGATAACTTGCATACTAATTAGCATATTTCAGCTTTGTTTTAACAGCTTTAAGTAGAAACAACATAAAAATAAAATTGTGATAAAATTGTTTCGAAGATGGGTATATTTGCCGAAGACACCACTCTCTGTAAAAGGCATGAGGGGAAAACAAATGAACACATATCTAAGGAAATGGCAGAAACACTAGAGGATGACCTCCAATCTGTAGTGGAATGGGGACATAAATGGATGGTCACATTCAATGCTGCCAAGACTAAGCTTGTTTCCTTCAATAATTACAAGAAACCTTCTCTACCACCAATAGCAACGGTCAAGAACACATTGCCTGAAAGTACTTTTAAACTCCTCGGCCTAACGTTTATAGGGAACAGGAATTGGAATATATACATTGAGAGCATTGCCAAGTCTGCTGCAAAGAAAGTGGGCTTTCTCTACTGTGCTAGAAAATTACTTATGCCTGAAAGTACCCTGTACCTCTATAAGGCCACCATTCGTCCATGTATGGAGTACTGTTGTCACATTTGGGCTGGTGCATCTGCTACTTGTCTCTTACTCCTGGACAGTGTTCAAAAGAGTAGCCAACCTGATAGGTCTTGAACTGTCATCTAGGCTTCAACCTCTGTCCCATCGGCAAAATACTGCATCCCTCTGCCTGTTCTACAAATACTTTAATGGTGAATGCTCTGACGAACTGCAAGCACTTGTACCTCCTCGACGTGACTCCCCTCCCGAAAAACCTGACAAGTAACTAAGTTCCACCCCTTTACAGTAGAGATCCCTAGGTGTAAGAAAGCCGTTTACTCCAATAGTTTCTTCCCCAGAACTGCAAGTCTTTGGAACTCCCTTCCGGGATTCTGCTTTCTGAACTGTACTGATATGTAGAAGTTCAAGTGTAATGTGAACAAACATCTTTCTACTGATCTCCCTTCATAATGCCCCTGCAAATTATGTCCCCGATAGTAGCCCCTTACTTCAAAGTTGCACTGTGCCTTGTTTGGGGTGAAAATTGAATTAAAAACAAAAACAGCTAAGAAAAATGGTAAGTAAGACTTTATCACCATAGGAAGTAATTAATGTATCGTTTTTTTATAAAATTATCATTTCCCATTATAACATCATGAAAAAAAATTATAACATCATGAAAAATCCAAGATGGCGACTGGGAAATCGAAGATACCACCATGACATGATTCAAAGAAATTAACAAAATATGGCTTATAGCATATCAAATTAAAGGAAATTTTGTACCAATCAGAATGGTTTTCAAGTACATTAAACGAATTAGCATACTACTTAGCATAATCAAGTTTCATTTTAACAGCTTCCAGTAGAAGCATCATAAAAAAAACACTTTAAAAACTGGGAGGTAAGACTTCATCATCATGCGAAATATTATTCTGATGGACTTTATCATTTGTCATTACACAATGAAAAATCCAAGATGGCTACCACGATATGATTCAAAGAAATTATTAACAAAATATGGCTTGTAGCATATCAAATTAAAGGAAATTTTGTACAGATTAAAATTAAGTTTTCAAGTTCATTATTAAACTAATTAGGATAATTAAATTTCATTTTGAACGGCTTTAAGTTACTCTGACAGTTATCAGTGGAGTTTCTACCACTATTTTGTATAATTTCTTATTTTTAAGTCATTGTCGCAACTTCAAGAGACATTGCGGACATTTTTTTCTTGTTCTCATGTAAGGCTTGACACTATTTGTTTTTTGAACAGAAAAAACATTTACAGCACCAAAAGTTTATCGAGGTAGGTAGAAGAGTACTTGCCTTTGGTAACATTTATTTGTTACTTTTTTTAATTTTTTTGGACACTTTTTCATACCTCTGTGGATTGTAAAACAAACCCAATAAAAGTTATTCTTTTACTGGAAAAGTGGTTTGCGCGTTTTAACTCATTTAAAAGCGTCGGTCATTGTTTTTCAAAGAATTTATTTTTTTAAAATCTTCTTTTCCTTTCCATAATTAAAACTTATGTTTTCTAAATAATAAAAATAAAATGAATACTTTTTTTGTAAATTAGTTGACGAACGCGTGTTTACAGATTTTTTTGTGTGCTCGACGACGCATAAAAATTCTCATGTTTATAAGCGCTTGTCAGTATTTCTAACAATTCTAGCACAAAAATTTTTTATCCAATTCTTTTCAAATTTTAGGACAAATTAATATATTCGCTATCAAATAGCATTTGAACACAGTTTCTATTGTTACTTATCTTTGTATTACAAAGCGTCAATTTTGAGACATTCTAACTTTTGATTGGAAAGACGTACGTGTTTTGTTCAAATTCCGTAGCAACGACAAATCTTTTCTCTAACTAGCTAAAACAATTAGAAACGTCGTCAACGAGTACAATTTCCGCTTTGAGTGTTTATATGAACACACCCCGAACGCTTATTTGCAAACATCATTAATAGTTGGATTTAAATTGCAAGTTCTTTGAATATACAAATCACAACAAAAATATTAAAATACCATTTTAAAGTAAATTTTATTGTGAATCCAGTTATATAAATTATATTTTGATGGAGGTAGAAGAAATGTACTTATTACTGATTTTAAAACTATGAATGTCAAATTAAGTAGCAGTGTGCACCTTGTCCAGTGCTGAATGTTATAGTGTCTGGTATTGCTAATCATAAACTTTAAAGATTCACAAACCTATTAAACTGCATAAGTTAAATATCAAACAACTGTATGTACAGAATAAGCCTTAATTTAAGATAACAATACATATTAAAAAAGAAATGATAATTAAATAATAAAAAATTAAACTAAGCAGGCTAATGTTTTTCTGGGTTTCATTACATTGTTTGGGATCATTTTACAGGGATGTGACCAAAAAAAAAAAATAAATAAATAAATAAAAAAATAAAAAAAGTTCAGCATGTGCAGCCCCCTTCCACAAGTTAATTTGGGATCATTTTACAGGGATGTGACCAAAAAAAATAAAAAATAAAAAAAAAAATAAAAAAAGTTCAGCATGTGCAGTCCCCTTCCACAAGTTAATTTACTCTCACCATGACTAATGTTCACGCAAAATCTTTTAAAAAAATTCATGGAGTGGTTATTGAGAAAAGTGCAAACAGACAAATGATTTAGGGGGCAATTTTACCCCTATAATGGCCCCCTACTGAGGGAGCAACTAGAGTTATCCCAGAAAATCCATTCCGGCAAAAATTTACCTTCACCATGACTAATATTTGTGCAAAATTTTTTTTTTTAAATTCAAGGAGTGGTTATTGAGGAAAGTGCAAACAAACAAACGGGAGTGAATTACTAGGTCTAATCCCTCCTTTGTCGGGGGGGGGGGATAAAAAAAAAAAAAGCTGACAGAGTTGTATTTTACAACCTGCTCCACTGTGCGTGCATGGAGAGAGAGAAAGAAGAAAGTATGAAGGAAGAAATTTTTTTCCAGAAACAACTCCAATTAGTTTCAACCAATATGAAAATCAAAAATAAAACAAAAGATATCCATTGAGTATATGGGTGGAAAGAATAGTAAGTTATTATTTGATGAAACAAGTCCTCCAACATCCTTACCTTCTCATGATTTGCTAGACAGTGGTCGAGAAATTCATGATCTGATGGCGACGACAAGTGTAGAAACCATATATACGCAGACATGACAAAAAAGAATAGACACTAGGATAAATATTTTTTCTAAGATTAGTATATACTTATTTATATTTACAGATAAGAATAATGCTGAAATAACTTAGAGTATCTCAAAACTGCATCTAACAGCATTAAAGCATACCACAAACCAAAGGATCATCAGACCTATCAGAATTTCTGTGAGGACGAATCATAGGTTAACATGTAGCGGTCTTAGTCACCGCAAAATAGCAGGAAATCTTTCAACAGCCCTTTTCTACCGTTAATAGAGTGATTGTACAATTCACAAGAGAGGACAAAGAGTGCACAAAACCTCATCCAGGTCGTCCCGGGCACTCTGAAATAACGTTGCGTTTTGTGAAAAGAAATGTTGAAGCGGATCCTTGGTGCAAAATAACACATTGTCAGTTATAGAACAGCTGTCAGGTATCTTCACAAGCTGGGCTACTACGGTAGAGCTGCGAGAAGGAAACCTCTTCGTCCTGCCAATATGAAGTGCAAAAAAAGATTGGGGTTGTGAGATTGTGGAGAGACCCGTGACCTTTTGGACCAATGTCATTTTCTCTTGTTAGATACGATTTGCATTATTTCCCGACAATGGAAGGGTATGGGTATGAAGGCTCCCTCAGCAAGAGGGAGACTTACAAAGACTGCAGGTAATGCTGAAACATGGGGGTTCTCGGTTATGGTATTGGGTCCTTGGAGTGCAAAAGAAAAGTCAATTCTGCTAAATATGTTTCAATATTACATGAAGAACTCCTACCAATATTCTCAAGTAGTAAAATGAACCAAGTTAACTCCCCATTTATGGAAGGTGGAGCTCCTTGTCACTCTGCTAGGGTGACCTAACATTGGTGGAGCAAAAATGGGATTAATAAAGTTCCATGAGCAAGTCAGCCTCCAGATATGAACCCAATCGAAAACCTTTGGGGCATATTAGATCGAGAACTTTTGCAAAAAGAAAACGAAGCCAGAACTTTTAGCATTATTGCATCATATATGGCAAGAAATTCTTCAAGATGATATTAGTCGACTGATAAATGCCATGCCTAGAATGGTCCTGGCATCAAAAATATCAAAGGGAATGTGAACCAAGTATTAGTTATTAAATTTGTGACCATTTATTTATTTTTTTTTTGTTCTATAAATTATGTTTATTGAAATAAACTGTTTCTATGAGTGTATTCTTTTCTATTATGTCTGTATATGGTTTTAGATTTTAGTTTGGTTTGGTTGTTTTACAGCATATCAACCCTTTTCAGGTTATTTAATGCCGAATTCAGTTATTTTGGAAGAAGTATTCATATTGCATCCAGTTATTTTGTAGAAGGTTTTTATTCTTCAAGCTTTTTGTATCTTCAATCGCTAGTTTGTATTGTTTGGTTTGGTTGTTTTATAGTGGATTTTATCGTTTTTCTTCCTTGCCTTGCAGAACATGAGTTTTGTAATGAGAAAGGGAAAAGGGTTACAGTATTAATTTTTGGTACATTTTAAGTTACGGAAACCTGTCAGGAAGTGGGGGAGATAGAAAGAGAAAGGGGAAATGGGAAGAAGGAAAAGGGGGAAAAGGTGGGTTGTTTTTGAGTTTGGTTTTGCAGAACATAACTAAGTTTTGCAAAAGGAAGTAGAAAAACAAAAAGCCTCAATGTTAGGTGCATTTCGTCTCAGGAAGCCAATATCTTTAGACAGCTTGGTCTGGTAGCACCAGTTAGATTTTAGGGCAAAATTAATATTTTCATTTTTCAGAGACAATTATCGTAAGAGAGAAATCAGTTTTTTTTTTTCTTGTTAAAAAAAAAAAAAAAAAAATTTGGTCATAATACATATGCATCTAAAAAAAGCTCTAGCAATTTAAACAGTAATCTGTTTTCAGATTAAAGAAAAAAACTAGCATCTCTGATTTTAATTTCTCAAAACAAAACTTTGTTAGTTGTTACAAACTTGAATTGTGATTTTACTTTATAAGAAAATTCCTTTATTATGCCACTAGCGAATAATTGACACTCCGGCATGTGTCAAAACTGATTTGGCTGTTTTGTATTCTGGCATATTAATGCTTTCCGATTATTTAATGTTGAATCCAGTCATTTTGAAAAAAAAAAAAAAAGGTTTTATGCCTCAAGCTCTTTATATTTCAATTATTTATTCCTATGTGTTTGGGGGGGGGATTGTTTTGTGGAGAAAAATTGTTTTGGCTTTGTAGAACATGATTGAGTTTTGTCAGGGCTCTACATTGTGAGTGATTTTTCAAAGTGGCGACTAGAAAAAAATGAAACGTTTATCTTTTGGCGATTGTATTTCGTTCACTGACAATCTTCCAAAGCTCACCTACTGAGTGAAAAATATCTTTTCAACATTTTTTTTTTTATATAAAACAAAGTTAAATTATTTAAATAATAAAAGTTTAATAGAACAATATACTTTTCTTTTTTTTTTAACGAAGGCTGTTTAAAAAACATCTGAAGAAATTAGAATGTTTATACGTTCAAGTATCAACATAAAATTTGTTGTATATTTAGAATTACACTTATTTAAAAAAAAAAAATACCGAAAAATCTTTATGATGTACATACTCATCACAGAACGAAAATGTCATATTCTAAAAATCATGTGCGTTTGGCTAGTAAACAAAAATATTTAGTTGTCAAAGGTCAACTGCAGGGTGGTCAAAAAGTCAGGTAACATTTTAAAGAAAAACGATATTAGCAATACACGTATATTTAAGTACCATACATTGAAATATAAAATGCAACAAACATGAAATATGTTTATTTTGTTAATTGTCGTCCATTTCTCTCTATCAATCGCTGGAAGCGATTAACCACTGATTGTGTAACACGTGTAATCATGTCAGCTGATATCCGCGCAATCTCCTCTTCAATAAATAACTTTAAAGACGCTATTGTATCAGGCTTCTTGCCATAAACGCTATCCTTTACATAGCCCCAAAGCCAGAAATCAGGAGGGGTAGTTTATGTATTACACTCAAATATTTAAACAAATAATATTAAACGAATAGAGATTATAATGGATCATATTGTTTTTTCTACCTTTAACATGTTACCTGACTTTTTGACCACCCTGTAGATAAATTTGTTCATAGAGCCATGTTTGTAAAGGGGGGGAAAAAACGGGTTTGGTACGTTTAAGTCAGGAAGCCAATATCTTCAGACAGCCTGATTCAAGTGTAGAAATCAAGTTGTCTGAATTGAGATGAACAAGATGAATGTTTATGATAAAAAAAATAAAAGAAAACGAATCGTCTGTGATTGCCCACAAGTTAAAGGATACATGCTAGACAGTGGTTGAGAAATTCATGATCTGATGGCGGCAACAAGTGCAGAAAACATTCTCGATATGCTTCAAACCATGGTGTAGTGGCTGAAAAGAAAAAAAAAAGTATATCAATTGTAATCATCAACCAATAAATCTATATATCTAGAAAAGTGAAAGTGTATGTCTGTATGTACACATTTCCATACGCAATAACTCAATTTTAAGGCGAAATTTTATATACAGGGTACTGAGATTTGGGAAAATCGATGTGATCGGTTTTCGGCCAGAAATTTGGTGATTAAGGGGTCAAAGTTCAATGATTTGACCTTTGAGAAACTCCTCCGACAATTTGGAGTCTAAACACTTGAAATTTTAGATATAGGTTCCTTGGACATGGATCTAACTTAATAACTTAATTTGAGCCCAAAACAAATTTTAAGGGGTCATAATAGGGGTCAAAGTTAAAGTTTTTTTGTTTTTTTTTTGCTCAACATACACCTCCAAATACCTGGGCAACGCCGAGCTGAAATGCTAGTATATCTATAAAAGTGAACGTGTCTGTGTACATTTCCCTACGCTATGGCTCTGTCTATTTTCAGTCTACAGACTCGAAATTTGATATCCAGAGTACTGAGATTTTGGAAAATCTTTGTGATCGGTTTTTGGCCAGAAATTTGTCTGTTAAGGGGTCAAAGTTCAACGGTTTGACCTTTGAGAACTCTACCAAACTCCTCAGACTATTTTGGGTCTAAACACATGAAATTTTAGATATAGGTTCCTTGGACATGGATCGAACTTAATAACTTGATTTGAGCCTAAAACAATAAATGTTAAGGGGTCATAATAGAGGTCAAAGTTTTAAAAAAACTGACCGCTTTTTCTTTTTTTTTTTGCTCAACATACACTTCCAAATGCCCGGGCAACGCTGGCCACCCATGCTAGTATATATACAAAGTGCAAAAATTGGTATTAAAGCTCTTGGAAATATCATTAATAATTTAAAGGCTTTGAATAAACAGATAAAACTGTTTTTAGAACGCGTTTAGATGCAAAAATTCTTTATTAAAAAGGGGAGAAAAATATGATTCAATTCTTCCTTCCTCTTTTTTTTTAAAAATGAAAACATCTATATATTAATATGCTAATTCGCTTCGACCGTTATCATCCTAACACCCCTTAGAAAGAAATTGGAATATTCCAAATGGCTAATAAACATTTGATTAAAATAAAACAAAAAAAATTGGTGTCACTGTTTAGGAAAAACCTAGCTACATTCTGATTGGATGAGGAAAACCCTAGCCACATCCCGATTGGACAAAATAAATCTTGCTTACCAATGGAAACTTAAAACAAAACACGGCGGTTTTACTTGTATATCATGTTGAAATTATTACAAAGCAGTTAGTACAAAGTTAGTACAAAGAAGTTTTCTGTAAATATGGAAAACCAGACCTATTCCTTATACACACATGTAATCCAAGATGTCCTTAAATAGTAAACAACTTGGGGTGTCAGGACTTCCATAAAATCAGTCTGATTTAATATCACGTGTGTATCATGCACATCTAGTTGAACTTTTGAAACACATTAAACACAGACATGTATTGGGAATTCTATTTGCAAATTTTTGTTATTGGATATAAAAAGAGGGCTACCACATTGACACTGATAAGATGTTTCTTTCTGATTTTTTTTTTTTTTTTTACATTTTCAACTAACGTGGAATTTCCATGGGTTCTGCTTATTTCTTATTAATTTTGGACTGTAACAGGTCCACCTTCAGAGAGTGAAAGAGTTCTATTGTTGCTTTTTTTTTTTTTAATTACAAATAAAATCCTTTTTTTCTTCCTTCTTTTAATAAAATACTTTTTGCATCTTTAACGTGTTCTGAAACCAGTTTCATCTGTTTATTTAAAAAAATTTTTTATATTCTTGGCTAATTTTTTTATATACAAAGTGCATAAAGTTATAAGTAGATTTATTTTTTTATCATAGCAAAATAGTATTTGACTATATATATATATATATATATATATATATATACTAGCAAAAGTACCCGTCATTGACTGGGTTCAAAAACAGCCTACAGAAAATGAACTGATTTATAAAGTATGATAGGTTATGAAAAGGAAGGGTTGTAAAGAGGTAGCTTCTAATTTAGGGGTATTAAAACCAAAGCAAAATATGATGAAAGTAAAAATAAAATAGATAAACCCCATAATTTATTATACCATACCTGTTCACACTGAAACTCTTATCACAATATTCTGCGGATCTATATTAAAAAACCTTGTTAAACTTTGTGACATATTTACATTCTATGGAGGTCAGGTGCGAACGAACACCCCATAATTTTAATTATACCATATTTATCAAACTGAAACATAATTATCAAAGTATACTTACGCAGATAGATATGAAAAGTCTTTATTAAAGTTTGTGCCTATTTGCATTCTATGGAGGCCAGGCGTGAACTCAGACCCCACAATTTTATCATATCATCCCTATTTAAGTTAAAAGATACTTATCAAAGTATTATTATGTACATCTATATCAAAAACACTTGTAAACGTTTTTTTTTTTTTTTTTTCCATACTTTGGGGCCAGGAGCGAACGCAGACCCCCACAATTTTTATGAACCACCGTTCTGCCAGATCAAACATACCCATTCCTGATCCTCGATACATCTATCATTATATGTAATCAGTTTTTTAAAATAGTCAACCATATAGGAGCCTATTCGTGACCAGACACACACACATTCAGCTTTATATTATAAATATATATATATATATGCACACGCACAGTGGTTTTCAGCTAAAAATGTCAGATATTGGTAGAAAGGGGTGTTTTGAATGTCCAGTATTTGCACAAAATTCCCCCTGTACTAAAAAAAAAAAAATAAAAATAAAAATAACATCCCCCTGTACTAAAAAACAAAAATAACATTTCCCCCTGTACTAAAAAAAAACAAACAAACAAAAAAAAAAAACGAAAACAACATTACTCCCTGTACTTAAAAAAAACAAAAAACGAAAATAAAATTCCCCTGTACTAAAAAACAAAGAAAAATCTGTATGACGTACATACACATGATTCCAAAAACCACATAAATTGATTAGCTAGTTTTATTTTAAAGACCATCAAATTTTATTAATATGTAAGGAGCGACTGTTTCATCCAAGATGAGAACAGTAGTCCAAATAATACAAATTATCAATCCTCATCTCAAAAATGTTGAAACCGTAAAAACTAACACTAAATCAATTTTGTTCCCAACCTTTATTTTCTAGACCACTCTGTGAATCCCATATATACACATATTTTTGGTTTATTGTCCAGAATTAATTATTTAAAAAATTTTTTTTTTTTTAATCTGTATGATGTACATGATGAAATGAAAACATTCCAAAAATCATGTGAATTAAGTAGTTTTACTTTTAAATAATCTATATAAATAAGGATTATCAACCAATAAAGTTTATATATATATATATATATATATATATATATATATATATATATACATACATACGAGTCGATTTACCCAAGCTTTGCTACGGATATATTTGTATTACACAATACTAATTGGCATTCTTTTAATATTTATGTAATTACAGGTTCGAAACCAAAACTTCTGGGTAAACGACATTTCTTGTACCACTGGTAAAAATGTAAACGAAAGTTCTACATTACGTAGAAAAAAAAAAAAACTACAGGTCCATTTTCAGTTTGTGTTGCTCCCAAAAATGTAAATTAGGATTTTTGCGGATAAACTATGCTTAGTTGTGTATATAAAAAGTACCCCATTTTTAATAAAGGAAGGACTTTCACATAAAAATTTAATAAACAAAAGATACGGCAAAAATTGAATTACACTTGTAAATCATATCTAAAAAATAGCACGGTTCG
>NC_136525.1:14733395-14775168 GCF_053919585.1 Euprymna scolopes | reverse complement strand
AACATTTCAACCCTTATATATATATATATATATATATATATATATATATATATATATATATATACTTTTTATATATATATATACTTTATATATATATACTTTATATATATATATATGTATATACTTTATATATATATGTATATACTTTATATATATATACTTTATATATATACTTTATATATATATACTTTATATATATATATATATGTATATACTTTATATATATATATGTATATATTTTTTATATATATATATATATATATATATATATATATATATATATATATATATATATATATATAGGGTGACCCCAAAAACTCGTTTCTTAGTGTTTTGTCTGAATGAAATGAAACATTGGTCATAACTAGTTTATTATATTAAAAACATCGCATCAAAACACTAGAGTCTTTGGCCTTTTTTCTCCGTTCTAAAGCATATGTTCTAGATGGCCTCCATTTAGCTCTCTGCATTTCTTGAGACGCAGCACGAAGTTGTCCATGACGTTCTTACAGACCGAATTGGTAATGGCTCTCATCTCCTCCCTGATGGCTTCCTTGAGTTCCGTGATGGTTCTCGGTTTCCCTGCATAGACTCTGTCCTTTATCTGGGGGATGGGGGCTTAGGTTCGGGCTATGGGGTGCCCACTCAAAATCAGTCCTGAGACTGATCACTCAGCCTCCAAATTTCTCTTTCAGCCAATCTCGAGACAGGTTTGAGGTGTGAGAACTTGCTTCGTCCTGCTGGAACCAGAATTTGTTCATGAGCGACAGGTGGATGGTCTGGAGCTCATTCTTTAAGGTTTTGAGGACCTCCACATACCGCTCCTTGGTGACTGTCACTGCTGCGCCAGATTCTTCGATGAAGATTGGTCCGATGATGCCTCTGGTCGAGCCCACTACGTGCACTTAGGAGAGTGCAGGGGCTTAGTGGCTACTTCATTGGGTCTGGAGGACCCCCAGAAGACATTTGTCTTGGAGTTCGCCTTTCCATCAAGATGGAAGTGGGCTTCATCTGAGGTCCAAATGAGGTTAAGGAAACTTGGTGTCTCCTCGAAATTCTCGAGCATTTTGACTGCCATAGCCCTCCTCTGCTTCTTGTCTAAGGCTGTAAGGGTCTGCAGCGTCTGTATTCTGTATGGGTAAGCCCTGATGTCGTTAACCAGCACTCTCCTGCAAGTCTCATGGGATATACCAAGGGACTGACTTCGCTTACGCACAGAGCGTTTCGGACTCTGTCGGAGAGACTCTCTCACTCTTTCGACCAGCTCGGCTGTTCGCTTCTTGGGACGTCCCAAGTGGCTTGGACGGTTCTCTCTGGCAGCGTTGAGGTTCTCTACGGTCCCATACTTCTCGAAGTGGTCCACCCAGTTCTGAATTCTGCTTTTGGATGGAGCCTTTTCATATTAGAACTGACGCAAGAAACTGTCCTGGGTTTTCTTAAATGAGCTTGTCTTGTAGTAAGATTTAACACAGTGTATTCTTTTTCCCAGCTCACACTGGGGTCTTGGTGTACTCACGGTCGTTGATTCTGCCATGTCCTATAAAATAAGGGCAATCGGTGAATTAATAATGGAGATATCAGATAAAGTGTACACCGGCCCCGATTTTTTTGGTCACCTTGTGTGTGTGTGTATATATATATATATATATATATATATATATGTATATATATATATATACACACGTGTATATATATGTATATATATACACGTGTATATGTATATATATATACACGTGTATATGTATATATATATATATATATATATATATATATATATATATACACGTGTATGTATTTTCAACCATTTAAATTATTTTCAAAATATATTACAAATAAAATGTACACGCACAACCATTAAAATGTTTACAGCTGTTTTAACACAAATTTGACGTTCAGTTACACGTTTGTGTTTGGATTACAAATAGTTATAATCTATAAAATACATATTTATAGTTTTATATTTATATACTTAGCATGATCTAACATCGATTTGTCAGTTTCTCCAAATTAATGATTGAATGTTGATATATATATATATATATATATATATATATATATATATATATATATATATATATATATATATGTGTGTGTGTGTGTGTATGTATGTATATATATATGTATATATACATTTATATATATATGGTGTATTTCATTAAATAAAATATGGAAAAAACGATATAATAATTAATAAAGAGAAAAAAATCAGAGCACAATTGGTTGGTTTTTTTGTTTTACGGCATATCAACCCTTTTCAGGTTATTTAATGCCGAATCCAGTCATTTTGAAGAACAATTTTTTAATAGAGTATATTTGTTTTTTCTTTTCAAGTCGGTTTCTATTTAACCCATAGTTGGGACCCTAGCAGGTACTACCAGTCTGGGTCAGAGTGGACCTAGGGGCAATGCCAATTAAAGGGTGGCTCCACACTCCCCAAAAGCCCGCGAGCCGGTGCCTCGCCATCGGATATTTTAAGGTCATATCTAGGACCAGAGAACAATTGATCCTCTTGTGAAACAGTTCCGGCAGTAGGGCTTAGTCACTGATCTTTCATGAACTGGCAAGCCACGTTAAGTATGTACAGCTGAAAATGTATCGCGTATAGAGGACAGGATTACTGAAAACCCAGACACTTCAACTCGAAACTGGTCACTCAAGTTGGGATGTACAGAAAGTCACTTCCAAGAATTCTAAGGGAATTGCACCTGGTTCTATACAAAATTCACAGATTTCAGTCTCGCTTATGTTGTTCATATTCAGTAATTAGCCAGAGAACAAACTGAGTTCATCCATAAGCTGACAACTATTGGGGTACTATGTAGGGATTTGGGCAGCAAGATGTCGGTTCACGTTACACTTGAACTTCTGCATGTCAGTACAGTTGGGGAAGCAGGGACCTGGAATGGAATTCCAGAGTCTATCGGTTCTGGGGAAGAAACTACTGGAGTAGAAAGATCTTTTAGATCTAGGGATCTCTACTGCGTAGGGGTGGGATTTAGCTGCCTGTCGGGTTTGTCGACGGTGTTTACGTCGTGGGGGCACAAGTGTCTGCAGTTCGTCAGAGCATTCACCATTAAAATACTTGTAGAACAGGCAGAGGGATGCAACGTTTCGTTGATGGGACGGAGGCTGAAGCTTAGATGCCAGTTCAGGGCCTATCAGATTGGTGACTCTCTTTTGAACCTTGTCTAGGAGCGAGAGACTAGCAGCAGATGCACCAGCCCAAATGTGACAGCAATACTCCATACATGGGCGAATGGTGGCCTTATAGAGGTACAGGATACTTTCGAGTGTCAGTAGTTTTCTAGCACGGTAGAGAGAGCCTACCTTCTTCGCAGCGGCCCTGACAATGTTTTCAATATAAATGTTCCAACTCATGTTTCCTGTGAACGTTAGGCCAAGCAGTTTGAAAGATGTACTCTCAGACAGGGAGTCACTGGCCATTGCTATCGGTGGCAGAGAAGGTTTCTTGTAAGTATTGAAGGAAACCAGTTTAGTCTTGGCAGCATTGAATGTGACCATCCATTTTTGTCCCCATTCCACTACAGATTGGAGGTCATCCTCTAGTGTTTTTGCTATTTCTTTAGTTATGATAATGAGCGACGAAGCTCATTTTTATCTGAACAGGTTCGTGAATAAGCAGAACTGCCGAATTTAAGCAATTGAAAACTCAAGAACCGTCCATCAGCGTGAAGTGCATCTAATAAAATGCATCGTATGGTGTGGTGCTACTTCGGAAAGAGTGATAGGTTCTTATTTCTTCGAAGACGAAGAAAATGTTACGTTGACAGTAATTGCACAGCTCTATCAGCAAATGATCGAAAATTGTTTAAGGCCAGCTATTCAGGACAACCCGGAAATTTGGTTCCAACAAGATGGAGCGACTGCCAACATTGCCCGTCAAAGTATGGCGCTCCTAAGGGGATTGTTTGGCAAACGTTTAATTAGCAGATTTTCTGATTTTAACTGGCCGTCACGGTAACCGGATGTGGCAGACCCTGACTTTTTCCTTTAGGGTTATCTTAAAGAAAAATATATATATGTGAAGAATTCAAGAACAATTCAAGAACTTAAAAACAACAGCAGACATGAACTCCGAGAACTAGGGTCTGTTATTATAAGAAGTTTCCGTAAAAATGCCATAAACAGAGGCTGCCTTTGTGAAGCCGAAAATAGTAGCCATTTAAAGGATATCATTTTTAAAAACTAATGTATAAAAAAAAAATTACCAGATAAATGTATCGTTTATAAGTAAACAGTCGTAAATGTAGACGTTAAATGTTGAAGTTTTTATCACCTAAAAACAATATATATATATATATATATATATATATAGAGAGAGAGAGAGAGAGAGAGAGAGAGAGAGAGACAGAGAGAGAGAGAGAGACAGAGAGAGAGAGAGAGAGAGATATTAGTGATGGGACGATTCCAATATTTCTTCCCGATTCCAATGCAATTACCGATTCCATGCTAAATTCCCGATTCCGATACAATTATCGATCTTGATTCCAGTTCTTTATAAATTTCTAATTATTTAACTAGTATAAGATTGTTATTTCTCCCGATTTTCGCAAAAAAAAAACATGTTAAATATGCAGATATTTTCCTAAACAAAAAATTAACTTGTGAAGGATGATCTATCGACTTTAGCTTTGCTGCTCATTTAAAATCAATAAATGGAAGATTTTGGTTTAAACAAAATCAAATAAAAAAAAGAAAATTAAAAGAATCGTTTTGGCATCGGAAAATAGGCATCAATTTTTCCGATTCCGATACTAATTCCGATACCCACAAATCTTCCGACTTTTCCGATTCCCGATTCTGATTCTAATATATATATATATATATATATATATATATATATATATACTAGCAGAAGTACCCGTCGTTGACTGAGTTCAAAAACAGCCTACAGAAAATGGACAGTGATTGATGAAAGTATGAAAGGTTATGTAAAGGAGGGGCTGTAAAGAGATAGGTTTTGATACTCAAAAATTTTACTCTAAGCAAAATATGATGAATGCAAAGATAATTTTTGCGAAAAAATATTTTTTTATATCTACTTTGTTTCCATTCATAGCCAAGAGTGACCAACAAAATGATGTTTCCTTACAAAGAGAAAATGTTATATATATAATAATATAAATATACAAGAAATAAACGTTACCATAGTCAATAAAAGTTACTTTTATGGTACAAAAGTTCATTGGTATTTTTAAGTAGTTTGTAAATTTTTTTTTTTTTTAATGCACAAACCGGTTTAAAAAAATCAAAATGACAGCGACTTTGAAATGGAGAGCCCCGTTTTCAATTTGGAGGGGCACCTGAGCATTCTGTGTTAACAATTTAAGAAAGTTCCGTCGACGTAAGGAATATTTATAAACATATTTGAATGTTTTCCGTTATTTTGTGCTTGAGGAATATTCGATTATGGCATGTGTAGTTTATATAAAAATTCATTAAAGTAGTTATCGCCTCAAATTTCGTTTTAATTTATTAAATTATTTGAAGTAAAGAGCATTAAAAACTATTTCAAAACAAAAAAAACATGAACTGAACTTTTATTGACTATGGTAACATTTATTTCTTGTATATTTATTTTTCGGGTAGTCGTTTGTTGGATTTTCTGCTAAACACTCTTACTAAATAATATCGACAAAATATCGAAAAACAAGAAAAACAAAAACAGTTTTGAAAAATAATGAAGCTTTACTTACTTTAGTAAAATAATCCGAAACAGCAAAATGGGATATTCAAAAAGTAAACACGTAATTACTTTAGTTTTTTAAAGCAAAGAATCGATATGAATATGAATAAGAAGAAAATGGCGCCCTTTTCAAGCAGAAAAGCTTCGTTTCAGTTTTGCAGTATTGAACAGTGTAGTATGGCGCCGTCGGATTCAGGGTTGTACTATTGTAATGTAAAGAACACACAAAAAGGGTTGTAATCAACTGAATTCCTTCTAGTAAACTGACAAAAAAAGCTTAAACAGATATATATGAATAAAAATATAAAGGTTATGTAAATGTTTTTAAAAAACACCCAATCACGTGAGCAGGATTTTTTTCCTTCTTTTGACACGATAACAAGTAACGTTCTTATGTTTTATTATTTATCTATTTATCTATTTTCGAAAGAGTGCCTCGTGAAAGTGGAGAAGGAAAAAAACAGAGTTATGCAAAATTTGTGTCGAGAATTGTCTAAAGTTCCGACATTTTTTTTGGGGGGGGGCTTTCACTTTAATAAGAACGTGAATTTATGAGATGAATTTATTCGACAAAATATGATTCAACTGAAAAACATAAATAAAAGCAAACGGAATTAAAATTAAAGTTAATGTGTTTTGTGGACCCTCACCCCTTTTAAAAAAACCTTGTTAAACTTTGTGACATATTTACATTCTATGGAGGTCAGGTGCGAACGAACACCCAATAGTTTTATTATACCATATTTCTTCAAGCTGAAACATAATTATCAAAGTATACTTACGCAAATAGATATGAAAAGTCTTTGTTAAAGTTTGTGCCATATTTCCATGGAGTACAGGCGCGAACGCAGACCCCACAATTTTATTATACCATCCCTATTTTAGTTGAAACATGCTTATCAAAGTATTCTTACGTACATCTATATCAAAAACCCTTCGAAACGTTTTATTTTTTTAATTTTTAATTTCCATACTTTGGGTACCAGGCGCGAACGCAGACCCCACAATTTTTATAAACCACTGTTCTGCCAGATCAAACATTCACATTCCTGATATTCGATTGATCCCATTGAACTGCATACGATATTTGGATGTGAACTACTATCAAAATGGCTTTTGGTCAAGATCAAAGTGTAGTATCTGTTCTCTCAGTTACTAAACTTGACCCACCACCGGGCTTTCGGGCTAGGTTAAGGTGTTTTTTCGTACTAACCTTTGTTAGCAAGGACCGACCCCCTCCTTTGGGGAGTCAGGACCTAGAGGACCGACTCCACATTTGTGGGAGCTTGGACCCGGAAACCGATCCCCTCTTTTGGGAGACTGGAATCTCGGGACCAACACCACTATCGCTGGTAGTTGAGACCTGCTTTTTTCATTTGTTGTTTTTGCATGTTGTTTTTTCTTCGTTTCGGTCTCACTTCTCGAGACTGGGATGGTCTAATTTCTCAACACTTAATTGCCTGAGCAGCACTCTGACCTGCCAGGCCCAAACTTTGTCTATCTTCGCTGCTCTCCCAGTGGATCGAGCAGACAGGGTTCTCTTTCTCGCTTCCGTTGGGGTAAGTTAGTGGGTAGGGTGACGTGGGGTAGGGCGGGTGCTTCGTTTCTGCTCCCCTCTGTGGGCAGGGATGCCTATCCCCTCTCTCTCTTAATTGCGACGCGGCACTCTGACCCGCTAGCACCCACTGCGTCTTTCTTCTCTGCTCTCCCCCCTCGCGGGGGGATCTGAGCTGCTAACCCGACATCCCCGTGAGGGGAAGTCAAAAACTCTAATTTCTTCAAAGTCCCCTCCTCCCCCTCCTCCCCCTCCATTCCCCTGGGTTTTCTTTTCCCCCACTACACTTTGGTCCGCGCCAGCGGCCAGTGCAACCGCCACGATGCCAGGCAGGAGGGGTACGTCACCCCAAATGCGCAGCATCTCAACTGCTAACGACTCCCTATGTGAGGGAGCTGATGCATCTCCCGGCGAGACGGCGCCAGGAAACAAGGTAGGGCCCCGGCGCGCGGCGACCTTGGAAGAAAGCGGGAGGGTAGGGCCGCAGCCCGCGGCGACCCCCCAAAAAGCACCTGCAACCGCTCCCCACGAGGGCAACCCAGCGGAAAAAGCTGCCGTTAAGTCACTAGCTGGGGAAAGTGCAGAACCCAGCCAACCAGCTGCACCCCAGGACGGCAGAACCAAGGGAGGAAGACCGGGGAACCCATCCCCCGCTCCCCCAAAGGGCGACTCCCCAACAGAAAAGGAGGAAAACAGCACCGCGGACCAAACCGAGGCGCTGGATGAAGACGTAATAGCCTCCATCTGCTCACTATTCGGCGGGGAAGACAGTGATTGGCCCCCCAACACTCCCCAAGAGGACCAAATACGGAAAAGGGGTGACTCTCCGGCCAGTGGTAACAAAAGCAAGTTGGAAGGAGAGACACCCTTGACAGTACCCACCAAGGCTCCAGCTGGGAACACGGCACCAGAAGGGGAGACACCTCCATCCCCCAAGGGGACAGCCACCCAGCAAAGGAAGAAAATAAGAAAGGGGAGCGGCCCGGAGAGCAAACCAAGCCAGGACGAAACAACGCCAAAGACACAATGGCCTACTTTGCCTGGTAACGGCCCCGTTCCGAAACCAAAAATGCCCATGACAATAGAGAGCCCCACAACACCAGCTACGCCCCCCAACCCGAATCCAGCTGACACCCACCAGGATGGAGGACCGGCATGGGGCCCCAAAGAGCAGCAAGGGAAGTTGACGCCCGAAGACTACAGAGCACTCTTCGACTCCACTTACAAGGAGTATACCCAGGGGAACAACATCCAACCCCTCCCGGGTCAAGTGGAAGTTCTGGAGAAAAGAGTGCTCTCGCTGATAACTTCAGACACCAAGACAAGGGGTCTGATGGGCGTCAACAAGGACACCATGATGAACGTGTTGCTGGAGCAGAACATTCCCGCCAACTACATCTGTAGAAGGAGTTACGCACAGTGGGATGTTCTGCTCCCCACCTCCGAAGACGCAGTCAGGCTGTCCAGGACCTGCCATCAGAGCAGGAACATAAAGCTCCAACCCATCTATATGAACAAGAGGAGAGCAAATGTTTCTGCTCTAAACGTCCCCTGCTATATGGAGGCCAAACAACTGGGGGCTATCCTAAGCCAGTATGGAGACGTAGAGGAAGTCACCCCGGTCCGCGGATTAAGAAACATCATGACCGGGGACTACAAAGTACAGATGGTCCTGGACAAGGCTGGATTCTACGCCATCCCAGCCACACTCAAGTTCGGAGAGTGGACACTCTCCCTTATAGTGGAAGGGAGGAGGCCTCATTGCTGGCTGTGTACACAACAAGGGCATATGGCGAAGGACTGTCCAAAGAGGAACGGAGGGAAGAAGCCCACAAAAGCGGCGGGAACAAGCATGACAACAAATCAAGCCGCTGCTCCCGCACCAGCCGCAAATCCTCCAGAGGCACCGACAGGCTGGGTGACGGTCGTAAAGAAAGGCAAGATCAACAAACAGCCATCCTTGCAGACAGTCACCCAAGACCAAGAACAACCGAAGAGCGAGACGGAGAAAATGGACACACAGACACCCTCCTCCTCAAACAAGAGGAAACTACCAGAATCTGAGGAGGAGGCCGCGTCAGAGGCAGAGGAAGAGACAACAACAGTCTCTATGGCCCTGAGCGCAACAGAGATCAGGAGAGCCAGGAGGAGGAAAAGCCGCAAGACACGCGCAAATTCTCCTACCCCCACTGAGACTGAGAAGGACTCCCTCGCAACAACAACACAGGATGAGCCCCCTGTGATCCCAACACCCCAGCAACCCGAACAACCTTCCCCCTCTCCTATAAAGGCCCCAAGAAACTCTTCCCGCCCCTCATCCCGTGACAGGAGCCAAAAAGAAGAAAACGAGCAGGCTACCCCCTCCCCAAGCGCTCAGCCTCCCCATCAACCAAAAGAGGTTCCCTCCCCCACTCCCAAAGTCCGCACTGAACGGACCAAAAAGCTCCCCTTCCTGCCAGGAAGCAGGATTTGTGAAACAGACCCTCTCCAACCGGCTCCGGACCTTAAAGGACAACAGAAGGTCCGGTACAATAAACTCAAAAACTTTGAAAAAGTCGGTGGAGACCTAGTAACAGACCCCACTAAATTCAAGGACGCTCCCTTGTTGACCACTTTCGTTAGGGTCAACAAGGACGGTAGGACTGGAGGAATGTGGGCAATGATTAAGGCAGCGAAGAATGCGATCCCAGGCCAGCAGCTGGTGGATAGGGACCATCCTTCACTGACCAACATTTTCTTTAAATGTGAGGGTAGAATCCCCATGTATGTACACCCATCGCTATACAGGGCACTCAAACTAACCTTCCCCCTGGACGTGGGGGGCGTGGCCAAGGATGGATCACCTTCATCGGATTTACTTACCGGCAGCCTTGGCCAGGCCTGCCATGTCCTCACTGCCCAGGATTTCAGACCCGTCTGTGACAGGGCTTGAGGTAAGTGATCATGTCTTTGAACTTGGCTACATTGAATGTGAGGGGCATCAGGTGTCGAAGCAAGGCCTCGCGCGTTGTGAGAGACTTGGTGTCCCTCAAGGTAGATATTGCCGCTATCCAGGAGACCCACTTTGTTTGTGACGCGGATTGTCAGGTGCTGGTAAACGATTACGATGTCTACTCAGCATATGGCAATACCTATAGTCGTGGAATCTCCTTGCTAGTGAGTCGCACCCTGTCAGCGTCGGTGAATGTTGTTCACGCAGGCGAGGACGGGCGGGCGCTTGTTGTTGATGTTGCTGTTAATTGTAGTGTTTTTCGGATTGTTGCTGTTTATGCTCCCAATGCTGCTGTAGAGAGGGCAACCTTTTTTCGACGGTTGGAGGGCTTCTTAGTGGATCCGGAACGGTTAGTTTTAATGGGGGATTGGAATGAAATCCTTGATCCCAAAATAGATAAGGTCGGGGGGACTAGCGGGTCGGCGTGGTGTGACAGCAGTCTGTCTGACCTGATGGCCTCGTGCGATCTCGTCGACAGATTTCGTCTGGATCATCCGGGGCGGGAGATGTGGACGTGGCATCCTGTAGTGCCTTCCCATCCAAGCACTTACTTGGATCGGATGTTAGTCAGAAGAGGCGATGTAGACTTCCTATCTTGCCCCACGTTCCACTTGCTAGGACACTCGGACCATAAACTTGTTATGGCCCGTTTGAGCTTAAGTGCTAGGCCTAAACTGGCCGGATACTGGAAGTTCAACAGCACCTTGTTGGAGCTGGAGGACTACCGGTTGAAGGTCACTGAGCTAATTCAGCGGGCTTTAGTGGGGGCGGTTACAGGGAGTAAGTGGTGGGTTAGTCTCAAGGCCAAAATTAGGCGCTTCTCTGTCCAGTATAGCCAACGCCTCGCGATAGATAAGGCTAAGGCAAAGAAGCGTTTAGAGGATAAGCTGACCCGGGCGGTGGAGGGGGGGGACCCCCTAGAGTTAGCACTAGCTAAACAAGATCTCAACCGCTTGGCTAGCGAGCGGTATGAAGGTCAAGTAGTTAGGGCTAGGTTAAAGAAAGTTTCTAACGAGGCTGTGAATGTTGACGCTGTTGAGCGTAAGGCTGCTTTAAGGCGCGGTTCGGATGGGTACATTCGTAAAGTACATAACCTGGAAGGACACCCCTTAGTATCGACTCGGGAGATCTGCGAGGGGTTTCGGGAGCATCTATCGGTGCGCTTCACCCAACTACCCGGACTCAGGGTTGATGAGTTTGGCAGCTATTTGGCTGACTCGCCCCGCCTCACGGCGGCTCGGGCGGCTAGCTGTGATGGTCTTATTACTGAACATGAGGTCATTACTGCGTTGAAGCAGGTCGGCTATAACAAATCCCCGGGGCTTGATGGTTTACCCTACGAGTTTTACTTGAGGCTGTCGCCCATGTTGGTCCCTATTCTGAAGGATATGTTCAACCATTGGTTTGCCCAGGGTTCCATCCCTGGACAGGTGACCAAGGGTGTGATCACATTGCTGAGGAAAGGTCAACGGCATGGTGGGAGGGAAAACTTTGATGATTTTAGGCCCTTGACTCTGCTAAACACAGAGTTAAAGATTTTGGCAAAGATTCTTGCGAATCGCTTGCAGGTTGTCATCACTGACTTGATCGAACCGGACCAGACTTATGCTGTGAAGGGGAGATCGATTCAAGACAATTTGCACTTGATACGCTCGATCATAGAGGGGACAGAAGACGACGCCGAAGCCGCGCTGATCAGTTTGGATCAGTCCAAGGCATTCGATAGGGTCGACCATCGGTTCCTAGGATCTGTGCTAGAGGCCGCCGGATTTAATCCGGACTTCCGCAAGTGGATCTTTGTTCTGTATGACAGGCCGACGGTAGCGGTGCAGATCAACGGTAAGCTGTCGGAGTCATTCGCTGTCTCTCGGTCGGTGCGACAGGGTTGTCCGCTGTCGCCTCTGTTGTATGTCCTGGCGTTGGAACCCCTCCTTCGCAAGTTAAGGGACGAGGCGGCTACACCAGTCCTGCGCGGAATAGCTCTCCCTGGAGGCACACGAGCCAGGGTTTCCGCGTTCGCCGATGACGTCACCGTGTTCGTGTCTTGCCTCACGGACGTTCAAGCGGTGGTCGAGGCGCTCGCTCGATACGAAGAAGTAACAGGGGCCATCTTCAACCGTAGCAAGTCTGTTGGCCTGCGGTTGGGGGCCTGGACCGGGGTAAACTCGCTTCCAGGTATTTTCAGCTGGACCGATGGACCGGTCCGCATTCTCGGTGTCTGGTTTGGACCGGGACTTCAGCTGGAAAAGAATTGGTCGGAAGTACAGTCTAAGGTCAAATCGTCAGTAAAGACTTGGATTGGAAGGAAATTGTCCTTGAAGGGTCGGGCGGAGGCGTGTGCTACATACGTCTTTCCGCTCATCCTTTACCGTTTGTCTGTACTTCCTCTCCCTGCAGAACGACTAACCCGCTTACAAGGGCGCCTCGATTCACTTTTGTGGAACGAGGGTAAGCATTATGTCTGCAGAGAGGTCTGTGTTCAAAATCCGAGCAAGGGAGGCCTGGGTCAGCCCAGTCTCTTGTGTCATAGAAACGCCGAGAGATTGGCTTTCCTGGGTCGTTCGCTTGAAGGAGACGCTCCTTGGGTCCCTGTGGTTGAGAACTCGTTTCCCAACCTCAAACCCAACCCTTCGGTAGAAGGTCGTCGTAGACCGAAGGGGGAGTCCAAGTTCTTCTCCGAATGCCGAACCGCTCTTAGAGCTTTGCCGGGGACCAATGTCCTCGATCAGCCAAGGAAGAAACTGTATCGGGATTTAGTGGAGGGGACCGCGAAGGATCCACTTTGTAGGCGGATGGGATGGTCGATGGAGGTTGTCCGTTCTCAATGGCGTTGGGCGCCGGGACAGGAGATTCTGAATAACTCGGAATTATCCCTGACTTGGCGACTGGTCCGAAATGCGCTGCCCCTCTTCGACGTACTTTTCCGGTATAAAGAACATACCAGCCGCTTCTGTCCGTGCTGTGACGAACGCGAGCCCGAAACAATCGAGCACGCGTTTTTTAGTTGCAGCCGGATACAGCCCCTATTAAGGTACGTCGAGGGGGTAACAGCTCGCATCGATGCCGAGTGTCTGCTCGATCTCGACGTAGGAACTTTTGTGTACAACATGGAGCCGCCGTTCCCCAGGGAGGAAAGTTTGGTTTTCCTGGCGATCCTAGCAGTAGCGCGCATGACCATTTGGATCGCGCGCCTCAAGTTGGTCCACGAAGGGACATCTGTTCCTGATCGGGATCTGATCGTTTACTTTAAACATTTGCTTAAAGTAAAGATCAGATGCGATTGGAAGAGGTTGCCTAGAGTGGAATTTGACAAGAGGTGGGTGCACAGCACTAGTTTGTGCATCCGTCGAGGAGCCAAGTTTCAATACGTGTTCCCTCCTTAGGCATGGCATGGGCGGTGCCTAGGTTAGCATTATAAGTTCAGTAAAGTAACTCTTGACTGGTGGTACAAATGAGATCCTGTTCCTGATTTTATTTTTTGGTATTAGAGAACCTCTGAGTCTGCCCAACCCCCCTGCTCCTCATCTTTATTTTCTGATGCCCCCGATCATCCCCCTACTCAGAGGTCACCTTCCTACCCCCTCCATCCGTTGCTTTATTTTCTCCCACCTCCATTAAGGCGACTTCCCCAAACCCCATTAGGGATGCTCTGCTTGTTTTCGGTTCCCCGGAAAACAGTGGGGGATCTAGCCACATAGAATAGTACAGGGGGGGTCTTACTAACAACACATTAGTAAATTTTCCTTATGTTTGAAATGAACATTTTCATTAGTTTTTTCCCACTCCACGAACATTTTATGCCAATTAATTCAAGAACTCTTTCTAATGAAATCGAACTTTATTTTCTCACACATACACACACACACACAAAAAAAAAAAAAAAAAAAATGCACACACAACATACAGAAATGAATATACAAATTGTACATAGTTAAATTTTACATTGAACGCTGGGGTTATTAGTTAGATTAGGATCCACAGAGTGATTGAGGTATTTTGGTAAATGTTGCCAGTCAAGAGTAAGACTTCAAAGTCTCATCTGTTACATAGTCAAAAAGACCCTGTACCCTCCCCCTCCCAATTTCTTGTAGGGCCTTGTGCCTAATTTTATTGAATTGAATTTTTTGTACGTTTTTTATGTTCAATTTTTTCTTTCTCAATAAAATATATAAACAAGATCAAAGTGTAGTATCTGTTCCGGCAGATGCTGCACTTAAGATAATTTGTACCAGTCAATGGAGGGGAAACCCTCTATACTGGGACAATTATTATTTTTGGTAACCAGAGTGCCCCCTTTTGGGGGAGCTGGTTTTTACCTCACATTAAAAACGGCCTTGTGCCTAATTTGCTCAGTGGGGGAGCAAATAAATACCATCTGTTCCGGCAGATACTGCAAGCAAAGACCAGATGTGGGGGCAACCCCACATACCTGACCTTTAACCAGCTCCCATTTCCCACCTCTCGGGAGCTGGTCCCCTTTTTCCCTTCCCCCTCCCTTCACTCCTCACATTAAAAATTGGCCTTGTGCCTAATTTGCTCGGTGGGGGAGCAAATAAACACCATCTGTTCCGGCAGATACTGCAAGCTATGACTAGCTATGACTAGCTATGACTAGCAAAGACCAGATGTGGGGGCAACCCCACATGTCTGACCTTTAACCAGCTCCCATTTCCCACCTCTCGGGAGCTGGTCCCCTTTTCCCCTTCCCCCTCCCTTCACTCCTCACACTCAAAATCGGCCTTGTGCCTAATTTGCTCGGTGGGGGAGCAAATAAATACCATCTGTTCTTCAGATGCTGCACTTCCATTTTTTGTTCTCTTTCGGTGGAGGAGAAATCCTTCACGACTGAGACAATTTTTATTTTTGTACCTTTTCTCCACGTTAAAAAACGACCCTGGTGTCTAACTCTGTCCCGTGGGGAGGCATAGTAAATAGGTACTATCAAAATGGCTTTTTTTGTAATGTTGTGCCACAACAGCAGCATGAAGTTACTATATTGTCCCATTGACTACTGTACATTCTTTTACCCCTATCCTTGAGTGGCCTCTTGGTCTTGATAAGTGGTGACTTCTTTGTAAAAAAAAAACATACGAAAAAAAACAATTCAACTCTTGTGTTCAATGTAGTAAAACAATCTAATGTTATTCTCATAACAAATGTAAAATATAGTATATATATGTCTATATAGTATATAGTATACATTGTAAGAATTCTGTGATTGTGTACTTTGGTACATTGTTTTGGATTCATTATATGCAATCAGTTTTTTACAATAGTCAACCATATAGGAGCCTATTCGTTACCAGACACACACACACAAACACACACACACACATTCAGCTTTATCTCTTCTTCTTCTTCTCTTCTCTTCTCTATATAAATAAAATGAACTCATTTTTTCCCGTCTTATTTTGACCTTAATAGGATTAAAAATCAAGATATTTCATACAAATATAATATGCACAAACGGCAGAACAATATCTGAGATGTGTTATAGGCTTATTATTTCTCAAATTCCTCGATAATCTTAGATTTCTATACTTTTTCTGCTGAGAAGTCACGGCCAAAATCAGTTAAGATCAATGGAAGTGGTAAAATATTTTCTCTCTTATAAATTCCTCCTCCCCCTGCCACCACTTAACACCGTTTGGGGATCGTTCACAAGGAACAGTTGAGAAGAAAACACCGGTTTGGCTTCGTAGTTCTTTCATGTGAAGTTATTTAAAATAACTAAACTAAGCTGCAGTGCTCTGTGGCGTAGTGGTTAGCGTGCTGGACAATTCACATTATATTTTCACGTTCGCGCCGACCTACCGTAGTCGTTTTTTTTTTTTCTAAACAACTGAAATGGACTTTTCTTGGTGGCTGAACTGTTAACGTTGCAGATGTTTTTTGTTTTTTTTCACACTTTATTTTCCTACTTTTACTCATGACTCCGGGTTTGATCCTTCCTACTTACCTACCATAACATTTTTTAAAACTCCTCCCCCGTCCCGGAAACAAACACTCGGGCAACGCCGGGTACCCCCGCTAGTATATATATATATATATATATATATATATATATATATATATATATATATATATATATAGAGAGAGAGAGAGAGAGAGAGAGATAGATAGATAGATAGATAGATAAATAGATAGATATTGGGTTGAGCACTGTCGTAAATGTATCTCACCCGTTTCTTATTTGGCTATTAAGCGAGGGTCGCTCTTTGTATGTAAATAAACTAGTAGCTCGTGCACTGTAAAAGCGATGGGCGAATGTTTATTTACTGGACATTTGATGAGGTCATATACGAGCACTGATCCATGGTCCAGTAGTTAGAACTGCCGACTATCAACGCGATGGATATACGTTCAATACACCGCTAGGGAAAGGTGTTAGTCTAGCCGCACTGATGAGTTGTGATACAACGAAACAGTACTGTATGTGGATGATTATATATATATATATATATATATATATATATATATATATATATATATATATATATATATAGGCCAGGTCGTAAAATACGCTTATATATGTGATATTTTAAGTTATGCAGATTTCGTATATATCATTTAAGAGATAAAATTTTATTTATATTGATATCCTATTTAATATATATACGTGGTGGAACTTTATCTTTATTCTACAGGGTGGAATGATAAAGTTGTCTCCTTAAAGAAAACAACACTACAGCTTTATTATAAATCTTTTATTGAAAAAATCAATTCATCTAACTTGATAACGTAGTAAAACTGGCATCTATTCAATGTAGTCGCCTTCAGCCTCAATTATCGCCTCGATACGCGTCCGGAACTGGAAGCATGTCTTTTTTCACAATCGCAGGCGAGAGCTTGGTGAACGCTCGGCGATCAGGCTGGCTTTGTTTTTTGTGGATGTCATGTTGGTGATGTTCTCGACGTATGACCAGACGAAGTAATCCAGTGGGTTCATGTCAGGAGAAGAAAGGAGCAATGACAGAGGCGCACAAAGCCGTAGGGCTCCTTTTGAAGCCCCCCCCCCCCTCCAAGAAAAAAATTATTTCAGTTTTTATTTATCTATCTATATATATATATATATATATATATAAAAGTGAACGTGTGTATGTGTGTGTCTGTCTGTCTGTCTGTGTACACTTTCTTTCGCAATAATTCTGTCAATTTTTAGTCTACAGACTCGAAATTTGATATACAGGGTACTGAGATTTGGGAAGATCTATGTGATCGTTTTCGGCCAGAGATTTTGCTATTGAGGGGTCAAAGTTCAACGATTTTACCTTTGAGTACTCTACCAAACTCCTCCGACAATTTTGGGTCTAAACACTTGAGATTTTAGATATAGGTTCTTTGGAAATGGATCTAACTTAATAACTTGATTTGAGCCCAAAACAATAAATTTTAAGGGGTCATAATAGGGGTCAAAATTAAAATAATTGACCATTTTTTTTGTTTTGTTTTATTTTGCTCAGCATACACCTCCAAACACCCGGGCAACGCCGGGCCGAAATACTAGTATATCTATAAACGGGAACGTGTGTGTGTGTGTGTGTGTGTGTGTGTGTTTGTCTGTCTGTGTACATTTCCCTACGCAATAACTCTGTCAATTTTAAGTCTACAGACTCGAAATTTAATATACAGGGTACTGAGATTCGGGAAAATCAATGTGTTCGGTTTTCGGACAGAAATTTGGCTGTTAAGGGGTCAAAGTTCTACGATTTGACCTTTGAGAACTCTACAAAACTCTTCCGTCAATTTTGGGTCTAAACACTTGAAATTTTAGATATAGGTTCCGTGGACATGGATCTAATTTAATAACTTGATTTGAGTCCAAAACAATAAATATTAAGGGGTAATAATAGGGGTCAAATGTTAAAAAAACTACCTTTTTTTTATCTTACTCAACATACACCTCCAAACACCCGGGCAACGCCGGGCACCCATTGCTAGTATATCTATAAAAGTGAAAGTGTCTGTGTGTGTATCTGTGTATTCCCTACGCAATAACTCTGTCAATTTTAAGTCTACAGACTCGAAATGTGATATATAGCGTACTGAGATTTGGAAAAATCGATGTGTTCGGTTTTTGGCCAGAAATTTGGCGATTAAGGGGTCAAAGTTCAACGATTTGACCTTTGAGAACTCTACCAAACTCCTCCGACAATTTGGGGTCTAAACACTTACAATTTTAGATATCAGTTGATTGGACATGGTTCTGACTTAATAACTCGATTTGAGCCCATAACAATAAATATTAAGGGGTCAAAGTTAAAAATTTGATCACTTTTTTTTTTTTTTTTGCTTAGCATACACTTCCAAACACCCGGGCAACGCCGGGCCGAAATGCTAGTATATCTATAAAAGTTAAAGTGTCTGTGTGTGTGTCTGTCTGTGTACATTTCCCTACGCAATAACTCTGTGAATTTAAAGTCTACAGACTCGAAAAATGATATACAGGGTAATGAGATTTGAGAAAATATTTCTGATCGGTTTTCAGCCGGAAATTTGAGTATTAAGTGGTCAAAGTTCAAAGATTTGAGTTTTCAAAACTCTAGCAAACTCCTCCGACACTTGAAATTTTACATAAAGGGTATTTAGAGATAGAGCAAGCTTTTTAATCCGTTCGGATCTGAAATTTTTAGTTACCAATATATAAATGTATGTATGTATGTATGTTTGCATGCTTGCCTAAAACTTTCTACAATGGCGACGGATTTTTATAAGATCAGTATAATTTTGAAGTTCGATCTTTCAGACGACAAATATAGAAAAATTGGCTATAATCGTTCATATCTTCACTTTCAACGGGGCACTTTTCGACAGGGGGGGGTCGCTTTTTTCGCCGATATTTTCGAAAGTCATCCTCTTCTTTCGATTGCTTAGCTTTAATGTAAACCCACGTCACTTCCCGTTTGGCGTCACGTCACGTTTGACGTCACGTTTTTTCCCGTTCTTTTCCTCCTTTGCGGTACGGGTTCGAGCCTGCCTTTCTACTACCACTTTCTTTTTTTTTTCTTTTTTTTTTTTTTTTTTTGCTCAACACACACCTCCAAATATCCAGGCAACGCCGGGCACCCATGCTAGTATAACAGAAAAAAAAAGCTGATATTTAGGCTTGACAATGAATTTACTGGAAACGTATGTGACGCAAATTGCAGAGTGAAATATATTTATTGAACAAGTCTGACGAAAGTTTTTAGTATGATTCTTCAATTAAAAAACAAAAAAAAAAAAACTTTTACTTAATTAATTGGAATGTTTATTGAGATGAATATCATTTATTAATTTATTTATTGCCGACTATTATCCTCATTTTTTAGTTGTTGTTTCACGACGTTTCGACCAACTATTACTCTGGCCTTCGTCAGGTTGTTACGGCGACGCGATACGAATGCTGAATCTTCTAACTGCATTTTCAGCAATTACTGCCTTCCATAGTTGTTGTCGTCTCACCACGTTTTGGCCAACTAAGCCTCTGGCCGGCTTTGAGTAGGATTGGAACCGCTATCTTCAGTTAATGCTTACCTAGAACCATAGAGATTGAACGTCTCTATCCACTGCGCCATGGGCCTCAAGATTCGGACTTCCTATCCCGGCTCGGTAAACACCCGAAGAAAGCTAGAGGAACATTTGACCGAAACGTCTTCAAATAACAACTAAAAAAATAATAATAATAGTCCGCAATAAATAAATTATGAATAATACTCATCTCAAGAAGCATTCCAATTTAATAACTTGTTTACATTAGACTTGAAGTTCACCATACTGTAGTATAAATGAAACCCTTACTTATGCTTTTTTTTTTCATTTTTTTTTTCGTTCATTATTTAGTTTTTCTTTCATTTTCATAGTTTTAGAACAGTTTAAAACTTTTTTCATTTATTTATATTTAGAATCATTTTAATCTTTATTTAAAAGAAGCAAAAACTTAAATTTATCTGTTTTTTATATTTTCATTTTATTTTAAACAGGCCCGGGTGTTTGGAGGCGTGTGTTGAGCTAAATAATTTTTTTTTTAAAGTGGTAGTAGGCAGGCTCGAACCCGTACCGCGAAGGAGGAAAAGAACGTGAAAAAAAAAAGTGACGTCTTCGCCTTTGCGTCTATCGCCAAACCGGAAGTAGCGAAGGTTTAAATTAAGGCTAGTCATCAATCGAAAAGAGGGGATGACTTCCGACAATATCGGCGAAAAAAGCAACCTCTACTTGTAGAAAAGTGGCCAGTTGAGGGAGAATGAATTAATGAGCTTCAAAACGATACTGATCACGTAAAAACCTGTCGCCTCTGTCGAAAGTTTTAGGCAGGAAGGCATACATACATACATACATACATACATACATACATACATACATACATACATACATTTGAACAGGCATGGGAGCTTTATGTTAGAGACTAGTCTGGGTGCCCGGTGTTTCCCGGGTGTTTGGAGCAAAAAAAAAAAAATAGAAGAAAGTGGTAGTAGGCAGGCAGGCTCAAACCCTACCTCGAAGGAGGAAAAGAACCTGGATAAAAAGAAACGTGACGTCTTTGCCGTTGCGTCCATCGCCAAATCTGAAGTGGCGAAGGTTTAAATTAAGGTTTGTGATCAATCGAAAAGAGGGGATGACTTTCGAAAATATCGGCGAAAAAAGCGACCCGTCGTTGTAGAAAAGTGCCCAGTTGAGGGTGAAGGAATTAATGTTTTTGGCCAATTCGTCGATATTTGTCGTCCGAGGGGTAGAGCTTCAAAACGATTCCAATCGCGTGAAAATCCGTCGCCTCTGTCGAAAGATTTTTTTCGAGACGTACAGACATATATACATGTATTCATACATACCTTTAAACAGACGAGTGAGATTTACAAAGATTATTTAAATTTTAGATTCTGTAGGCATATATTTTAGTTTTAAATTCATTTTTTCATGTGAGAATTTTAGACGCTGAAACCAAGGCAGAACATTTAACATTGCAAAAAAATATTTATTAAACAAGTTCGACGACTTTTTGATGAAACAAATGAGGTAAAATTGAATACCTCTAAAAATCATTTTTAAAATGCAAGTCTTTAGTTGGCCTGCAATTATCGTCATATACTTTACCAGAGAATTTATTGTCAAGCCAAATATCAGCTTTTTTTTTTGTTATTAATGTTTTTGTAATGTTAAATGTTTAGTGTTGGTTTTAGCGACTCAAAGTGCGGTATGAAATATGAATTAAAGAAATTTTAAACTTAAAAAAAAATGAAAATTACAAAAAGTTTGCTTTTTTTTTACATGGTAGTCACCACTTATCAAGGCCCTGAAGCCACTCGGGGATAAGGGTTATTGCGTGTACAGTAATCAATGGGAAAATATCGTAGTAATCTTTAGTATTGGAGATTTGATAAAGTGCCTTACTTAAAGGGGCGGTTTATCAGGAATTTGTTTATGTTGGACTTGAAGACATCCAAGTTGTAGTCAGGTGGGAAACAGGCAACAGGAACAGAGTTCCACAGGCGTGCACTTCTAAGAAAGAAGGTTTTTTCATGGAATCTACGTTTTGACTTAAGCACTTGCCATGGAAATAATGATAAAACAAAGATAGGCTCGCAACGTCTCTTCTGTGGGAGAGAGGTTGCAGGGAAGAGAAAATGGCATCCCCCACTAAGCCACGAAATCTATTTTGTACTCTGTCAAGGCAGGATAGGCTGTTCTTAGCAGCTCCTGCCCAGATGTGGCAGCAGTACTCCATCCTTGGACGTACTTGGCTTTTATATAGATAAAGAATTGCATCAGCAGTGAGATATCTTCTGAAGCGGTAGAAGTATCCTACCATTTTTCCAGCGACCTTGGCAACAGACTTGATGTACGTGTTCCATTTTAGATCAGGAGTAAAGGTCAATCCCAGAAGCTTGTCAAAACATGGAGCCTCCCCTAGACGAGAGCCATCCGTTTCAATTGATGCCAGATGGGGATCAGAGCGTTGATGATGTAAAGATAAGAGTTTTTAGTTTTTAATAAACAAAATCGTACTAAAATTTTTTTGTGGCATTTCCGGAAGAATCTTTGATTGGCTCCGAATTATTGTTTATTTTAAATAAAAAATGAATTGTTTGCAAACGATTCGAGCTCGCAATGAAAAATACAAATGAAATCCGTAAAATGCCGATTAAAATGGCAGAAGGGATTTAGTTTTGTTTTTATTTGCATTTTTATTTAAACGTGAAAAAATATCCGATAATAAAAAAAACTTTGATGGCTTTGTTTTTATTTAATTACGTGCAGAATTTTTATAACCAGAAGCTGTAGACCAGATACACGGTTTAAACGCCCAAGCAAGACGATTAGAGTTTTATAATACAATCGATATATGACTTGGATGATATCAGCTAGAATCAACTAACATATATACCTTTCTAGCCTCATCTACGTTTATAAAGATTTACATAGTGCTAGGCGCTGTATGTGCTGTCCGCTTATCTTGGCATTGTTTCCAATAGTCCTGAAATTATATATACTTGCAAGTGGAATTAAAACAGTGTTGGTGGGGTTTGTGATTGCGCAACTCTTGCCACAATAATTTTACATGCAGGCATCCTTCAACTATTGGAACACTTTCAGATTTGGAAAAAATTTCTGACAAGACTGAATCGAGCCATTATATATATATATAACTACTAAATTTACTCACATAAAATTAATATACGAAAGTATAGATTTATGCGTAAACTTTAAGTATTTACTTCAAAAAACGATAAACAACCACAGAATTCGCGCATAAGCCTGAAGAATCCTAGAGTGGATGAAACGCGGAATATTCCGGGTAGCTTAATCGCTATATATATTTTATAAATTACTATATATATATATATATATATATATATATATATATATATATATATATATATATAAAATAAAAATTACAATTAAATTTACCAAAATTTTCCAAGATGGTAAAACTAAAGTATATTATAAATATTAAAGAATTAATATTTATAAAGTTATTTTACTTGGGCAAATGGCAATTCAATTAACTTTCTTAAAGTTATATTTTTGGATTTTACCGTCATTGGATTATTTATCTTTCACCAGACTATCCATTCATCTGTAATCACCTTTTTCTTCGTCATATTCCCTCTGCTTCACTTTTTTAGTTATCAAGTAAGATCTTTGACTTACTTGTTGTTTCATCAAATACTTTTGTATGCAAAATCCGATCCCGCATTTTGCTAATTCCTACCCTCTGATGAGAAGGAAAGTATTTCTTCGAAACTCCGCGGATTAAGGACTATCCACTTATCTAGTGTGCCCTTTTAAGATTAAATATGTTTTTAACTCTTTTTCAAAGTGTTTTTTAACATGTTTTATTAACTGTTTGCTCGTATATATATATATATATATATATATATATATATATATATATATATATATAACTTCAGAATTTCGTCGATGGGACAGAGGCTGAAGCTTAGATGACAGTTCAGGACCTATCAGATTGGCGACTTTCTTTTGAACCTTGTCTAGGAGCGAGATACTAGTAGCAAATGCACCATCCCAAATATGACAACAATACTCCGTACATGGGCGATTGTCTTGCGCTTGGAACATCGGATATAATTGCCAGGTATTTTATATATATATATATATATATATATATATATATATATATATATATATATATATATATATACACACACACACACACACACACACATATATATATATATATATATATATATATGTATATATATATATATATTAAGCCCCCCTCTTTGGTTAGAGCACTGTCGTAAATAATCTCATCCGCTACTTAATTGGCTGAATAATGCGAGGTTCATTCTTTGTTTGTAAATAAGAGGTTTGAGCACTAATAAAAGTGGTGACGAATGTTTGTTTAAAATAAACGTTTGTCGAGGTTGTTTGCGAGCATCGCTCCCGTGGGTCGATGGGTAGGACTGCTGACTGTCAACGCGATGATTCTAGTTTCAATCCTCGGCTTGGGAGAGGTGCTAATCTAGCGGCACTGATGACTTGTGATACAAAGAAACAGTACTCTATGTCGATGACTATATATATATATATATATATATATTTTTTATTAAATTTTCACCCCAATCAAGACACAGTGCCACTTTGAAGTAGAGGGGTACTATCGGGGACACAAGTTGCAGGGGCACTATGAAGGGAGATGAGTAGCAAGATGTCTGTTCACATTGCACTTGAACTTCTGCATGTCAGTACAGTTGGAAAAGTAGACTCCCAGAAGGGAGTTCCAAAGTCTAGCAGTTCTGGGGAAGAAACTCCTGGAATAGAAGGCTTTCTTACACCTGGGGTCTCTACTGTGAAGGGGTGGGATTTAGCTGCTTGTCGGGTTTGTCGGGGGTATTCACGTCGAGGAGGTACAAGTACTTGTAGCTTGTCACCATTAAAGTACTTGTAGAACAGGCAGAGTGATGCAACATTTCGTCGATGGGACAGAGGCTGAAGCCTAGATGACAGTTCAGGACCTATCAGGTTGGCGGCTCTCTTTTGAACCCTGTTCAGGAGCGAGAGACTAGTAGAAGATGCACCAGCCACCGACAGACACTAGTGTTTCATCCTTTCGGGAATCATCAGTGCAGGGTGTCATGCTTAACAACAGTCGATAAATCCGAACCCGGCGACAGAAGCCATGCCTGGCTTGATTAGCAAGGATCCATTCGGCTACCGTTAACCACGAGAAATGCTGTTGAATTTTAAACATTTATTTTTTTAAATGCTTTTTAACGTTTGTCAGAGTGCGGGAAATAATGTACAAACTGCCATTAAGCGACAAATCGAGCGGAGGCATTTGGACGATATCAAAACATTGTTAATTCATTACCCACTCAGCATCAGCTGTATAGCGTAATGGTGAGAAGCTTTGACTGTCATTTGGGTGGTCGGGTTTCGATCCTAGCTTCTGTCGCCGGGTTCGAATCTATCGACTGGTGTTAAGCATGACACCCAGCACTGATGAGCTGCGACACAGTACTGTATGTGGATGACTATATATATATATATATATATATATATATATATATATATATATATATATAATGATGATGATCTATATATATATAAAATTTTTCCACATGTCTGAATACCCTATATAACAAATTTCAAGTCTGGCGATAAAAACATACTTAAATCATTCGTTGACATCTATGCTGATGACATGACCATCCACGGCAACACATCAAAGGCTGTAAATGACAAAGTTCTCTCTGATTCTCTCTCCTCTGATCTCGAACGCGTGGTTCAGTGGGGGAAGACGTGGCTGGTTACCTTTAATGCATCTAAAACCAAACTCCTATCTTTACATCATCAACGCTCTGATCCCCATCTGGCATCAATTGAAATGGATGGCTCTCGTCTAGGGGAAGCCCCATGTTTTGACAAGCTTCTGGGTTTGTGGGTTTGTCCTTTACTCCTGATCTGAAATGGAACACGTACATCAAGTCTGTTGCCAAAGTCACTGGAAAGATGGTGGGATCCTTCTACCGCTCCAGAAGATATCTCACTACTGATGCAATTCTCTATCTGTATAAAAGCCAAGTATGTCCAAGGATGGAATACTGCTGCCATATCTGGGCAGGAGCTGCTAAAAACAGCCTATCCTGCCTTGACAGAGTACAAAATAGACTTTGTGGCTTAGTGGGGGATGCCCTTTTCTCTACCTTGCAACCTCTCTCCCACAGAAGAGACGTTGCGAGCCTATCCTTGTTTTGTCGTTATTTCCATGGCAGGTGCTCGTCTGAACTCCCATCTCTGGGGGCCCCTCGCCAATCTTCCCACTTGACTACAACCTGGATGTCTTCAAGTCCAACGTAAACAAATTCCTAATGAACTGCCCCCTTAAGTAAACACTTCATTAAATCTCCACACTAACGTACTGTACTTGCAATAACCCTTATACCTGAGTGGCTTCCGGGTCTTGATAAGTGGTGACCACCGTGTAAAAAAAAAATATACATATATATATATATATATATATATATATATATAAACAGGCTGCCCGGCGCTGCCCAGCCATAAAATACATATAATATAATATTTTAATTCATACAGAAATTGTGACGTGTGCATGAGCATATTATGTTTTATCTGTTCAGCTGAGATCGAAACCGAAACCTACAGGCAGTGAGTCATGCACAATAATCATTAAGCCAACTTGCCACGATCTTAAAAAAATGTTTTCAAGCCTACTTATTCTTAACATAAGATACCTGCCATGTGAACCATTCACGCGTGCACAATTGTGGAACAGTTTCAAAACAGATGAAAATCTGATCATCCCACATACCAATTTTTCAATTTTGACCCCTTAGAAGCCCTTTCTCCGGATGAAAACCGATTAAAATTTTTCCACATGTCTGAATACCCCATATAACAAATTTCAAGTCTGGCGATAAAAAATTCATTGGGTATATAGGTTGAGAATTGTCCTCACGCATTCACAATCTCACTTTTATAGATATAAAGTTTTTCGAGATATATTTACCGATTTTTTTTTCTAAATTCTCGATTACCGATTTTGTTCTGAATTACCGTTTCCGATTCAATTTTCGATTCTCCTGTAAATTCCCGATTCCGATACAATTATCGATTTTTTAAAATTAATTTTCTAATTCTGATACAATGAGTGATTCGTTTGTAAATTCCTGGTTCAGATACAATTAGCGTTTCTTTTTTATTTTTCAGTTTTGATGCAGTTTATATTTTGTTCTAAATTCCTGATTGCAATACAATTACCGATTCCGTTCTAAATTTCCGATACCGATAGAGCTCTTGATTCCGTTCTAAATTTTCGTCTCTGTTTCCATTATCGATTCCGGTCTAAATTTCTGATTTCTATACAATTACGAAAAATAAAAAGTCCTGGATATGACTTGTTGTCACTCAGACTCTAGAGAATGGCACAAGTCGTTCTCAAAGAGAACAGTCTTGGATATGACCTTAAACTTTATCTGATAGTGAGCCTCAGCTTGCGGGCTTTGGGGAGTGTGGAGCAACCCTTTAATTGCCATTGCTCCCAGGTCCACTCTGACCCGGAGTGGTAGTACCTGTTAGGGTCCCAACTATGGGTTAAATAGAAACCGACTTAAAAAACAATATATATATATTCTATTAAAAAAATTTTCTTCAAAATTACTGGATTCCGCATTAAATAACCTGAACAGGGTTGATATGCAGTAAAACAAAAACAACCAACCAACCAACCAACCAACCAAAAATAAAATAAAATAAAAGTGTCCACTGGCACTATACCAAATCAAAAGGGTCAAAGATGATGGTCATACCAAGGAGTTAAGGTACCAACCAGACTTATGAGGTGTCTTCAATAAGCTTCCAGGCTTTTTTTTTTTTTTTTGTACGGGCATTTAAAATTGTCGTAGACTCTGGAAAGATCAGTATGTTATTGCTGTACATCTTATGAAATTACTGACCAGCTTTTATGGTTTCATGTTTAAACGAGCAGTTACAGCAAGAATTGGAATACACCCTACTAAAGCCTGATTGTCACAGCTGGTAATTTTCAAAAATGCAATTTGTACATGAGGACACTTTGGAAGAAGAATATGCAATAAAATTCTGTTTTAAAACTTGGAAAAAATGTCACAGAAATGCTTCTTCGTTTGGTCGTACGTCGAGAACATCACCAACATGACCTTCCACAATAATAAAAAAAAAAAAGCCAGTCTGATTGTCTCCATTATTTGCTGAGCTCTCGCTAGCGATTCTGGAAAAGACATGCTCCCAGTTGCAGACCCGTATCGAGGCGGTGGTTGAGGCTGAAGGCGGTTGCATTGAATAGATATCAGCTGTACTATATAATAAAATTACCTGGATTGATTTTTTTTCCATAAAAGTTTTAAAAATAAAGCTCTAGTATTGTTTTCTTTTGGGCGACAATTTTATCTTTCTACGTTGTATTTATTGATTGTCCCGTGTTAATGTGAAAATGGCTGCATTGACACCCATTGTAAACAAGACAAACCTGCTTTGCCAGTCGTATTTTTTATTACATCATCGAATATATGGCGACTATTCCGCCATTTTCTATTATTTTTATGCACAACTAATAACTCTTTCCCTTTATTTCATGCGGTCCAGGGGATTATTTTCGTTAGTTATGAATCAACATGTTTTTCTTTTCTCGTGAGATCCATTTTAAGAAATTCGTGACATGGAAAACACTTGAGATTTATCTTGAAGGTTGTCTATAATATGTCCTTGTACTCATTGCCCATATATTCAAATAGCAACCTTCACTAGGAATAACTTTATTGTCTCTAATATATATATATATATATATATATATATATATAGTAATTTATAAAATATATATGGCGATTAAGCTACACTGAATATTCTGCATTTCATCCAACTATAGGATTCGTCAGGCTTATGCGCGAATTGTGTGGTTGCCTCTTGCTTTTATATATGTTGAGGATTTCTAGTTGGCCAATCAGCTTTCTAGTATCCACCGTGCCCCTTCCTATCAGCCAATGAGCATGCATTTTATCAAACAAAGGATCTGTTTTAGAACTAGGTTAGTGGTTTTAGGTAGACGTTCTCCTTTTTTTTTTTTAATACATATAAATATACCTATGTGTACACACATACATGCACATATATATACACACTATATATATATATATATATATATATATATATATATATATATACATATATGTGTGTGATCGTTGATGTATATTCATGTTTATTTAATTTATTTATTTGTTTGTTTTCTATTGTTATTGTTAGTTTTAAAGCTATTTTGTATCGCTATCCTAGAGTAAGTTTTATTTTGTGAACACAGTTGTTTGCTATTTCCCGCCTACAGTTTAATAGATTTTGGGGTTCTTTAAAGTACAGGATAGAAAATTTTTCATGGAGGCATAATTTACATGGGTCATCTAAATGTCTGCATGTGGTAGCTTGTCTCATTATTTTCCATTCGACTACTGGCGAATGTCCGCTTTCTTTGAGTTCCCAGTATTTATTCGCTAGTGTTGTTTTTATCCGGTATATATATTAGTGTTGGGACGATTAATCGGAATCCGGAATCAAGAATCGGAAAAGTCGGAAGATTTGGGGGTATCAGGATCGATATCGGAATCGGAAAAATTGATGCCTAATTTCCTGATGCCAAAACGATTCTTTTAATTGTGTTGTTTTCTTTTTTTTTTTTTTTTTTGTTCTTTTTTTTTAAGTAAAACTTTCCATTACTGGTAATAATGCTAAAATAATAAATATTCATTGATTTTAAATTACCAATCAAGCTAAAATCGATAGATCATCCTCCGCACGTGTATTTAGACGTTTAGGGAAATATCTGCAACTTTAACGTGTGTTTTTTTTTTACGAGAATCGCGGGGAAATAGCAATATTATGGTTAAATAATTAGATATATATAAAGAATCGGAATCGGTAATTGTATCGGAATCGGGAATTTAGCATGGAATCGGTAATTGTATCGGAATTGGGAAAATATTGGAATCGTCCCATCACTAATATATATATATATATATATATATATATATATATATATATATATATAGAGAGAGAGAGAGAGAGAGAGATAGATAGGTAGATAGATAGATGTTGATTGTTTGTTTTTGTTAGCGATATTATTGAAGGAATTCAATTATTTATATGGAAGCGCATTTTTACCTAAATGCGAGTTGCAAAAAATTTTCCCTTCGACCAGTTTGGTACCCCCAAATAAGGAGCGGCATATGTATTATTTTTTAAATATGATTATCCACTGACACGTGTTTCGTCGTCTACGATTCAACCACTCTGATGAGTTGTAGACGACGAAACATGTGTCAGTGGATAATTATATATATACTAGCAAAAGTACCCATCGTTGACTGGGTTCAAAAACAGCCTACAGAAAATGGACTCTGATTTATGAAAGTATGATAGGTTATGAAAAGGAAGAGTTGTAAAGAGATAGCTTCGAATTTGGGGGTATCAAAACCAAAGCAAAATATGATGAAAGTAAAAATAAAATACATAAACCCCATAATTTATTATACCGTACCTGTTCACACTGAAACACTTTATTAAAGTCTTTATTAAAGTTTGTGCCTATTTCCATTCTATGGAGGCCAGGTGCGAACGCAGGCCCCACAATTTTATTATACCATTCCTATTTAAGTTAAAACATACTAATCAAAGTATTATTATGTACATCTATATCAAAAACACTTGTAAAAGTTTTTTTTTCAATTTTTCAATTTTTTATTTCCACACTTTGTGGACCAGGCGCATACGCAGACCCCACAATTTTAATGAATCATCATTATGCCAGATCAAACATACCCACTCCTGTGTCTCGATACATCTATCATTATATGTGATTAGTTTTTTATAATAATCAACTATATAGGAGCCTATTCATGATCAGACACACACACAGACGTTCAGCTTTATATATATATATATATATATATATATATATATATATATATATATATATATATATATATATTACTAGCTTAAGCATAATATTTTAATTTATGCAGATTGCGTATGTATTATTATAAAATCCATCATCTATTGATTATATGTTACGAGGAATAATTTGCCCGGTGGATTAATGCGAAAAATAAAAATAAAATAAAATAAAATAAAAATAAAATAAAATAAAAATATGAAAAAAATAATAATGTCATCCATCAAATTCCGTCTGTGTTTGTTTATAATATCACGTCAGCTGATATTTGGGTTTGACGATAAATTCCCTGGTAAAGTGACTTCTGCTAAATTTTTGATTATAAATATATATATGAGCAAACAGTTAATAAATTATCTGGCTGAGATAATTTTATAAATATTAATTGTTTAATATTTATAATTTACTTTAATTTTACCATCTTGGATCATTTTGGGAGATTCAATTGTAATTTTCATTATATATATATATATATATATATATATATATATATATATATATATATATATATATGTAAACATATATATATATACATATATATAAATATATATAAATATACATATAAATATACATATATAGATATACATACAGACATATATATATACATATATATGCATACACATATATATATATACATGTACACATATATATACATATATATAAATATACATATACATATACATATACAAATATAGATATACATACATACATATGTATATGTATATATATACATATATATATACATATACATATATATACATGTGCACATATATATACATATATATACATATATAAATATACATATACACATATAGATATACATACATACATATATATACATATATATACATATACATATATATATATATACATGTACATATATATACATATACATATATATAAATATATATATACACATAAAGATATACATACATACATACATACATATATATACATATATATATATATATATATATATATATATGTATATATATATATATATATTCTCTCGCACAAATTTCTACTGCTCATTGCTCGGTAGTGTGTCGTGATGGCATCGTCCTTACGAGTATAAAATTTCTACTTGTGAAAGACCATTGTTCTTGTGAGCTGCGATGCTGTCTGCCTGTGGAAATCATCATATATATTCTCTCTCACATTCTGAAGTTATATATATATATATATATATATATATATATATATATATATATATATATATATATATATATATATATATATATATATATATATATGAGTAGTTTCTTCCCCAGAACCGCTAGACTTTGGAATTCCCTTTTGGATTCCTGCTTCCCCAACTATACTGACATGGAGAAGTTCAAGTGTAATGTGAACCGACATCTTGCTGCCCAACTCCCCACATAGTACCCCTGTAGCTTATGTGCCTAATAGTAGCCCCCTACATCAAAGTAGCAATGTGCCTTGTGTGGGGTGAAAATGTAATTTAAAAAAAAATACACTTACAAAATCTCAAAAAAAAATCTCTCTCTCTTGGAATTTATGATCGAGTGGGTTAGTGTTTGGCATCCGATTGGATGCCTCAACTCCAGCTTAAAAAAAAAAAAAAACAGATAAGAAAATTAAAAAAAAAAAAAAAAATACAAAAAACAAAACACATAGAAAACTCTCCTTTATGTAAGAGGCAATGCTGCAGGGTTTCCTAATCTTCAGGACACTACGGAGCCCTTGAGCAGGGTAAAGGTTTTTCACGGAGCACTAACAAGAGAATTTCTAAAATAAATATGAAAAACATTAATTTTAAAATTTAACTTATACTTGTTCATAAGGACAACAGCATATTCTTTTCCTTGTTTTGACTCTCGAGTGTGTATCCGTTGATATCTTATATGCTTTCGTATAGAGTGATGTGGTTCTCGGTTGATTAACTGTGTCTAACTGTGTCGGATATGTACTCGAGAAACCAAACAGTGAAAAGAATATGCTGTTGTCATAGCCCTATTCATTAGTTGTTCCTGTTTGTGATTTTACTATATTTTCGTATTTACAACCATTTTTTGTTTGTGATTAATCAAAAATTGTTGCATTTCTGTTGATTTATTTGTATTTCATTTTTATAAACCATTCTTTACACCGGGAGTGATGCATCATATATCCTTCAAGTAAAAAAAGATCAACAATTAAATATCTGCAGTTATTTGATTTTTTTTTTTTTTTTACATGAAGCATTTGCTCCTCATTAAGAAATAGCTTGCGGAGCCCCTTAGCCTCACTCACGGAGCCCACTTTGGGAAACCCTGCAATACTGCATAATTTCAGCCAGACCGACTAGTACATTATAAACCTATTTTGTTAAAATCTCGTTCTTGGAAGAACCACTTGAAGAGGATACAAACTTCGGAGTTTTGGTTTCTCCATTAGCGTTCAGCACTTGAGATCCGTCACTCTCCGCCTTGTCTAGACTAATATCAACAAACTATGGAAGTCTGGATAATACTTTATCTGACTCCCATCTCCCTCGACCACCGGAAAGGGGAACTGCACTTCACTGACGCCATATTGGTTTTCGTATTTTCAAACGGCTCGTCTTGTTTTCTTTTCTATTTTTTTTTTCATCTTTTTTAGAAGCCGTTCTAACTCGATTAACAATTTGCTTTTTCTTTTTCGACTTCTCTCTTCAGCAACTGGAGAGACAATGTTTTAATACGGTTTCATTTCTGTCTATGAATTAACGCAAGGGAAATTTCTATTGTTCTTTCGAATGCGTAGTATTGTCCTTCTGCTCGGAGTCTTCAATTTCTGGGGTAGCAAGATAGAAAGAAACACAGATTTTGAGAACGTGTTCCCTAAATTTACTTAACTATTATAAAGAAGTAGCACCCCCCTCCCGGCGTTGCTGGTCGTAAAACACGCTTAAATATGATATTTTAATTCTTGCAGATTGCGTATTTATTATTATAGAGACAATTCTCTATCGGTTATTATATTGAACCTAATATATAGTAGTGAGATCAAAAGGTGGTGGACGGATGTTTGTTTAAATAGACATTCGGAGAGGTTATTTACGGGCATCGCTTCTGTGGTCGAGTGGGAGAACTGCCGACTGTCAACACGACGGTTCTAGGTTCAATCCTTGATTTGGGAGAGGTGCTAATCTAGCGTCACTGATGAGTTGTGATACAACGAAACATGACTGTATGTCGATATATATATATATATATATATATATATATATATATATATATATATATATATATATAGTAGCGTCCGAAACTAAGGGACAAAAAGTTAAAACCTAATATTTGTTAGAAATAACAACTGTGAAAAGCTGAAATTTTGGCAACTGGTAGTCGTTATCATCCATAATAACATACTAAAATTTGAATCATTTGCAAAGGATAGAAAAAAAGAATTATAACAATTATTTATTTATTTTCAAAATAGGAACGCCCAAAAGTAAGGGACAAAATTGAGAAAAACAATGTAAACAGTATGCTATATACAAATTTTTTGATTTCATCTAAAGAATAAGCCTTACTTAGTCATTTGTAAACGTTGCATCAGCCGGCACCATGGCGAAACGCCAAAAAACTTGATTACTCTGTGAGACAAGCTATTGTGAAGCTACACAAGGAAAAGCACACGGTTAGAGAGATTTCAGAGAAAGTGAAACGTTCCAAGAGTGTTGTAGGCAGGGTGGTTAAATCTTACAATGATACTGGCAAAATACATACGAACATATAAGTATACGTGAAAGGTGATAACGTACGTCCAAACCTAAATGTACGTGAAATGTTATAACGTATGTATGTATATAAATGTATAGAACGTGATAGCATGCGTACAAACATAATATGTATGTGAAAGGTGATAACGTACGTCCAAACGTAAATGTGCATGGAAGGTGATAACGTATGCATGATCATAAGTGCGTGTGAAAGGTGATAACGTACTTACAAACATAATATGTGCGTGAAAGGTGATAACGTACGTACAGATATAAATATAAATACAACTTAGAAAAGCATTTCATCCAAGCATGAAAACTGTTAAACAAAATGTTTTTACTTTAGGCTTTAAAAATAAAGGTACAAGATTCAATTTGAAATGTATTTATCTTCAAAGTGTACTTTTATAAATTTTACAAAGTATGGTATAAAAATTTAATACCTTACTTTGTAAAATGTATAAAAGTGCACTTTGAAGATAAATAAATTTCAAATTAAATCTTGTACCTTTATTTTTAAAGCCTACAGTAAAAACATTTTGTTTAACAATTTTCACGCCTTGGATGAAATGCTTTTCTAACTTGTATCGTATCTTTTTAAGATTATATTTTATTTAATTTATTAATTTGAATTTAAAAAAAAGATGAATGTGCTTTTGTATGTATTTATAAAAAATCTCCTACTCTCTATTTCAGATTGTATTTCTCCACACACCACAACTCATTTTTGCAACCCCATCTTTGTATTATTACAGGTCTGAATATTCTCTGTTTCAGTTCGTAATTCTCCTCACACTACAACTCTTTTTTTGCAACTCCCTCTTTGTCATACATGTCTGAATAATGAGAAAATCTGAATTTTTTTAACAAAAACTTTAAAATAATTTTTTTAGATAAATTTTTTTAAAACTTCTTTCAGAATAGAAAATCTTTACAATTTAATAAGGAACATATTTCATATAGGTTTCATTAAAAATATTCAGTAGATAACGAGAAAAATAGAGATGAAAATTTCAAAAGGAGTGTATAACTGGTTTAGCTCAATAGTAGTCCTTGCTAGCGAAAGATTTTTTACTGTTATTCTATTATTATTATTATTATCATTATTATTTAAAACATTTTGTGTCCTGCGCTTACGCACGAGGACTAATACAGAACGTGATAACTCACGTACAAACGTAATATGTGAGGGAAAGGTAATAATGACCTATTAATGATCATAAGTGTCTTTGAAAGGTGATAACGTACGTACAGACAGAAATGTATTTGGCTATTTGCATCATATTTCATGCGGCTGCTGTTGTTGTTAAATACTCTAGCGGCACTGTTACATAGACAGTCAGTGGCTGAGAGAACAAGGACATACTACCTCGTGTATTAAATACAGATATCCGTTAGGAAATTCTGTGCAGATTCCCGAGTTATTTATTATTATTTTTTTTTTTACCTCACTCTCAAATAACGCACAGTGCCACTTTTATATAGGGGCTATCTGGGATATAATTTGCAGGGATACTGTGTAGGGAGTTGAGCAGCAAGATGTCTGTTTACATTGCACTTGAATTTCTGCATGTCGATGCAGTCAAAGAAGCAGGAACCTGGAAGGGAATTCTAGAGTCTGATGGGAAGAAAATATTAGAGTGTCAAGTGAGGGGTTTTTCTGCTTGTCGAGTTTGTCGGGTGTATTCATATCGAAGGTTTACAACAGCTTCTAGTTCGTCAGACTTTGATAGAAAGTGTGACAAAATACACACGAAGAAGGTCGGAGATTACACCGATCGAAACAAAAAATTAACACTCAAGATAAGAAGAGTCATCCGAAATATCTGAAAAATCCCAAAAATAAATCCTCATCTCAAAAATTTAAAAAACATAGATGTTGTCATGTTTTAATTTAGAAACGTAATAAATAAATTCTTTATGTTACAACATTCAAGGGAGATAATAAAATCTCAGCAAATCATTTCTTCTTAAAAAAAAGAAGAAAAACAGATTTATTATAATCTAGAGATATAATTTATTGGTAGAGTATTAAACTACAGATGGAATTATCCCCTCTTTAAGCCCGAGTGAATCTCACCATTTTATTTTAATTTTTTTCCTATAAATATATTCAATTTACGATAAAAAGAAGTTACCATTCAAAATCGCCGCAAGTCATTTCTTCGTTTGCATATTTTAAAACTAAACATTAATCAAAACTGACTTTTCCAGGGCATTCATCATCAAGCCCAAACATCAGCTGACGTGATATTGTAAACAAACACGGAAATTTGGTGAACCAGATTAACATAACTAATTTATTTATTTTTTATTTTTTTGCAAATTAGTCCACCGGGCAAATTATTCCTCGTAATATATAATATTCAATAGAGGATCGATTCTATAACAATACATACGCAATCTGCATAAATAAAAATATCATGTTTAAGCGTATTGTACAACCGGGCAACTGTGGGTAACATCGCAGTGCCAGCTAGTATATATATATGTCAGGTCATGTCATATGCTACTGGTACCATGTAACCCAGTACTACCTGCCTCATGGTCGGGTCACCGGCGACTAAACTGGTTCCCCCACCAGACTTGTTTGGTGAGGAGGGTGGCTAGTCTCCCTGAAGGATTAAAAACAAGACCTTCCAAAGGGCGAATGAACTCTTTTTCTGGGTCAACGGCCAACTAGCAACGTGTATATTTGTGTGTGTGTGTGTGTGTATGTGTATTGGGGTGGAGAGGGCTCCCGTAAGCCATGGTGAAGGCAACGTTTCTAGGAGAAGCAAATCTCTGATTTAAAAAACCATAGAGCGGAAGACCAGTACCCGCATTAAGCTGGTCTGCAGTTTAATTTGTTGCTGGCTATCTTGCTCTTGCTTGTTGCTGGATCTCAACATTTTGAAACGAGAGAGAGACTTAGCTGTCGTACAAAGCTAAGACTCTGTAACATCATATTTGTATAGATACTCCCTCAGGTATTTGGGCTCATGGATTTTAAATGTCTGAGGGAGTGGCACTCGTCTGACAAGACGTTGCAATCATCACTCAATCAATCATATATATATAGTTACCGTTTTATCTGTTTTAGTTACTTTAGTTACACATGTTTCGGTTACCGGATCGTATCAAAGATCCAGCAACTTCGTCAGACTTGAACAGAAGTGGTTATGTGTCTGTTACTGACGAAGTTGCTGGATCGTTGATACGATCCGGTGACAGAAAAATGTGTAACTAAAACAGAAAAAACGGTAATAAAAATATTTATTTGCTCTGCAATAGTATTGAGCACCTTCTTAAGGTTTTTACTAATTACCAGTTTTGCTCTTTCCAGCTGACTACAATCCGATTGGCTTCAAGTCCAATGTGAACAAGTTCTTATTGAACCGTCCCCCTAAGTAATCTAAGTTACAAAATTCCCACTAATGTTTACTACGCTAAAATCACAATGACTAATGTATACGCATTAACCCTTATCCTGGAGTGGCTTCTGGGCCTGGATAAGTGGTAACACCTATGTAATATATATATATATATATATATATATATATATAATGTTTGTATGCATGTATGTATATAATGCATATATGTACATGTTTCAGAAACGTAATAAATATGGAGTCGCACGTTTTCTCCAACCTTATCTAACCCGTACCTTTACCATAACCTTAACCTTTATTATATCTTTATCTTTCGTCAGATCTTATTTACATAGTTTCCTTAATAACATAGTTTCCTTACTTACATAGTTCCCTTACTTACATAGCTTTCCTTATGTGGTTAAAAGTAAAGAACCTTACCTCATGCATCGCGCGGCTCGTGTTGGGAAAGAAAAAAAGTGAAAATAAAAATGGCCGCCCCATGGTATTTATGGACTGAAAATCACGTGATGTGACGATAGGGGGCAGGGGGTATGCGAATGAGATGTGGTTGGTTCTTTCTATAAAAGAGCCGTCTTCTTTATTTTGGGCGTCAGTGTGGAAAGTGCAGAGAGAAGAGAACAGTTGGATTTGAGTTTGAGACTTTTGATCTGAGGTTGAGTTCAAATTTAACGTCAAGCTATTTCGGCACAGTGACAAAAATGGGTGACCGAGTAAGATTGAGCAGCGATATCCTGAGGCCATTTACTGGAGAAGGTAACGTGGTTGCGTGGCTTAACAAGCTGAAGTTGGTGGCAAGGCTGCAGAAGATCGAGGATATAGCCACGTTAATACCAATGTATTTGGAAGGAAGTGCTCTAGCGGTCTATCTAGAAATGGAAGAGACGGATCAGGCCATTGCTGAGAGCATTGAAAACCGAGAGCGCGTTTGAGGCTTACAACAAGCTCAAAAGAGTCACCTGGACTGGGGGGGGGTTGTGGATGTGTACGTAGCAGAGATAAGGCGACTAGCAGGATTGGCTGGATATGGGGGACAGTCCTGAGAAGACTGTAAAGCTGGCGCTTGTAACTGGTTTCCCTGATCGCATCTCCATGGAACTGCAACGTCTTACTGATATTGAAACCATGGAGGAGATTCTAAGGCATGCTAGAGTTTTGGCGAAACAGCCCGTTGAGCTGGGGGCAGTCGCGGCTGCTGTGGCAAGCAGAAAGGAGCGACCAGTGATGAAGCAAGTCTGTGGATTTACCGGTAAATGCTTTCGATGTCAAGGACCACACCTGATGAGAGACTGTAGGGAGCCACGGCCAGACATTATCTGTTTTCGGTGTGGCCAAGTAGGGCACATTAGCAAAATTGCGTTTCGCTTCCGGGAAACGAGTAAAGGGGTGCTATTGCGCCAGTAGTCACTCCTTTTATACTGAACAGGCGTATGAGAGTTTGTTGCCACAGTTAGTGATCACAATCAATGGAAAGAGGGCTAGAACTCTTGTTGATACTGGATGTATAACAACACTTATTACTACGAGTGTCGCCAACTCTTGGAATGGAACCAGCAACGTTAGAGCGGTCGATGGCAGAGAAGTGGAATGTTGTGGAGATGCCGATGCGGAGATTGTAGTAAGGAATATGTCATTGCGACTAAGAGCTGCAGTTTGAAAAAGAAGTTGAGAGATGGATAGATGAAGGAATATTAATGCCGTGGTCAGGGAAAGTTGAAGGAATTTTGCCACCCATGGCTGTGGTCCAATCTATTAAGAAGAAAGTTAGGCCAGTGTTGGATTTCCGTGAGCTGAACAAGTTTGTCGCTTGTCACACAAAGGACGGAATCGACGTGTGTGAAGAAGTCGTAAGGAAATGGAGGAGGATGAAGCAAGCAACTTAAATTGTGGACCTGAAGTCAGCCTACCTCCAACTTCATGTGGATGAGAAATTGTGGAAATATCAATTGGTAGAGTACAAAGGTCAAGTTTATTGTCTGACCAGATTAGGATTTGGTCTGAACTCCACACCAAAGATAATAACGGCAGTTCTTAAGACAGTGCTGGCCAAAGACGATGCAGTGAAGAGAGGCACCTGCTCTTACATCGACGATGTACTAGTAGACGAAACATAGGTGACTGCGGAAAGAGTGAGAGAGAGCATATCAAAGCATATGGACTCACGACAAAACCGTCTGAATCACTGGAAAATGGAATGGCTTTGGGATTTCGAACAATAAGGCAGGAAAATTGATGTTTGGGCGAGGAAATGAGATCCCTGAAGCCAAGGTTGACCTAGCCAAGAGAGAGATTTTCTCTATATGTGGAAAGCTGGTTGGCCACTACTCAGTAGCTGGATGGCTGCGAACTGCGTGCAGTTTTATTAAAAGGCAAACTGGGACAGACAGTTGGGAAGATGCAATTGATCAAGAAGTGCTTCCCATGATACAAGAAGTCATTGCAGAAGTGAAAAAAATGGACCCTGTGAGAGGAGAATGGCATGTAAAGGAGGGCCATGAAGGGGTGATATGGACTGATGCTAGCAGTGTAGCATTAGGCGTATTATTGGAAATAGGAGATGTGGCTGTTGAAGATGCTGCTTGGCTACGCAAAAAAGGATGATAGCACCCATATCAATGTTGCGGAACTCGATGCTGTGATGAAAGGCATCAATCTAGCTCTAAAATGGGGGCTACAGATATGAACGTTAAAACAGACTCTGCAACAGTGGTGTCGTGGATTAAATCAGAGCTGTCTGGTGATAAGCGGATCAAAACAAAAGGAGCAGCGGAGATGCTTATCAAGCGTAGACTTGGAGCGCTGGGAGACTTGGTTCGAGAATTCGAACTAAAGGTAACTCTTACCTTAGTTCCGTCACAAAAAAATAAAGCAGATGGGCTGACAAGAGTCAAGAAAGCCTGGCTACACAAGGAAAGAGACGGGGCTCCAGCATGTTGTGCAGTAGAGAATTTAAAAGACCTGCATAACCTGCATCATTTTGGAAAGGAATGGACCCTTTACCTGGCAAGAAAAGTAAACCCGCACGTCACAATGCAAGACGTCCAAAAGGTGGTGGAACAATGTAGGGAATGCCAATCAATCGACCCTGCACCGGGAGATTGGCCATTGACATCACACATTATCAACATGAACCGCATGTAACTATGATTGATTGTGGGCCTGGGAGAGTAGCGATATGGCGGAAAATGAAGAATGAAACAGCAGAAGAGGTAAAGAGAGTTGTCAAAGAGGTTTTTATGGGAAGGGGGCCAGTAGAAGAGCTGTTGGTGGATAATGGTACGTCTTTCCGCTCGGAAGTTTTTAGAGACTTATGTGCGAAGTGGAATGTGGGGCTATATTTTAGAGCTGCATACCGTCCAAGTGGAAATGGAATTATAGATAGGCACCATCGCGCTAGAACAGCTGTGGCATCAAGAAGCCAGATTTCGCCCCAAGAAGCAGTTTTTTGGTACAATATGACGCCGAAAGCTGGTCAAGACGAAAATTCAGTGCCGCACCGGTCTATTTTTCTTATGAATGGCGACATCCATTGGCTGTAACACAGAGAGAAGAACAGGCCTGCGTGGACATCGAAGTTGGTGAAGAGGTGTGGGTGAAACCACCCAATTCTCGTTGCACGACTCGCTGGGGAAAAGGTACAGTGACTGAAGTACTCTCCAAAAACAAGGTAGCGATTGACGGAATGCCTTGTCACATTTTAGATATACGGAGAGTCTCCTTGCCATCAGAGGAAGGGGAGGTTGATGCTGACGTTGAAGTGTCTGAAGAAGAGCCTCTTCGACGATCGCACCGTGAACGAAGACGCCCAGCGTGGATGGCAAACTATGATACTAATTATTGATCTTAGAGATCAGGGGGGGCGTGTGGTTAAAAGTAAAGAACCTTACCTCATGCATCGCGCGGCTCGTGTTAGGAAAGAAGAAAAAAAGAGAAAATAAAATGGCCCCCCCCCGGTATTTATGGACTGAAAATCACGTGATGTGACGAGAGGGGGGAGGGGGTATGCAA
>NC_136525.1:14696095-14726095 GCF_053919585.1 Euprymna scolopes | reverse complement strand
TTTGAGTTCTGCACCACGCAAAAAAAGAAATGACTTAGTCCCGTCATTTGACCCCACCCCCTCTCCATTTAGCCCCAAAAGTCCCCAAGGCCTTAACATATTTAAATTTGAGTTCAGCACCATGCAAAACTGCTAAATAGACATACACAGAATGTTTTGGACAAATATGGCAAAATAGTCCCAAAAATGGAGTGTTTTTATTAGCCCTAAAAGAGCCCCTGAGGCACACCCAAGAGTTATCGCAAAATATAGACAAACAAAATTATGTAGAAATCAGTGACAACTTTTCAGAAAGTTTTATAAAAATTCATGGCATCAATTTTTTTAATAAGAACAAAAGTGTCAATTTTAGCCATTTTAACCCGAAAGGCACCCTAGGGAAAGCAACCGGAGTTTTCCCGGAAAATCCGTTACTTTTTTACTCATATCATGTTTAATGTTTGTGCAAAATTTCAAAAAATTCCAAGTTGTAGTTATTGAGAAAACAGATGAATGGACACAGGTGAATTTACAGGTTCACCTTCCTTTTGTTGGGGAACCAAAAATGAAGTAAAAACGGAAATTAACGTGCATGCAAGTATTATGTTTTTTTTTTTCGAAACAGTTTAATTCTTGTACGTAAAAAAAAAAAAAAAAAATACTCGAGTCTAGCTCAAAACCAAAACCTAAAGGCAGTGAGTAAAGTACAATAACCATTAGGTCAGCTTGACACTGTCTTTAAAAAGTGTTATCAAACATACTTATTCTTAACATAAGAAAGCTGCCATGTTTTACGACCGCGCATGTGCAGTTATAAGACAATTGGCAAACATAAAAATCCGACGATTGCTATGTACCGTTTTTCTTTTTTTCAGGTTTCACCCCTTAGCAGCCCCTTTTTTTTTTTTTTTTTTTTTTTCAGATGAAAACCGATTAAAAAGGTTTCCACATGTCTTAATACCCTATATATCAAATTTCAAGTAAAAAATTCATTGAGTAAAAAAACTTGTTGAGTATATAGGTTGAGAAGTAAGCGGAGAAAAGACTAGGATGAATCCGCCAGCGAGAGGGAGAAGAACTTAACCTCACCACTCCCCGGTTCATTCGAAATAAAGAAAAAGAAAAGAATGAAAGGGGAAGATAAGGTGGCCCCCAACCCCAGTGAGCATACACCGTTCTTAACAAAAACACAACCCACTTCCATCCCCAAACCACACACCGCACCAACAACAGACACCACACCAATACCAGACACCACAAAACCACCTGTTCCCACACATATACAAACTGAGCCACCACCCCAGAAAGAAAATAATGAACCCGGGAGGGGGAGAGAGGGACTCTACCCTGTGAAATGAGGGAGGAACTGTGTTTTATAGACCCGTCTGTGGCAACGGATTTACACCACTAGCAGAGAAAAAATCTAAAACCTCTGCTGGACTGCCAACAGATAGGGGGAAAAGACGCTAATGTCCCCTCTAATTTCCTGGACGCCCAACTGCTAACAACTTTTGTTAGGCTTCCAGAGACCTGCAAGACCAACTTGTGGTCAATGCTGGAGGCTGCTGAAGGGGCTGTTCCAGGAATTGAACTCATTAGGAAAAATGACCCTTCCCTGGACAAACTGTCAAAACAATGCAAGGGAAGGGTCCCAGTGTTGGTTCATCCATCACTCTATAGGGCCCTTAAATTGACTTTTCCTTTAGACGTCAGCAACATTGTGAGAGAAGGTCAGGACATGAAAAACCTGACCACCTTGAGCATTGCATACAACGTTGGCATCCTTTCCCCGGCTGACTTTGGAGCTGAGTGTGACACACCTTAAGGTAGGTACCATGGCTTTGAATTTGGCTAGTCTGAATGCGAGGGGCTTGAGATCATCGGGCCAGGCAGCTCACCGGCAGCACAACCTTTTGTCCTCGGAAGTGGATGTAGCTGTGATTCAGGAGACTTCTTTTCTACTGTGGACAGTCAGATGCTGGCTTGAGATTTTGAGGTTTTCTCAGCATATGGCAGCCCGTGGGGGAAGGGAGCCTCTTTGCTGGTTAAACGACCAACTGGAATTTGCTGCAAAGTTCTTGGCAAAAAGTTTGGCTTTGTCAGATGCTGACAAAATCACTTCAGAACCGTTGATGATGGTCGGGAGAGAAGACACCTCTTTTTAGAACCTTATTTGTTATTCATCAAAATTCATGGGAGCCTCTGTTCTACTTTGGACTTGATGAACTACACATATGACTCTTTCACATTTTCTATAATCCTTTTGCAGCGATCGCAAGCAGTCTTAAAGATGACTTAAGTTTCAAAGCATCTTCTCTTCTTGTGTCGTGGCATTGTTCATGCCATAGATGAAATCATGGTTAGTGTTCTCCATAGGCTTCGGTCCATTGTTAGTCCGATTCCTCTGAAGACATCACATGATTTTGAACTTGGCAGAATACATGGGTGTGGGTTGCCATTACCTTCCCCAGCACAGCGACATCTGACTCCCCTGTTTGCACTATCCGTTGTCCTTAGATAATCCGCATAGCTGCAGTCGAATAACATAACTCTTAATACCATAGAACTGTTGATCTACTAGAGATTCATCTTCCTTCATGGCCATCCAACGTCCTGCTGCCAACATCAACAGAGTTACCTTCTCCTAAATGCATGTCTTAACTAAGAGTAGAAGTCCATCTTTCCAGGTGAATTGATGTGCCTCCAGATACCAACCTGGAAATTTCTTATGATTCGGCGCGGTACATACAGCGCCTAGCCTTCCTAAATGGTCACCCATCTGGTACTGGCTGGGTTCATCAAAGCATACGTTTTTTTTTTTATTTAATCTCTTTATTCAATTTTTTCATTCAATTTTTTTTATTTAATCTCTTTATTCAATTTTTTTTATTTAATTTTTTTTATTTAATCTCTTTATTCAATTTTTTCATTCAATTTTTTTTATTTAATTTTTTCATTCAATTTTTTTTTAATTTTTTCATTCAATTTTTTTTATTTAATTTTTTCATTCAATTTTTTTTTATTTAATTTTTTCATTCAATTTTTTTTTATTCAATTTTTACATTCAATTTTTTTTATTTAATTTTCATTCCAAACAAGGCACAGTGCCACTTTGAAGTAGGGGGCTACTATCTAGGACATAAGTTGCAGGGATATTATGAAGAGAGATGAGTAGCAAGATGTCTGTTCACATTAAACTTGAACTTCTGCATGTCAGTACAGTTGGGAAAGCAGAATCCCGGGAGGGAGTTCCACAGTCTAGCAGTTCTGGGGAAGAAACTGTTAGAGTAGGAGGCTTTAAACTAATTGAAGTAGTGATTTCTGTGTGCAATGGCGGCAGCACATTCAAGGCTGTACCATGGCTAGTTGTTTGGTTTCTGTTAGAATTTCTTGTTATCAATTTTTTTAAACGATATTAAGGTTAACGTCTCCACCTTGGAGATCTGGTGTTTTTCTTAGAAAGTTTTTTTATTTGGACGTATTATTTATTTATTTTAAAAACAGTAATCTACGGACATTTTTTTTTTTTTTTTTTTTTTTTACACAGTGATCACCACTTATCAAGGCCCGGAAGCCACTCAGGGATAAGGGTTATTGCAAGTACATCACGTTAGTGAGGAGATTTTATGAAGTGTTTAATTAGGGGGGCGGTTCATTAGGAATTTGTTAACATTAGACTTGAAGACATCCAATGCTTTGGAGCTCTACTCCTCTTCAGCGTAGCTTGACTGTTGTTAATGGGTTAGGACTCTGGACTGAAATACATAAGGTCCAGGGTTCAAGTCCTAACAACAGTCAAACTATGCTGAGGAGGAGTAGGGCTCCGAAACACGCGTGTCCGTAGATTACTGTTTTTAAAAATAATAAATGAAAAATCTGTCTAAATAAAAAATTGGCGACTTTCTTAGAAAAACACCGGATCTCCGAGGCAGAGACCTTAACCTTAATATTGTTTAAAAAATCAACAACAAAAACTATTTAAACAGATAAACGATAAAAAAACTAAACAATAAATTGTCTATGACATCATAGCGTAATGGGTTAGGGCGCTGGATTGAAGGGTATGTAGGTATTTATGTGACTGGTTAACCAATCAGTTAAATCGGATGCTATATTGGACGCTTTTTTTTTTTTTCACAGAGCGTAGAGGTAGGTTTGATACAAACGTCCAGAAACCATCCGAATCAGCTATTGAGTATCGAGACTGTTTGTTGGAGAGGGATATTTGACGATTTCTTATACTTTGTCTCAATAAAGAGACAATCGAACGATCAGAAGATTCTAGCAAAGACAGAACAGAGGATGAGCGCAGTTCAAAGCATGTCGTTAGAAAAAAATGATCTCCGATGTTTTGTTAATTATTGAGTGACTGTTGATTTTAACATGACTCAGTTGTTTCCAGACCTGTCCTGATACCCAACGCTCAGGCTGCAGCAAAGAGAAGCGACATATCAATCAACACCAAAGCATTTACAAAAGAAGAATTCAACCACAACATTCAAAACCAAACGGCCAGCCTAGAGACCCGTTTGACAGGGTCATAGACCAGCTGGTGTGTTAAAGGCATTGTGTCACAGACTTAGGGTTGTTGTGCATTCAGGTCATTAGAGTTTCAATAAATAAGTGCCTGGTTATATTTTAAGAGGTTCAGCACTAAACAGTGAATAGTGTTGCCACCGGGATTTAGGGTTAGTGTACGTCTTTTAGGACGTGTTTACAGCCATTCTCAGTGAGGTACATCTGTACTTTCACCTAACAAATAAATTAATAATAATTATAAAAAAAATAGTACAAAGCGCAGCAATATAGAAAAGTAAGCAACCAAAAACAGGAAGATTTTTATACCAGGAATTGAATCTGACCGAACACCGTTTGCTGCTGACTTTGAGTTGGGTACTCTTCTGGTTTGCCAATTCAGATTGAAGATATTAAATAAAAAAAACAATCCAATTATTTTTGGTTCTTATTTAGAATTCAACTTAAAAAATAAAAATTAAGAAAAATTCTTTATAGTGTACATACCTAGCATGGAACAAAGATCTCATATTCCAAAAATCACATAAATTGATCAAGTAGTTTTATTTTTAAGTAAGAAAATAGAATTTTATAAATAAGAAAAATGGAACTGTCTCGCATCGCAATCCTGAAAAACAAACAAACAAGGACGGATAAGTCCACAATAATTTAAATTTGCGAGATCAGCCTTGAAATTCTACCAATTCAACATTAATTTCCGAATCATTTAAAAATGATTTTCGTAAAAAAAAAAAAATAAATAAATAAATAAAACTTGAATGATCAATGTACGTGATTTTGAGAATATGAAATTTCTGTTCTGTGATGAGTACGTACGTTATACAGATTTTTCTGTATTTTTCTTTTTTTTTTTTTTTTAATTAGGTTGAATTCTAAATAACCAACATTCATTGTAAAATCTAAACAAATAGCTATTAAGGTAACCGTAGGGTTCTCCTGTAGCAGATGTCTCGCTGATTCTACATTCACTTTTTCTCGTTCACGTGCTCCAATTCTGAATTCGTAGGAGCGGGCCGACATCAGTGGACTTTTTTTCCCCCTACCAGAATGGTCATTAACAATGTGTGTTTTTTTAAATTTTTTTTTTTTAAGTTAAGTTGGGGCTAAATGAGGGTGGGGGTCGGGGGGGTAATGATTTACTTACTCATTTCTTTTATTGCATGGTATAGAACTCAAATTTACATATATTTACATATATTTAGGCCTAAAACTGCACCGTTTGTTCATTTTCACCAGGATTTGATGTCCCCTGGGGGCTTTTGGGGCTAAATTGTAGTGTGGGGCAAATGCTGAACTTAGTCATTTTTTTTTCCATGCCCCGTTCACTGTGTACTTACGGGGGTGGGGCCATGCATGCTTCACTTGTTTCATAGTATTTTCAAGTTAAATTCAGTTTTTACGATTCAGTAAAACTGTGAGGTAATTTGCTTGCACAGCATTTAATCATTACAAATTGATCAGTCGTATTAAAAAACACAGAAGACACATACCCTAAAATACTTTGACATTTTACAAACATTACGCAACCTGTCTACATAGACGATACTGTCAAACCTGACGTCACACATCACATGCAGACTCAAGATCCACCCATCTGCGCAGACTGCGACCTAATCGCTTAAAGGCAGCTAACCTAGGCATCATTCGTTCATCTTAAAGCAACTAGTCGTCACCACTCCACATGATCCTCAAGTAGACATTGGATGACTGGCGCCCTTGTGGGGATTATAGGGCGCTTAACAGCTGAACAGTACCGAATAACTATCCGATACCTCATTTGCATGATTTTTCCAATTTGCTCAACAGAAAATCTATTTTCTCCAAAATCGACCTTGTGCGCACGGACAACAAATCCGTGACGACCCCAAAGACATCCCCAAGACTATTATCACTACTCCATTCGGATTTTTTGTATTCATTAAAATGTCTTTCAGATTGAGAAACGCCACCCAGGCTTTTCAACGGTTCGTAAACACAGTTACACATGGATTGTTTTTCATTTACGCATACATCAACGACTTATTAGTGGCAAGCTCATTCACAGAAGAGCATATTCAACACCTCAACCAATTATTTCACTGACGTATCAACCAGACACACCCAACCCCACCCCACCACCACTACCTTTATCTGCCCAAATTGCACGAGACAAATTGGGTCTAGGATTGGGCTCTATGCTCACCTGAGGACCCACAGAAGCCACAACGGAGGACAGTCTTACTCGGACACGAGTGACCGCTGATGATGATGATTTCACTGACTATCGGAATACGACACAATCACATTGACACACCAGTTCTTGCCAGATCAGATAAAAACAGACAAAACACACAACTTTTACAAACTTACCAAACAAGAATACCATAAACTAACTAATCTAAGAAAACATCACTAAAAACTATAAAAAGTCAAACTTAGACATTGTTAGGAAAATAAATGAAGATAGTAAAACAAAAACAGACAAACTGAAAATTAGCAATGGAATAAGTAAAATAAGTAATAAAGAAGCATATATACTTCTGAAAGATCATAAACTTGACTTTATTAACAACATTGACCCTGGCCAGTACCAGATGGGTGACCATTTGGGAAGGCTAAGCACTGTATGTACCTTCTGGGAAGGTTGGGCGTAGGATCAGCACCCTCACCCTGTTTAAAAAAAAAAAAAAAAAAAAAAAAGAACTCCTCACTACAAAAGCTGTAGATGGCCTATGCCCCTCCAGGGGCTCAAGGGCTATGGATGGATGGATCGGAATATAGCGTGATCATCAACCCTAACAAATGTGAGTTCGGTGTTTCGTCATTATCTTTTCTTGGTCATATTATTGACAAGGGCAGCGTTCGTCGTCTACCTGAGAAGGTTCAATCTATTGTTGATCACCCTGTTTCCACCTTTCTTTATAAATTACGGGAACTTTTTTGGCTTAATTAAATTTTACAGACGATTCTTACCTCACTGCGCTGAATTAGCACAACCCTTAACCGATTATTTTTCGGAATAGAAAGAAAAAGGATGAAGGGATTACTTTAAATGAACATAAATTGTACTCTTTCTTAGCTTTAAAAAAGACCTTAGCAAACGCTACAATATTGGTTTTTTCCCAAGACAGACGCACGACTTGCATTATTTGTAGATGCCTGCGATGTGGACATCAAAAGAGTGTTACAACGATTCATTGATGGTTTCTGGCAACCATTATCCTTCTTTTCTAGAAGATTTCAAAATGCCGCAAGAAAATACTAGTGATGGGACGATTCCAATATTTTTCCTGATTCCAATACAATTACCGATTCTGATTCCGATTCTTTATAAATCTCTAAATATTTAAATATAAAAGTGTTATTTTCTACTGATTACTGTAAAAACACGTCTGAGATGTGCATATATTTTCTCAAACATAAAAATCACACTTGTGATAGTGTGATCTAGAGATTTTAGTCTTACTGGAAGTTTAAATCAATAAATATTTATTATTTTATTATTACTACAAGCAGTGGAAAATGTTTCTTAAACTAAAATCAAATAAAAAAGATAATTTAAGGAATCGGTTTTGGCATCGGAAAATAGCCTCAAATTCTTCTGATACCGATTCCGATACCCCAAAAAGCTCTGATTTTTCTGATTCCCGATACCGATTCCGATTAATCGTCCCAACACTAGAAAATACAGTACTTTTGGTAAGGAATTCCATCCATCTATAGCCTTGATCCCCTGGAGGGCATAGGCCATCCACAAATTTTGTAGATACTTTTGCAGCGAGGAGTTCTTTTTTACAGGGTGAGGGTGCTGGCCCCACGCCCAACCTTCCCAAAAGGTACATACAACGCCTAGTCTTTAAAAATGGTCACCCATCTGGTACAGGGCAGGCTCAACGTTGCTTAACTTCAGTGATCTGGTGGGAACCGGTGTGTCGACGTGATTGTGTTGTACTTTGGTAGGGAATTGCTCACTGCTCGTGGCTTAGTGGGGGATGCCCTTTTCTCTTCCCTGCAACCTCTCTCCCACAGAAGAGACGCTGCGAGCCTGTGTTTGTTTTATCGTTATTTCCATGGCAAGTGCTCGTCCGAGCTCCAATCTCTGGTCCCCCCTCGCCAATCTTTCACGAAAAACACCTGTCTAGCTGAAACTACTGTCAGTAATTTTCTCCACTCTTTCTCTGTGCCTAAATCAAAACGTAGATTCCATGAACAAAGCTTCTTTCTTAGAAGTGCACGCCTGTGAAACTCTCTTCCGTTTCCCACCTGACTACAACTTGGATGTCTTCAAGTCCAACATAAACAAATTCCTGATGAATCGCCCTCTTAAGTAAGACACTTTATCAAATCTCCAACAGTAACGATTACTACGATACTATGCCATTGATTTCTGTACATGCCATAACCCTTATCCCTGAGTGGCTTCTGGGCCTTGATAAGTGGTGACCTCCATGTAAAAAAAAAATAAATAAAAAAAAAATAAAAATTTAAGCATGAAAGACTAGCGTCTGTAAATATAAAGCAATTGTTTCTATTTATTTTCACTCTAAACAAAACATTGGAATGTAAGCGGCTACTATTTGAGGTCATATCTAACAGAAGACTGCGAGGAGTTGAGCAGCGAGATGTCTGTTCACATTACAGATAAATTTATGCATATCAATACATTCAGAGAAGCAGAAAACAGAGAGGTAATAAAAAAAAATCTAGCAGTCTGAAGGAAGAAACCATTAGAGTAGAAGGCTTTCTGGCATCAGAGGACCTCAATAGTGAAGGGGTGGGATTATGCTGCTTGTCGAGTTAGTCAGGAAAATGTATACTGGAGGGGGGCACAAATGCTATGGATTCATCAGAGCACATTCCATTAAAGTACTTGTAAAACAGGCACAGGAGTGCAACATTGATGATGGGACAGAGGTTGGAGCTTTGCTGATGGTGCGGGATCTGCTAGATTTGGTGACCTCCATGTAAAAAAAAAAAAAAACTGCTTATTCTGTTGTAAAGCATTTTTCCGATTTATGTTGGAAGGCTCAAATTTCACTATTATTACCGATCAAAAACCACTGTCACATGCCTTCTTTGCTAAGCCCGTCAAAACATTCGCCAGCGAAGCTCGTCATTTGTATTACATCTCACAATTTATTTCGGACATTAAATATATCAAAGGCAATGAAAACATGGCACACTATCGCGTATGCACGTCAACGCTATGCAATCTCTTCACGATATGGATCTTTATCAGATCACTAAGGACCAGGTGAAACAAAAATGTAGTCGGCAAAACAAAAAAGAAATACAACTAAAAACAGACGGAACAAAAACTCGCCTCTCGCAGACACGTGGGTTATAACAAGCACAATCTACTCGCCAGAATCACCTACACACAATGTGCAGAACTCCTCCTCTCCTTTCCAGTGTCCTACCTTTATAGCGGCCGGGAATGACATATTTGCATAATTGCGCGAGAGCAGACGTGATTCAACGATAATCCCATTGGGTAAACGCTAATAAAAGCCCATGGACGCCATCTTGGAAATCTCTCTTTCGCTCAACCCAAAACAGACGTATCCGAGGTAAGCTCTATTTCTCATTTTGGTTACTGCTAATTCTGCTACACTCCCCCCTGATCTCATGATCACAAATGGGGCATGGGGGCAGTCTTCTTTGCTGGGTGCTTCTTCGAAGAACTGGAGGCAGCACTTCCTCCCTGTCATCTTCCTCATTACCACCGTTATTGCCGCCAGCTTGTTCCATAGACGGTTTTTTACAATCAGGGCAGGGACAGGGGAGCAGTATCCGTCTTAGATCGTTAAGGACCAGGAGAACGACAAAGAATTAAACAACTGACGACGGTCTCCCAGTTACAACTTTCAACAAATTCTCTTGCCTTTCTCAAACAATTTTATTTGGTGCGACACTTTGACTGGACATGAACGTCCATATGCATCTCTCCAACATAGACCAAGCAGTTTTTTTCAAAATTACACAAGTTATGACACCCAGCCGTCTGAACGGCACAGAAATTGGTGACGTCACATTTCATATAGACCGCTATTAACAAGGACATACAGGACTGGTCACAGAGTTGTATTCCTTGCTAGAAATTCAAAGTCATTAAAAATATTAAAAGCCCTTAGCGAAGTTACCTATTCCTGAGGCTCATTTAGACATGTTCTCATCGACAAAGTGTTATGTTGTCTCTAATAATAAAGGGCTGAGTGTTTGATTATCTTATATATTTATGTTGTATCATAAAGGGAATCGTGTGTGAGTGACATGTATTTTCAGAACCTACCTCTGCTTCTTCGATGTTGGACCATCTGGAATTTCTCGTCCTGGAGGGAGACTTGATACCTGTTTTTGGATGAAGATTCAATCACTCCAAGACAAGGAATTAGTTCTATAGTTTATTTCACTTTTCCCAGATGTCCTGCAGAAGGTGGAAAGTGAAATCGGCCTGTGTGGGTTCTTCTTCTACACACGTCAGCGTTCGCCTCCCCCCCCCAGTGAAGAGGAGGAGACAACGGGAAGCCGTCCGTTGTCTTCTGAGTCCAAATCAAATCTCAACGATTCAGCTAACCTGATCACATGACTCACACGCAATCAAATCAGCTGATCTTTTACTTCCGGCCAACGTGTCTACACTATAACTCACCTCTCTCTCTCTCTCTCTCTCTCTCTCTCTTTCTGTTCCTCTCTCTATTCCTTAACAAAAGTGGGTCATTACTTCCTTTGAAGAACTTTATGTATCTGCCCACTTGCGTCAACAGATTCTTCAGATGGTCTTACCCATCACTGACATCTCTGCCGAGACTGTCGCCAAAACACTCGTTTCTCAGTAGATATCAAGATTTAGGATGCCCGAAATTATTACCACTGACAGGTAAACAGTGCGATTCTTATCTTTTCGTTTAACTTTCGTGTTTATTTGCACACAAGCATATACAGATCACACCTTATCATCTGTCCTCAAACGGCTCGGTCAAATGCTTCTATTATCAACTTTAAAGGCACATTCCTCCCTTTAGTACTCCTCAGTATCAAATCTACCATTGAACTCACAACTGCCGAGATCGTGTATAGAAAACCTCTGGCCTTACCATGACAGATGATTGCATCAAGATGAGAACAGTAGGCCGATGAATAATAATACAATGGCAGACCTGACTTGATCAGCGTTGATCAATTGGAGAAAGCATTTTTCGACAATGCAGACTGTCGTGCCATAGCGGTACAGACGCAAATCTTGGGATATTCCTTAACTACCGCCACACCTAACGATACTGTGCTTCCTAGTACTACAACTTCTACCAAATCCGGCAGACACATGAAGTGTAGCGTCGACTTCGTTTTGCTACGTACACCGAGTGAAATACTAGCAGTATTTGTATTCTTCCTTTTTAGATCGACTTCTCGTTATGCCCTGTTGGAACAAATCCCCGGCAGTTTCATAGTGATCACTGTTTCAATGGCCAAGCATATGAAGAACGTGTTTCCACTTCATAAACTACGGGAATTTTTTGGCTTAATTAACTTTTACAGACGATTCTTACCTCACTGCGCCAAATTAGCACAGCCCTGTTGGCAAATCTGTTGCTTTCACAAGAAACACTAGACTAGCTGAAAACATTATCAATAATTTTCCCCACTCTTTATCTGTACCTAAACCTAAACGTAGATTCCATGATCAAAGCTTCTTTCTTAGAACTGCACGCCTGTGGAATTGTCTTCCGTTTTCCTGCTTTCCAGCTTTCTATAATATGGTTGTCTTCAAGTCCAACGTGAACAAGTTTCTGATGAGCCGTTCCACTTAAGTTAACAAATTTACCGAACTTCCATTACTATCGATTACTATATTGTCCTTTTGACTACTCTACACTCTTTAACCCTTATCCTTGAGTGGCCTATCGGCCTTGATAAGTGGTGAAGTTTATGTAAAAAAAAAAAAAAAAAAAAAAAAGACCTTAACCGATTTTTTTTTTTTTGGAATAGAAAGAAAAAGAATGAAGAGATTACTTTAAGCAAACATGAACTGCGCTCTTTCTTAGTTTTAAAAAAGACCTTAGCATACGCTACATTATTGGTTTTTCCCAAGACAGGCACAAGGACGTCGTGATGCAACTATACGCATGCATAAAACAAAAAGAACTATGTTACGCTCCCTTGTGTAAAAATACAGAGAACAGGCTGGAACGTTTGAGAAGGCCTGTATTTAAAGATTTGCACGCTAAAAGTCAAGTTAGTTTCCTCTTCGATTTCTCAAGAACAGCACATGTTCAGGATAACTCCATCTCTAGGAGGTGTTAAAACCTCCGTCCTGATATTTCGCACTTTAATTCTCATCATGGAAAGTTACCACATCCAACGAGAATTTAAATTCTTTCTTTAAACAATTTTATTTCGAACTGCTGTTCTTATGATATAAACTTACACACACATTCACATATATGATTTTTTTTTTTTTTACAAGGAGGTCACCACTTATCAAGGCCCAGAAGCCACTCCGGGATAAGGGTTATTGCGTATACAGTAATCAGTGGCATAGTATCGTAGTAATAATTAGTATTGGAGATTTGATAACGTGTCTTACTTAAGAGGGCGATTCATCAGGAATTTGTTTATGTTGGACTTGAAGACATCCAAGTTATAGTCAGGTGTGAAACAAGCAAACGGAAGAGAATTCCACAGACGTGCAATTCTAAGAAAGAAGCTTTGTTAATGGAATCTACGTTTTGATTTAGGCACAGAGAAAGAGTGGGGAAACTTACTGACAGTGGTTTCAGCTAGACGGGTGTTTTTCGTGAAAGATTGGCAAGAGGGGATCAGAGATTGGAGCTCGGACGACCACTTGTCATGGACTTATGTACTGCTTTTCTCAGAAAATAACCACATTAACTTTAAGTCCACGTAATTTCAAACCTCATACTATTCTCACAAAATCCTTCATTATGAACATTTCACACAAGAAAACACTTATGTTCGAACAATTTAAATTAATATTCTTAACACGGAAATAAATGTTGTTTATTTCATGTGAATACAGAGATTTCGTGTTCTTTGTCGAGTGTCGTTATTTTCCGGATTTCATTTTTATTTTTTTTTATGTAAGGATGTGGATTGGTGAAACCTTTCTATTAATAGGTGATCCCGTTAATTTTGTCTTTAATGGTCCCGCGGATACACTGCTGCTTTCGACTTCAATAAAGTTGCAGCACACGCAATCTAGCTCCTAAAATTTGATAAATCACGATTATAAATTGGTTACCCTACCGAACCACATTTCCTACAAGTGGTGTACCCTAACTTGCATCACTACAAGCTAGTTTCCTCTTTGATTTCTCAAGAGCAGCACATGTTCAGGATAAGTCCGTCACCGGGTGATGTTAACCCCGTCCCCGTCCTGATGCACATAAACTTTAATTCCCATCATGGAAAGTTACCACATCGAACGAGAATTTAAATCTTTCTTTTAAAAAAAATTATTTTGAACTTCTGTTCTTACGATATGAACGAACACACACGCGCACGCACATTTTCTTATATGATTTATGGACTGTTGTTCTCAGAAAATAACCACATTAACTCTAAGTCCACGTCTGGCACTCTTATCATAAAAAGATCAATCATTTCAAACCTCATACTATTCTCACAAAATCCTTCATTATGAATATTCCACACAAGAAAACACTTATGTTCGAACAATTTAAAATTAATATTCTTAACATGTAAATAATTTTTTTTTTTTTTTTACACAGTGATCACCACTTATCAAGGCCCGGAAGCCACTCAGGGATAAGGGTTATTGCAAGTACATTACGTTAGTGTGGAGATTTGATGAAGTGTTTAATTAAGGGGGCGGTTCATTAGGAATTTGTTAACATTGGACTTGAAGACATCCAAGTTGTAGTCCGGTGGGAAGCAGGCAGACGGAACAGAGTTCCACAGGCGTGCAGTTCTAAGAAAGAAGCTTTGTTCATGGAATCCGCGTTTTGATTTAGGCACAGATATAGAGTGGGGGAAATTTTTCACAGTGGATTAAGCTTGATGAGTGTTTTTCGTGAAAGATTGGCGAGGGGGGACCAGAGATTGGAGTTCAGACGAGCACCTGCCATGGAAATAACGATAACAAGGATAGGCTCGCAACGTCTCTTCTGTGGGAGAGAGGTTGCAGGGTAGAGAAAAGGGCATAAATGTTGTTTATTTCATGTGAATACAGAGATTACTTGTTCCTTGTCGAGTGTCGTTATTTTCTGGATTTCATTTTTATTTTTTTATGTAAGGATGTGGATTCGTGAAACCTTTCTATTAATAAGCGATCCGGTTAAATTTACTTTTAATGGTCCCGCGGATGCACCCCTACTTTCGATTTCATTAAAGTTGCGACACACGCAATTGATAAATCACAATTATAAATTGGTTATCCTACCGAACCACATTTCCTATAAATGCTGACTCAACCGTGCGCCCTATATAACCTAGCAATTTAATCAACAAAAGACACCCTGAAATTTGAATTTAACTTAAAAATCCTATCCAAAAAAAAAAGAAAAAAAAAAAGCGCAGTCCGTAAGCTGCAGAAGTACTTACATGTCTATCAGTATATCATTGATATTGCGCAATTTAAGAGCCGTGTTGAAAAAAAATTACCTCATTTAGAAAGCCATTCTTAACATGGGGAAGGGTTTTTTTTATTTATTATTATTGCATTTTCTCCTTCAAACAATGCACAGTGTCACTTTGATGTAGGGGGCTACTATCTAGGACATAAATTGCAGGGATACTATGTAAGGGAGTTGAGCAGCAAGATATCTGTTCATATTACACTTGAACTTCTGCATGTCAGTACAATCAGGGAAACAGGAACCCGGAAGGGAATTCCAAAGTCTAGCAGTCCTAGGGAAGAAATTATTAGAGTAGAAGGCTTTCTGGTATCTGAGGATCTCTACTGTGTAGGGGTGGGATTTTGCTGTTTGTCGGGTTTGTCAGGGGTATTTACGTCGAGGTGGTATTAGGGCTTGTAGCTTGTTAGAGCACCCACCATTAAAATACTTGTAAAACAGGCAGAGGGATACAACATTTCGTTGGTGGGACAGAGGCTGAAGCTTAGATGACAGTTCGGGATCTATAAGGTTGGCGGCTCTCATTTGGACCTTGCCCAGAAGTGAGAGACTAGTAGCGGATGCATGCATCAGTCCAAATGTGACAACAATACTCCATACATGGGCGATGGCCTTGTAGAGGTACAGGATACTTTCAGGCGTAACTTTCTAGCACGGTAGAGGGAGCCCACCTTCCTTGCAGCAACCACATTGTGTACTTTCACCTAACAATTTAATCAACACAAGATACAATTAAAATTGAATTTAACTTGAAAAAAAAAAAAAATCTTATCCAAAAAATAGCACGGTAGATATCCTTCATAAGTACCAAGGCTGGCTTGTTTACATAGAAACGAAGATGAATTCTGGCGGATTTAATTTCGTAATTAAATTTATTTTTCTTTAGGATTTATTTATTTTTTGCTTTATTTTAAGCAATTGCATTTTTCTTTCAATAAATAACCGATTAATACCAAATAAATAATGAGTATGTCACGTATAGACGAGAAATACAAGCATACGCGAATTAATTGGTCATTCATAGAGATGAAGAATATTTGTAGTAGTACGAATAAAATACCTTTGTACGATTGTATTTTTAGGCCATCTAATATTTGAATAATAATTAAAAAAAAAATAATGGTTATCTTGAACTTTTCAGCTTTAAGATGGTTGGAATAAAATTAGTTTAACCAAATTATTTCCAGTCTGGCTCATTCAATTAATTCGTTGGCCAATTAATAAGGTTTTATTATTTACGTTTGGTCATTAAATTATTAACATAACCAAATTGGTATAAAACTAATTCGGTTAGTGAAAGCCATGTTAAAGCTGAAAACTTCAAGATAACGAAAATACTATTTGAAATTATTATGTCAGCGTTCTCGTTTGAAAATTGAAAATTGGACGCTTTTTTTTATATAGTTGCAAAATAATTTGAAATTAAACGTCTTAAACGCTTTGTTTTAACGTTATATTAAATATATACGGGCAGTTGAATGGGATGTGATCGTGTATAATTATTTGGTTTATTTATATCGAGTTGTATTCGGTGTCAGCTTTTAGGATTTAATTATAAAGAAATATAGACCATTTTTTTTTTCTTGTAGTTAAGGAAACTACTTCAGACGACGAAGAGTTGTCTCCCTTTTCGTCTCAGGCCGATGTTGGTATCAACAGAAAAAAAAAACATGGCTTTTTATTAGAACACCTCAACCAATATATATTTCTTCTAAACACGTTTAACATATCTATATGCATTTAAAACAAAAGAAAACCCCACGCGAAGGTCTCTAATAGACAAAGAAATTAAAACCGCATATCGAAAAAAATAATATATATATATATATTTGTTTAAACTTGAAAGCTAAGCATAACGGGATTTTTTTTATCGCAACAAATTAACAATACATAATAATAATAATAATACATATTTATTGGATATTCCCTGTACGGGTGTCGGCGAGGGGAGTCTATAGCGGAGCAAGGGTTGCGTAATCACTGACCGCACTGTTCATACAACAAAAGAAAAGAAAATAGGCATTTAATTGTGGGTGTTTTTGGCTTTCGTAAGACGAGTCGCGGTTTCGGTCCGTAATCCCCCCCCCCCCAGACTCAAAACTGCTCCACTATTTTCATAGCGAGTGAGCACTATTTGTATTTGTTGATGTACACACCAAATTTATCAGCTAGTGAATAAAATTTATTCAATAAATCTTAACCTATATATTTATTAATTACCATTTTTAAAAGGACTTTTTTTTAATTTCATGAATGGATGAATGAATTAATTATATTAATTAGATCGTCAAAGCCAATGTTAAAGCCTTAATATATATATATATATATATATATATATATAATAAACAAAATACCCCCCCCTTTTAAAAGAACAACAAAAAGCCATCCCTTCCTTCGTTCCAAAAACGCTCTTCCTCTCCCTCTCTTTCTTTCCTTCTTTTTCATTCACAATGCGAAATCAACAAGCAGCGGCGCGCACCGTGTTTTAATGTAGTTGGGGGGTTATTTAAAGTCAAATGGTTTAATTTTTGTATATATATTATATTATTTATTTATCTATAGCAAAATAAGGGATTCTTCATGTATATATTTTATAATAAGTTTCAGCAGTAACCGGGTTATCTATTTATTTATTTATTTATTTTATAAATTATTCCATTTACCAAAATACACGAAGCCAAGGAAATATATCATGGATATTCATTGCTAATAAGTACATTAATTTCATTTAATTTTATTCGGACAAAAATATTTTAATCAAAAAAACGAATTTCCCACCTTTTTTTTTTTTTTTTTCATTCATTATTTAATTAAGCATCTATTTTTTTTAATTTTTTTTTTTCTATAAGGAATACTCTTAAATACAGACCCGGCATTTTTTTTTTCTTAAACTAAAGTATTGTATGGTTTCTTTTTTTTTTTTTTTTTTAATTTAATTCTTAAAAAAAAAAAAAATCCACAAATTATCCGGAAAACAAAAACATCCTACACGAACTGGAATTAATTATAAAGAAAACATCTTTTCAAAACAGTAAGGTAAGTAAATTTGAAACCCCATTTTTTTTCTCCACCCCAACCAACCCCCTTTTTTTTAGAAGTAAGCACCTTCGACAAATACAGCTTTTTTTTCTTTAGAAACACAAATGAACCATAATACTATCCATTTGTTAATTTCACTTTCATTTTGCACATTAATGAATTCCAGCACGATAGTTTATAGGCATTTTACAAACGTCAAAAATGTCTAGCTTCTTGTGTAGAATAGTGGCAACAGTTTTATTTTCGGTTAGGAGCATAAACTGTAATATTAGATTTTCGGATATTTTTTTTTTTTTTTTTTTTTTTTTTACGACCTGCCCCAGCGTAGTATAAACACCCCATATTAAGAACGATCTTCGGAATAAACCTCCCAACCTCATGCTAAGAACGGCTTTCGAGGTTGGGGAGGTGTTTATTCCGAAAGCCGTTCTTAACATGGAGGTTTAGGTGTTTATAATATGCTGGGACACGTCGTAAAAATTTACCGATTTTTTTTCTTAATTTACTTCTACTAGTATTTAGTCTCCGTCCCTCGTTAAAATCACATTTAAATGTTGGAAGCTAAGTTCTTGTCTAGAACAGTGGCTCCTGAAAACAAAAAAAAAAAAAAATACTATTTTTAAAGGTGCCATAATACTCGAGTTTGGTCCAAGCACTATATTTCTAACTCATAATTTCAAATTGACAGTTTAAAGGCCTTAAAATCACTTTAAAAAAATATCGAAGGCTAGAATCTTTATCTGTTTATCTTCGATTCTCTTTGACGATAGATAATCGTTGGAATGTTTCAATTATTTCGTTCTGTATTCGCACAATGTTTCATAAAAATCGATTCTTGGTCACATTGTACCGTTTTTTATTTTTATTTATTTTATTTTTTCAGCCATTTTTTTCCCCCTTGTTCTAACTTAATAATTAAATAAGTTAAAACACACACACATTCTTCCGGCTAGACAGAAGTGTAATTTATCTTGCCTTTGGTAACATTATTTCTATATTTTTTTTTTTTTTTTTTTTTTTTTTTTTTTGCTATACTGGAATATTTTTTAAAATGTACGGTGAGGGTACAGAAAAATTAACGCTGCTAACCCCCTCTCTGACATCATGCTAAGAATGGCTTTCTAAATGTTTAGAAACCTATTTTTAACATGGGTGAGAGGGCTGAGAGGCTTAAGTTAACTATTCTCTACCGTCACCAAAATACAATTTAAAAAAAAAGGCACGTTTGCAGAATGTAGACCTTTCTATTTTTTTTTTGGGGGGGGGGTAGGATTTTCAAAGGTGCTTGTGCACTTATTAAACCGTGCTATTTTTAAATATTTTCAAGTTAAATTAAAGTTTTACAATTTTTATTTTATAATTTGTTAACTGAAAGTACAGAATAATTACAAAACGCCCTCCTCTCCCCATGTTAAGAATGGCTTTCGAAATAACGTTATTTCAGCACGGTTCAATAAGTGCACACTGCACAAGTACCTTTTCAAGTTCAATTTTTACGGTATATTTTGATTAAATTGTTAGATGAAACTACAGAATTTTTTTTTTTTTTTTTTTTTTTTTTAAGTCCCTCCACTTTCAATATATTAAAAACGGGTTTCTAAACAAGTGTTATTTCAGTACGGTCCGTGTTCTGCATAAAAGTACAGAAAAGGTTTTAAATTAAGAATCTTTATTTGAGACAGAAATTACTTTCGATTCAGCAGTTTAAAAGCTTCAAATCTTCTTAAATTTCGCACGGTCACGAAAAAAATCGCCGTGGCGACCATTATTATTTAAAAAAATTATAATGGACGAAAGATGGTGTTCATTTTTGATATTTTAAAGTGATTTTTGAAGCCTTTAAACTGACAATTTAAACGTAATTTCTGCATAGAATTCAAGCGTGCAGTAAAAATGTCTATTATTAAGGTTCTCTAGTGTTTTTAGACCAAATAAAAATCACTAGTTTGTTATTAAGAAGCTTTATTCTTTGATTGTATTGTTGTCTCGTTGAATTTGCTCTTTCCGGTAAAGAATTGTGCTTGTTGCTTTCAGTTTCAAATTCGCAGACTGGAATTTCTTCCTGGTTGATTTCATTTGAGATATTTTCTATTTTTAAGTTTTTCTTATATTAAATATGAAATTTAATTGAATTCGGTTTAATTTCATTATTTATTCGTGTCCGATTCCAATGTCTTAAAAAAATGGCATGCTTCCAGCTTTATTTTTGTTCATTATATTAATGATAAAATGTCTCAATTAACAATAAAATAAATAAAAAAAAACACCCAAATATTATGCCGTGTTAGTTTTTATTCGATAGGATTTTTAAGTTAAATTTTTATGGTATCTTTTTGTCTATGAAATTATTAGTTGAAAATACGGAATCATTACAAAACGCTCCCCTACCCATGTTAAGAATGGCATTCTAAATGTTATTTCAGTACAGTCCGTAAGTACCTAAATGTTAGTTGAAGTGGCGACTTTTAACACACTTTTCCGCCTAACTCCATATTGTATATCATTTACTGTTAATTTAGGTACTTTTGCAGTTTATCAACCGTGGTCCGTGCTGTTGCTGTGACACAGCACGGTTCATAAACTGCACTGCTGCTGTCTGTGCTCGTAAATTGCAGATATACCTTAAATTTTTACGGTAGTACCTGTTTATTTATTTATTTATTTTTTAAATTTTTATTTAAGTACAAAATTGTTAACAAAGCCCCCCCCCCCTCCAATATTAAGAATGTGTTTCTAAATAAAATATTTCATCACGGCAGAATTTACTTTAGTTTTGACAAATATTTGGTAAACTTGTTTTAAAAAAATGTTTATTTACGTATAATTAGCAACAAATAATTTTCAAGGAAAATGCTCTTGAGAAATTAGTTGAAATGTCCTCCTGCCTGTTTTTACAAGAACTTTAATGACGAGCTTGAAGCACAAGTTTCCCCTCGACGGAAATACCCTCGACAAACAGCAAAATCCCACCCCTCCTACACTATAGATGCCCGATGCCGTAAAGCCTTCTACTCAAATAGCTTCTTTCCTCGAATTATTAGACTTTGGAATTCCGTTCCTGGTCCCTGCTTCCCTGACTGTACTCAGTACAGTGTACTGACATGAGGTGCATTGCAATGTGAAGATATCTCGCTGCCCAACTCCCTATATAGTATTCCTGCAAATCTAGTCCCAAATAGTAGCACGTTACAACAATATGTGCCTTGTTTGGGGTGAAAAAAAAAAAAAAAAACAGTATTTAAAAAATCCATAATTATTAGTTGTGAATAAATTAATAAGGAGTCTTGATACCTTGATTGGGTGCTTCTTCGGAATTTGAACCAAGCAGATGTCTGTCGAACTAACCGTAAAACTTAGTTTAAAGTTAGATTAAGATAAAAGAAGAAACAGTTTGGTTCAAATTGTGTAGAAGCACCCTTATATTTCCGGCCAATAAACGAAATATTTGATCTTCATTTTATTCACTATCAATAATTACAGCATTTAAAATGCTGGTTATCCTGAACTTTTCAGCTTTAAGATGACTGCCATTGAATCAATAATTTGGTTCTGGTTCAGTTATGATCAAACAATACCGGTTATTACTGTTGTATAGTTAACAAAACTGGAATTGAAACTGAACGAAATGTGACAATAGTGTTTATTGCACATTGGAAATTGTTTTTAATGAATCATTTCTGACTATCATTCTCATCTTGGTTATTTGTAGAAGTTCCGACCGATATAACCTCCGATTTTCTAAGGGGTCATATTTCCGAACTTTGGAATCTTCATTACGCCATGGTTCCACGTTTCAGCCGATGTAACCTTCGATCTTCCTCAGGTTGATCTGTTTGTCGAACAGTGTTCGAACTTGGGGAGAGGGTACTTGTGCAGTTTACGGACCGTGCTAAAATAATAACGTTGTTTCAAAACCATTCTTAACATTGTTTTATGGTGAAAGTGAAGTGCAGTAAGTGCACTGTGGGATCGCTCGAAGACAGCTTCAGGAAGTTGATTAGGGGGAAGTTGAAAATAAGAAAATGCCTTTCGGAATAAACACCCGTGTTAAGAACGGCTTTCAGTATATCCCCCCCCCCCGAAAAAAACAACCTCCCCATATCGTTAAAACCAACCTTCCTATATTGTTAAAAACGGTTTTCGGAATAAACTCTTTGGAAGTTGAACAACCAGTGCAGTCTGCAGTGCACACACTGCGCATTGACCAATTTTATGAAATATTCCTTACTTTCACCTAAAACAAAAGATACCGAAAAAAAAAAAAAAATGCAAGATCGAATGTGAATAACCGAGATGAGAATAGTAGTCCGTTGCTGCATAAAATGAATGAAATATTTTTGCGTACTTGTAATCAATGGGTGTCTAGAGAACTTCACTAGGGACGGAGTGTGTCCCGGAAATGGCCGAAACCGTTTAAGATTTGAAAGCCACTAGACTGAGGCAATTTTTATTTTTGTTCCTATCCAGAGGATAGGAGCTGGATTTTCCCCACATTAAAAACCAACTTTGTGTGACCTCGTAGGGAGGAAAGTAAATAGGAACATTTAAAATATTTTAATTTTAAAAACAATTTACAATATGAACTCTGGTAAAAAAAAAAAATCAACATTGTCGGTTTCTATTTTCATTTCTATTCGCCTTTATTTTCTTTCATTCTCTCTCCTTTTTTTTTTCTCTCTCTCTCTCTCTCTATATATATATATATCTGCTGTAATGCCCCCCCCCCTCCTTCTCATCTAATATTATCACCAGTTGCCGGGCGACTACTCCCCTCACCACATAAAAAATAAACACAAGAAAAGGAGGAGGAAGGGTAGGGATGACGAATGAATGAATTTAGAATTTCTTTTTCTTTCGTTTCTCTATTCTTTTCTACGACAGACGCGCCACCGAAAATTCATGTCGGTCTAATTAAGCTGATATTGCACTTTTTTTTTTTTTTTTTTTTTTTTAGTGTATGCTTTCCGTTGGTTTAAAAGCACACAAATGAGCCCATAATACTGAACTCTGTAAAAATCGGGTTTGTATTACTGTAGTGTACACATATTCGAAAAAGTTGTCAAAAAACAAATATATAACAAATAAATGTTATCAAAGGTAAGATAAGTTACTTTTCTTCCAAACTGGATATATTTTTCGTGTTTTTATTCAATGTAACATGTTTATTCAGCTCGAAAAACAGTGTTTACCGATGTATTGGAAAATTCAAAATGGCACCCAACTTTCTCTTTAACACGGTAAGTTTGGGAAAAGGTGTTATAAATAATAAACTAGACAAAATACTATTAAAACCCACCGAATATATGTCAACCTATGTCACGTCACGGTAACATACATTGAGCAAGTTTATAACAGTATTTTGTCTAGTTTTATATTTATAGCACCTTTTCCCAAACTTATCGTGTTAAAGACAAAGTCGGGTGCCATTTTGAATTTTCCAATACATCGGTAAACACAGTATGTTTTTCGAGCTGAATAAACATGTTACATTAAATAAAAACACTGAAAACATATCCAGTTAGGTAGAAAAGTAACTTTGCCTTTGATAACATTTATTTTTTATATATTTGTTTTTTGACAACTTTTTAGAATCGGTACAGTAATACAAACCCGTTTTTATTCAATGTAACAATGTTATTCAGCTCGAAAAACAGTGTTTACCGATGTATTGGAAAATTTTAAATTGCAGCCGACTCTCTTTGAGGCGGTAAGTTTGGGAAAATGAGTTATAAATAAAAAAGACAAAATACTGTTAGAAACTCGCTCAATATATGTTACCGTGACATAGGCTGACATATATTCGGCGGGTTTTTAACAGTATTTTGACTGGTTTTTTATTTATAACTCCTTTTCCCAAACTTACCGTCTCCGAGAGAGTCGGCGTCCATTTTGAATTTTCCAATACATCGGTAAACACTGTTTTTCGAGCTGAATAAACATGTTACATTAAATATAAACACTAAAAACATATCCAGTTGGGTAGAAAAGTAACGTATCTTGCCTTTGATAACATTTATTTGTTATATATTTGTTTTGTGACAACTTTTTCCAATATGTGTACAGTAAAACAAAGCCTATTTATTTATAACAATACAAAAAGGGGTTCTCCTGTGGTAGACGAATCTTTTTTTGACTCACATGCCCTCTATTCCGAATTCGTAGTAGTGGAGCTGACATTGGTGGACTTTTTTCCTACCATAACCACATTTATAAACAATTTTTTAAAAACATATTTCAAACTGTAGGGATTGCCAAACGATTGTGAAGATTGGACCGGACCGCATGTTTCCGTGACGTCAGATTTGTGTACTATACTATGGAAAAGCAGAAGTGACTTAATGATTTTATAAAACCTTTGTTTATCTTCAAACTGCAATTAATCTTTGTTATACTTTTATTAGGTTTTAAGATTTACAGTTCAATGATTAATATTATAAACATTTGTATATGAAATATGAAATACGGTTTCACTGAATGTTCTTTTGGTTACCTACGGGCTTCCATATTTTGTTCGGTAAAAAGAGACTAACAAAATATGAGGGGGGGGGCTACAAAATGCTTAACATTTTAAAATTGGTTTTAATCTGGCGATAAAATAGCTGACAAGTCGTTTAAAACTTAATATTAAAAAAAAATTAAACACAGTTAAAAATCTATGTTGTAACGGAACATTTTGAAATAATGGGATTTTAATCGTTTTAATCTTTTAAAAATTAATTAATGTTTACGAAGTTTTTTTTATTTCTTGGCAATTCAACTGATTATAGTATATATTAATTCGAAAAAACGCTATTTAAAAAAAAAGTTTATATCAATTTTTTAATTGCAACTTCAAGGTCAATTTTTTGTTCAATATGCGTATTTAAATTTAAAAAAAAAAATATTTTTTACCTATTTGAACTCTTATGTTTCATAATAAAAAGAAATTTCGATAGATTTAAATATTTTGTTCGAATTTCGAAAAAATAAATGGGGGGGAGGCACGCACTAAAAACATTTCCTCTCGTATATTTTACGAAAACTGCATTTTATATGTAATTTCATTCTAAAATAGATAAGTATCGAAAATTTCACGAAAATCTGACGATTAGTTGATTTTTGCTAGATTTATTAAATACGGGTATGTTTTCACGTTTGGAATGTCTACTACATGGGAACGTTATTTTAAAGCGCCAATTATGTAAACACGATTGTTCATCTCGCAATTTCATTATTTTCGTTTTTAGTTTACCGACCCCTCGGCATTTACATTCAATTTGTCGACATTTTAGTTTGTCAAAATAGAATTTTAAAAACATGAAACATGTAAGAGGTGTAAGAATTTTCTTTTACATAAATTTTTTTTTTTCACAGTAAGATTGTATAAACTTATATCAAAATATAATTTTTGTCAATGTAGCGAAATAGAATTTTAAAAACATGAAACATTTATAGAGGTTTAATTTTTTTGTTTTGTTTTTTTTTTTGTACAGAAAGATTGTATAAAAATGTATCAAAATATAATTTTAGTTTGCACGCACTTTTAGAAAAGCAAGAGTTATCGACCCTTGTTCTTTGGCTGACAAGTGACATCTGTTGGTGGTTCTTGAAACTAAAATACACACATTCGCCTTATGTCACTGTCATGCGGAAGTGTCCAAATTATTTAATCAAGTAAAAATTTCATTTTTTTTTACTTGACTACTAAATTTACCCCCCCTTTTTTCCATAGCATTTTCAAGTTAAATTCAGAGCGGGCCTTTTTGACCCCACTAAAAATGCGAGCCCCCCCCCCTCGCCAATTATATATTACAGACTAAATAATCATATTAGCAGAAAAATCTCTTAAGGAGGTTCACTTCCTCGTTATAACATTCTACTTCATTGCTAACTGACTTACTGTCCATTTCTTCACTAACGTACCTATTTACTATGCCTCCCCACGGGACAGAGTTAGACACCAGGGTCGTTTTTTAACGTGGAGAAAAGGTACAAAAATAAAAATTGTCTCAGTTGTGAAGGATTTCTCCTCCACCGAAAGAGAACAAGGAATGGAAGTGCAGCATCTGCAGAACAGATACTACACTTTGATCTTGGCCAAAAGGCCAAGTCTTCACTAACGTAACTAGAACGTTATAACAAGAAATTGAACCCCCCTTAAGTCATTAAATTTATTTATTTTTTTATTTTTCAAACTTTTTTCTGCTAATACTTAAGTCTGTAATCTATGATAATCGTCGGAAAAAAAAAAACTTTTTTAAAAGGTGAAAAACATACATTTTTAAGGGGTGGGCAAGGCACTCTCGTACAGGTCCGCCAAATCATTTTTATTTGATTACTAAATTTAAAAAGTTATTCTTAACAAAAAAAAAAAAAAAAAAAAAAAAAAATGGGTACTCCTTGGGCGTTGACTTCCATGGCGGCCAGCATATTTATTTAATAACCGCTCCCTTACAAAGGCTAGCGCATGCGCAGATAACATTTACTGACTTATACATTTTTAATTTACATGCGCGGATAACTTTTTGGTAAATGTTTACATTAGGTCCATCTCCACAGTTTTCTTTAAAATAACGATTTTATAGATTTTCGACTATGTTGAATAAAAAAATCTTAGTTAAATTTGCCCCCCCCTCCCACCGAAAAAAACATTGGGGATTAATTTTACAGTAGATATTATTCTCGAAAATAAATAATAAAAGATGAAGTTTTAAAATGGTTAAATGTTTTATTTTATAATTTAAAATTCAAAACATTCAACAATAAAAATAAAATTGTTTAACTTTACAGTAGATAAACTTCTGTTTACATTAAACGAGATACCAGTGTCGACCGAACGAGTTCCTTTTATTTATTACATGGTTCGAGGATATTTGTACAACTAAACAGCAAATCTGCCTGTTTGTAAAAGTGAGAAATTATCGATAAATGGTTTAGTTACTTTTCTTTTTAATATTCTTTAAAAATGTTAATAAGCCACAACGTCAGTAAATAGATAAATTAAAAATGTTATCCGCGCATACGCTAGCCTTTTGTAAGGGAACGACTAGTAAATAAATATGCTGGCCGCTATGGAACTCAACACCCAAGGAGTACCCTTTTTTTTTTTTTTTTTTTTTGCAGAAATAACTTTTTAAATTTAGTAATCAAATAAAAATGATTAAAAAAAAAAATTTTATTGTGCAATTTGAAATATGGTAAATATTAAAAAAAAAATCGTGAGAACCTTAAAAGGTATATAACCTTAACCCCACCATTAATTCTGAATCTCTGAAAAAAAGGCACTTTTAATTAATGGTTGTTCAGATTACGTTGGGAGTTTCTTTACATTGTGGATCTTTTTAAACCAACACATTTCGGGTGAAAACATTATGTTCTACCTGTCATGTGGAAATTAATATAAATTCTAAAAATCATGGAAAATGACCAGTAGATATACTAGATGTATTTTTAACAAAAATCAGACCTGCATTGGTTAAAAAATAGTGGCCCCCTTAATTTGAGTTAATTTAAGCCAAGGGTTATTTCCCTTATTTGTCATTAAGTTGGTCGCACAACTCTTCTAACATGAAAACATACGATGAAACTGGATAAGGTAAAATTTTACTTTGGTTTCCACCTTAACATGTTCCTTTTAAATACGACTTCAATAGGTTTTCGAATATGCTGAAAACGAATATAACATTTAGATTTTCAGTACTTGTGCACTTTTGCCACCGTGCTGAAATGTTATTCTTAACATGGGGAGGGTGCTCCCACCTAACAATTTAATAAACATATCGTGAAGCTTGAATTTAATCTGAAAAAAAAAAAAACTTAACAAATAGCGTGGTATACAAGCACCAAATTTTTGCGAATAAGTAGTTTTCCGGATATTAAGTAATCTCATTTCATTGCTGGTAGCCATCTTGGTACGCGCGTATGCGCGAGCAACCTCAAGAAAATACGCACAAGCATGTGCGTATTAAAATGGTCACCAGGAATAACATAAGAAATGACATTGTTTAATAATCGGGCAACTAGTTATTCATGGAAATTTTAACTGCGATATTCGTTTTCAGCATACCCAGAAACCTAAAGTCGTAATTTTATAAGAAAAATGTTAAGGTGGAAACAAAGTAAAAATTTACCCTGAATAATACAATAAATTCTGGGTTTGTATTAGTGTACACATAGATTCGTAAAAGTTGTCAAAAAACAAATATATAACAAATAAATATTATCAAAGGCAAGATAAGTTACTTTTCTAACAAACTGGATACATTTTTTTTGTTTTTATTCAATGTAACATGTTTATTCAGCTCGAAAAACATGCAGTGTTTACTGATGTATTGGAAAATTCAAAATGGCACCCGACACTCTCTTTAACATGGTAAGTTTGGGAAGAGGTGTTATAAATAATAAACTAGACAAAATACTATTAAAAAAAACACCGAATATATGTCAACTTATGTCACGGTAACATATAATGAGCGAATTTCTAACAGTATTTTGTCTAGTTTATTATTTATAACATCTTTTCCTGAACTTACGGTGTTAAAGAGAATGTCGGGCGCCATTTTGAATTTTCCAATACAGCGGTAAACACTGTATGCTTTTCGAGCTGAATAAACATGTTACATTGGATAAAAACACGAAAAATATATCCAGTTTGGTAGAAAAGTAACTTATCTTGCCTTTGATAACATTTATTTGTTATATATTTGTTTTTTGACAACTTTTTCGAATCTGTGTGTGTACAGTAATACAAACCCTAAATTCTATTTTTACTTGTAATTTTTCTACATGTTTTTTTTTTTTTTTTTTTTTTTTGTAATTTTTATAATTTATACTAATCTCGCCATGACATGTAAATACATGTTTTCACCTGAAATGCGTCGATTAAACGATCACTAGTATAAACAAGCACAATGCTTAATTTAAATTATACGCTTTCCGTTGGATTAGAAGTACACAAATGAACCGATAATACTGAGCTTCGTAAAAATCTAATATCACAGCCCATAACCTCTTCGCGCACGAGCGCAGTTTCCTTCATGTTTTCCGACTTATTTTTGCGTTTTTCGTTTCGAATGAAACGCGTGCATCGGCAAAATAATGTACGAAGAAAAGGCATAACCTTTTAACCACACCACTAACGCTAAATCCCTGGAAAAAAGTGTGCTAATGAATGGGCACCCAGAGTATGTCTATTCCGAGTATTACCAGAGGATCTCTAGCCAATCCCAGAAATGGTAAAAGCCGCGGAATGAAAATGCAAAAAGGGCAGCTGACTCTAAACATACTAGGTTAAAAAGAAAAAAAAAAAGGTAAATTTTTACCTGGTAAATCACCGTTGTAAAATGTTCTTATGGTTGTCAATGGGTTAAAGTAGATTTATTTGTAAGAAAATTGTGTTAAAATAACTAAAACGTAATATGGAAATGTCTGATGTAAAAAAAAAAAAAAATGGAGAAAGTATTAACTATTGTTTATTTGGACAATTTAAACGTGGAAAAAAAAAACAATTGGGATGCTGAAAACGTACACAGTAAAACAATACGTTTTATTGTTGTGTTGATTATTTGTTTATGTACGCATGCGCAACCGGAAGTCGTAAACCGGATGTTGGGTTACAACACCCGTTACAAGATCATTTGAGTTTTATAATTATATAGATAGATTGATTAATCGCATGCTCTAGTTGGGGACCCATCGCGATGCACCAGGAGGAAACGCCCATGCTTCTACACATTAACTTAGTCCACATTACATTATAGTCTACATTGAACTGTAGAGAACCTACTGTTGATTTTATAATAGTGTAAGGACGATTAATTGGAATCGAGGATTGGAAAAAAATCAAAACATTTGGGGCTATCGGAATCAGAAA
>NC_136525.1:14566095-14691095 GCF_053919585.1 Euprymna scolopes | reverse complement strand
GGTAGGTCGGCGCGAACGTGAAAATATAATGTGAATTGTCCAGCACGCTAACCACTACGCCACAGAGCACTGCAGCTTAGTTTAGTGATTTTAAATAACTTCACATGAAAGAACTACGAAGCCAAACCGGTGTTCTCTTCTCAACTGTTCCTTGTGAACGATCACCAAACGGTGTTAAGTGGTGGCAGGGGGAGGAGGAATTTATTAGAGAGAAAATATTTTACTACTTCCATTGATCTTAACCGATTTTGGCCGTGACTTCTCAGCAGAAAAAGTATAGAAATCTAAGATTATCGAGGAATTTGAGAAATAATAAGCCTATAACACACCTCAGATATTGTTCTGCCGTTTGTGCATATTATATTTGCATGAAATATCTTGATTTTTAATCCTATTAAGGTCAAAATCCGACTGGAAAAAATGAGTTCATTTTATTTATATAGAGATTTATTTATAAATATATTATTTATTTATATATATATTATTTATTTATATATATATATTATTTATTTATATATATATATTATTTATTTATATATATATATTATTTATTTATATATTATTTATATACTAGCGGGGGTACCCGGCGTTGCCCGAGTGTTTGTTTCCGGGACGGGGGGGGGGTTAAAAAATGTTATGGTAGGTAAGTAGGAAGGATCAAACCCGGAGTCATGAGTAAAAGTAGGAAAATAAAGTGTGAAAAAAAAAACAAAAAAAACATCTGCAACGTTAACAGTTCGGCCACCAAGAAAAGTCCATTCCAGTTGTTTAGAAAAAAAAAAAAAAAAAAAAAAACGACTACGGTAGGTCGGCGCGAACGTGAAAATATAATGTGAATTGTCCAGCACGCTAACCACTACGCCACAGAGCACTGCAGCTTAGTTTAGTGATTTTAAATAACTTAACATGAAAGAACTACGAAGCCAAACCGGTGTTCTCTTCTCAACTGTTCCTTGTGAACGATCCCCAAACGGTGTTAAGTGGTGGCAGGGAGAGGAGGAATTTATTAGAGAGAAAATATTTTACCACTTCCATTGATCTTAACCGATTTTGGCCGTGACTTCTCAGCAGAAAAAGTATAGAAATCTAAGATTATCGAGGAATTTGAGAAATAATAAGCCTATAACACACCTCAGATATTGTTCTGCCGTTTGTGCATATTATATTTGCATGAAATATCTTGATTTTTAATCCTATTAAGGTCAAAATCCGACTGGAAAAAATGAGTTCATTTTATTTATATAGAGATATATATTATTTATATATTATTTATATATTATTTATATATATATATTATTTATATATTATTTATATATTATTTATATATTATTTATATATATATATTATTTATATATATTATTTATATATTATTTATATATATATATTATTTATATATATATTATTTATTTATATATATATATATATATTATTTATTTATATATATATATATTATTTATTTATATATATATATATATATATATTATTTATTTATATATATATTATTTAGATATGCAACATGTGCGCATGGACACACTTGTGCACGTTTTACTCCACAATGTCATTACCAACTGGTAACTCCAGACTCTTATATCTACATGCAATGTATTTTGTCATGCGAATTCTTTTTGCGATCCGCAGGCAAGATGTTCTCTCAGTACTTAGGCCACAAAATTAAAAAAAAAAAAAGAAGATACTTGTACAGTTCAATTAAGACATAAAAAAAATGAAAATATCGAAAAAAAAAATATCCGTTATGGAATGAAGTGAACTACTGGCAATGTACCTCGCAGTGAAACACTTCCAACATTCACTCGAGGGCCGACAATTTGTGATCTACACCGATCACCGTCCGCTTACATACGCACTGCGTGCTAAGCCGGACAAATATTCTCCCCGCGAAACACGCCATTTGGACTTTGTTTCGCAGTTTACTAGTGATATCCAACATATCGCGGGTAAGCAGAACGCAGCAGCAGACGCATTGTCTCGCCTGCCCATCAATTCTCTGTCCTCACCATCGGATATCGATTTGCAACAGATGGCCTTAGACCAGCCAAGTCTGGACACGTTGGATCCATCATCACCTGAATTCGCGACTTGCAAATTCGCATATCTGCCCGTGCCTACTTCTGACATGCACATCATCTGTGACACCTCAACGGATTCACCTCGACCATTCGTTCCAACGACCCACCGTAGAGTGGTTTTCGACACTCTACACAACCTGGTACACCCCAGACGCAAAGCCACAGTAAAGCTGATTACACCTAGATTTTTCTGGCCTAACATGAGGCGTGACATCACTGCTTGGTCACGTTCCTGTGTATCCTGCCAAAAGTCAAAGGTGCACGAGCATATCCGCGCACCCCTTGGAACATTCAGCACCCCAGACGCTCGGTTTAGCCATGTTCACATTGACTTGGTTGGACCATGGCCGGTCAGTCAGGGATTCACTTATCTCCTGACCTGCATAGACCGTTTCACACGGTGGCCAGAAGCCATCCCACTCAGTGACATTTCGGCTGAATCTGTAGTGCGAGCCCTTATATCAGGCTGGATATCGCGCTACGGAGTTCCCACTACAATCACCACTGATCGTGGTGCACAATTCGAATCCCACCTATTCCGGGAACTGTCCAAGATCCTCGGGATCACTCGCATTCGGACAACAAGCTATCACCCTGCTTCGAATGGGATGATTGAACGCTTCCATCGCCAATTGAAAGCTGCATTACGCGCTTACCCTGATCAACAGCGATGGAGCGAGTACATACCGGTCATCCTTCTTGGCTGTCGGGCATCAATCAAGGAGGACCTGGGATATTCCGCAGCCGAACTGGTCTATGGAGCACCTCTATCGTTGCCAGGTCAGATGCTGACCCCGATAGAGGATATATCAACTGACACAGCTCTATATGTCAACAGACTACGAGCTTATCTTAGTAAGCTACCGCCGATGCACCCTAGGGAACAGACCATTAAATCTTTGGTTCCGAAGGACATAGCGACATGGACTCACGTGTTCCTTAGAAAGGACGCAGTAAAAGCCCCCCTAACTCCACCTTACACTGGCCCTTATCGCGTGCTTTCACGCACTGATAAAACTTTTATCCTAGACATTAGTGGTAAAAAAGAGACAGTATCGGTAGATAGGGTAAAAAGAGCCTTTCTGGACACATTAACACCTGAGCCACACATTCCTCCAACATACACACAGCATAATCATACACCTGAGGTAAATGTTCCACGTGAGAACAATTATGTGACCACTACACGTAGTGGTCGACGGGTACATTGGCCGAAGAGACTTTGCAAAACAGTGTATTTCTGTTGAAAAAGAACATTTTTTCTTCTCTCCTTTTTAGAACAGAACGTTTTCTGAAAATATTCCAACTATTCACAGAAAAGTAAGAACATTTTTTTTTTTCTGCAAGAAAATGACCTAAAGACACGGACATTACTTATTGTATTTTTCTTTCTGCTATTTGTTATGCTACCTTTCTCTCTGTCGGCTTTCAGCCTAAGCAGGGGGTTATGTAGCAGACACAAATAGACCCCTTTTCTTCTCGCGCATTCGCTTCCTCTGAGTGAGTGATGCGGCATTAAACTGTCCAATCTGAGGACTTGCACACGAATACAAATTAACCCCTAGGGACCAGACAGCTTCCGGTCCCAAAAGAAAACTCTCCCTTACGCTACCAGCCTTCGTCGGTGCTAGACGCCTGTTCTCTTCGCTGCCCCTACTAAAGGTATTGACGACAGCCGCCGGCTGTAACTACCTCGTAAGGCAGTGGAGACCCGACTCTACTTTCTTCCTTCAGTACGCTTTGCAAATAAACCTTTCCCTTGTTAAGTTGAAGAAGTTGTTTGTCATTGTTCATAGAATTGTGTTATTTTATTTTATTAGGGAAATTCCCTTAAGTTCTCCGAATAAGAATTTCACTTAATTTGATCAAGTCGTTTTTTACAGCGAAAAAAAAAAAACAAAAAAAAAACTATTTATGATACCGAGCAAAAGGTTCGATTTTTAAGGAAGAAAAGCTAGTATTAAAGATGGGAGGGAGTGTCGGCGCTTTAAACTGAGTTATCTCCTCGTGGCGTGTTCAAAAAATTCAAAGCTGTCTACCTTCAACGTGCTGTCATAAAAACGTGTTTTTCCGCTGTAAAAGAAAAACAAAAACAGTACTTGATTAAATTAAGTGAAATTTTTGTTTTCGGAGATCTTCAGTCCAAAACGGATACGTACAATATAACTTTTTTTTCGATATTTTCATTTTGTAATGTGTTGATTAAACTGTACAAGTGCCAAAAAAAAAAAAATAATAACATAAAAAAAATTACACAGCTTAAAAAATATTTAATAAATTCTCACTGTTTATAATAATAATGGTGAGAGGTGAAAAAAAAAATATTAAAGCTAGGAAGTTCCCTAAAAAAAAAAAAAATGACGCTAAATTTAAAAAGCAGTTTCACAAAAGAAATCTACGACTTTCATTCCTGTCTTTATGGTAAGTTGGTTAAACAAAAAAAAAAATTTTTTTTCAAATTGAATTCAATTTTTATATCTTTTGCTTACTGAATTGTTAGATGAAAGTACAGAATAGTTTCAAAACAGCCTCTCCTTCCCATATTAATAATAGATTTCTAGATAATGTTATTATTTCAGTACGGTAACATAAATGCATAAGTACCAAAAATTCTTCTCGGTCATTAAAAAAAAAATGATAAAAATAGAAAATAATCCACTGCGACTCAAATTTCTTGAATAAATTGCTGACGCCTAACCTAAAAAAAAAAAATGAAGTGTTTGATAAAAAAAAAAAAAAAATTGTTTTTCTCTACTGCGAGGTCAGTTTTTCTATCTTTTAAAGAAAAAGTGTACGAGTCTTATGGGATTTAGGCAAAGAAATGTAATTTTTTTTTTTTTTAATATACTAAACTCTGAATTTGCTTGTCACGATGTCACCGTCTCAAATTTTAACTTCATGACGTAATTTCTTACAAACTGTTCATGTTGAAATGAAGACAAATATTTTGTGTAAATTTATTTTCATGTTTTTTTTATTTTTATTTTTTTTTATTACAAAGGAGGAACAGACACTTAATAGTACTCTGGAGGCATCCTTCATTATATTTAGTGCTTTTAGTAGTATTCTGTAGGTCTCCTGTTTTTTGTTATTTAAAATTCACTAGAAGAGATGCACCTTTTAGTCTTTAAGACATGTATCTAGGAGAAGGTAACTCTGATGACGCGGGTAGCAAGATGTTGGACGGCCATGGAGGAGGATGGATCTTATAAGTTTTAGGAAGCATCCATATTATTTGGATTTTTCAGACTTCTGTTTTCATCTTGAGTGTTATTCTCACGTTTTGGTTGATGTAACCTCCGACCTTCTTCAGGTGTATCTTGTCAAACTCAGGGAATTTTTTTGTCGAACTCGGGAATGTGCACAGAATTTTGGATGGAACCCTTTATTTAATGCACGGGCGAAGCATGCTCTCATTCCATCAGCGATGACTAAGAAATCTTACGTAATTCACAATATTATTTTTAGTGTCGCCCGCAGTGAGAATTGAACCTTCAACCTCCAGAAGAGAAACTATAAAACTGAATGCTACCAGGGATTTTATCCACTGTGCCACAGATCCTTGTGGAAGAATACAAATAGTTCAATTCTCAAAAATTAGAAAGCATGAAATTTCGGTGCAAGTCTATAAATGGTCCATAAGTAATCTTTTTTACTATAAAAATCTGAAAAAAATCTTTATACTTGTCACTGCATGAAAATGTCATTCCAAAAATCACGTAAATCGATCAAGTAGTTTATTTTTTTTATTTAAGAAAAACAAATATGACACATTTTATCGAAGAAAAACTTCACACCATCTTGTTTTTGAATGATACACTACTAGCGACATCTATTGGGAATGTTTGGAATATAAGACCAGAAAGGGGCAGACAATCGACTTTCCACACTATAGAAAAAAAACTTGGAAAGTTAAGACATAAGTTTTTGAGGATGTTGAAAATGAAAATAACGTTTAAAATTCCAACAAACGAGTAGTTTCCAAGATATGAAGAAATGTAAGTTTAAAGAAAGTGGGGGATCACTTTTCTTTAATAATTTAACGTATAATGATCACCCACTTTATGGCCACCACTAGTGTAAAACTTGAATTTACGCCGCTGAAATACACATTTGCTGAATTTTTGTTGGAGGAGCGTCCACGTGTTGGTGCTCAATTTACGTAAAATTCTTCATATCTTGGAAACTACTCGTTTGCTGGAATTTTAAACGTTATTTTCGTTTTCAACATCCTCAAAAACTTATAAATGTTTAAATTTTCCAAGTTTTTTTTTTCTATAGTGTGGAAAGTCGATTGTCTGCTCCTTTCTGGTCTTATATTCCAAACATTGCCAATAGGTGTCGCTAGCAAAAACAAGATGGTGTTAAGTTTTTCTTTGATAAAATGTCTCATAATATTTGATTTTCTTAAAAAAAGAAAAACTACTTGATCGATTTACATAATTTTTGGAATATGACATTTTCATGCAGTGACAAGTACGTACATTATAAAGATTTTTTTTTTCAGATTTTTATAGTAAAAAAAAGTCAGAAAACACGTTTTTATCAGCTGCGCATCTAAACGCTTTATCGTTATGGCTGTAGTCAAAAAGATAGGGAAACTCTTATATTGTACATGACATAACTGAAGAGTTCCATATTAAAGGGAGATAACTTTATTTGAATTCTCTGAACTACTGTTCTCATAATGACTGTTATTTTCATAACGTTTTGGTCAACGTAACCTCTGCCCTTCTACAGGTGTATTTTGTCGAACTCGGGGAATCTATCGAACGTAGGGATCTACATAGAATTTTGAACAGAATCCTTTATTTAATATGAGGGTAATATCAATAATTACAAGAAACCTTCTCTACCACCTATAGCAATGGCCAACGACTCTTTATTTGAGAGTACATCTTTCAAACTGTTTGGCCTAACGTTCACAGGAAACATGAGTTGGAACAATTACATTGAAAGCATTGCCAGGGCCGCTGCAAGAAAGGTGGGCTCTCTCTACCGTGCTAGACAACTACTAACACCCGAAAGTATCCTGTACCTCTATAAGGCCACCATTCGCCCATGTATGGAGTATTGCTGTCACATTTGGGCTGGTGCATCTGCTACTAGTCTCTCACTCCTTGCGGGCTTTGGGGAGTGTGGAGCCACCCTTTAATTGCCATTGCTCCCAGCTCCACTCTGACCCGGAGTGGTAGTACCTGTTAGGGTCCCAACTATGGGTTAAATAGAATCTGACGTAAAAAAAAAAATACTCCATTAAAAATCGTTCCTCAAAATAACTAGATTTGGCATTAAATAACCTGAAAAAGGTTGATATGCCGTAAAACAAAAACAACCAACCTTGACAAGGTTCAAAAGAGTCGCAAATCTGATAGGCCCTGAACTGGCATCTAAGCTTCAGCCTCTGTCCCATCGACGAAATGTTGCATCCCTCTGCCTGTTCTACAAGTATTTTTAGTGGTGAATGCTCTGACGAACTGCAAGCACTTGTGCCCCCATGACGTGAGCACCCTCGACAAACTCGACAGGCTGCTAAATCCCACCCCCACCCTGTAGAAATCCCTAGATGTAAAAGATCTTTCTACTCCAATAGTTTCTTCCCCAGAACCGCTAGACTTTGGAATTCTATTCCAGGTCCCTGCTTCCCCAACAGTACTGACGTGCAGAAGTTCAAGTGTAACGTGAACCAACATCTTGCTGCCCAAATCCCTACATAGTACCCCAGTAGTTGTTGCCCCTGATAGTAGCCCCCCACACCAAAGTGGCAATTTGCCTTGTTTCGGGTACAAATGTAAAAAAATAAAAACTAAAAAAATGCTCCCATTTCGTCAGCCATGATTGGGGAAAAGTCTTAATTAATTTTCGGTTGCATTCTAATTTCAATGAGAGCATGCTATCCCTGCGGATTAAATAAAGTGTTCCGTTTGAAATTCTCTGCAGTCTCCCCAGATTCGACAAGATACATCTGGAGGTCAGGTTATATTAATCAATATGTTGTGATCAGGATTGCAGAGTCTGAGTTGGAGGTTTTAGATGGAGTCGGAGTCTGTCTGATTTCTAAAAGTACTAGGAGTCGGAATTTTTTATCCAACTCGGACTCCTTGAGTCTAATAATTTTTTTTTTTTTTTTTTTTTTTTTTTTTTACATGGTTTTCCTGTTTGGTTTTACCAGTTGCACAATTTAGCAGCTTTGTATGGTTTTGCTTTTAGTTTTGGAGATGTGTCATATTTTGTACTGCAATGCTTCTACTTCATCAAGATATTTCAGTTCATCAGATCACTGCAAATCCTGTTTGGTCAGCTGTTTTTGTTTTGATTGTGACGTCACACAGGATCAATGAATATTCTGTCTTTGAGTGAGATCACTGTGAATTACTTCCGATAACAATCGGATTGTAATCGAAAAGTTATCCAGTTCCTGGCTTAAATAGAATTTGGCAATTGGATTAGTCTAGGATCGATCTTAAATTACAATCTTATCCGAAAAAAACTGAGTCTAAATCAAAAAGCAGCAGCCCATGCTACTATAGCCCTTTACAGCTTTTTCCTGTTTTTCCTTTGATTCTCTTTCCATAAAGGTAATATTATCTTTTAAAAAATTCTTCTCTATATAATAATGTCTTTACTCCCCCTCTGATGAGAAGCGTTTGGCTTCAAAATGCCATGGCTTAAAGAGGTTTCCATCTCTCTAAATATTGTATTTCCTTTTGAACTGATAGCATAATAAAATATCTTTGTAATTTCATTTTTTTTTTTATCCCTTCATATCTTAACTTATTCTATAAATCTGGTGGAGTGTATATGTGAGAATATTTATCATACAAGTGAATGTTAAATGTAAAAAATAATATACATGATTTTGGGTCTAAACACTTGAAATTTTAGATGTAGGTTACCTGTACACGAGTCAAAGTTTTTAATATATGTAAATATATATATATATATATATATATATATATATATACACTTAAAGTTATGAACAGAACATAGGGCCCCAGCAAAGCTGGGTTGAACTACTAGTAAATAAATAAATCCGACTGTTTTTCTCTTAACACAATACATTTACAGTAGAACCTCGGGATACGTTTTTTTAGAGAGGAATCCGATGGTTTTCCAGACCCTGGTTACGGTATTTGCCCCGCCTTATGGCGTTGTTTATAATATTATTTGATAATATACATGTGTATTATATACTGTATTGTATTTTGTTACTAATTTTTAATGCATGATAATAATTGACTATATGTGAGAATATTTATCATACAATTGAATGTTAAATGTAAAAAATAATATGCATGAAAAGTTATAAAATGCTTGTTGAATAGGTGTGGGTGGCTGGTATATGGATCTGCAGAATAGATTTCCACGTAGGGGTCGAAGATATCAAAGGAGTTTCAGTCGGACTTTTACCATCCAACTCCACAACCACAATAATTGCATTCAATATTCATATAATTCGAATAATTAATCTTAATCTAAAAAAATTCAGAAACTAATATACAAGACATGTTCTGAATCTGCACCTCAGCACTAGTGCATGTTTTGAACTGTTGAGCTAAGTTATCGTTTACCTTAAGTTTTCCACTGCGGATCTGCTGAGTGATGTCATTGATTTCTGCAATTGTTTGTGGACTTTTCTGATCTGATATTCACGATTTTGTAATGTTACATTCAGAAGCGAAAAAAAAAAAAAAAAAAAAAAAAACGTAGGAACCGACCAAGCAAGATTTTCATCGAAGTACGTATGTATAAAAAAGATTACTCTGAACTCTGGGAACTGTTCAACCTAATCGGATTAAAGAAATTGAAACCCTAAAAGCTAACTTCAAGAAAAATACACAAAATGCATAACAACACCTAAACAAAACCCTCCAAAATAACCCGTTAGGTTGACATGTGACGATGCAAAAATCCAAATTAATCTTTGAAAACTCATAACTAGGATATGACATCATATTGTTTTTGTTTTGACTCTTGAATGTGTATACGTTGATCTTATAGGTTTTTTTTTTTTTTTTTTTTTTACATGGAGGTCACCACTTATCAAGGCCCGGAAGCCACTTGGGGATAAGGGTTATTGCGTGTACAGTAATCAATGAGATAGTGTTGTAGTAATCATTAGTATTGGATATTTGATAGGGTGTCTTAAGAGAGCGGTTCGTCAGGAATTTGTTTATGTTTGACTTGAAGACATCCAAGTTGTAGTCAGGTGGGAAACAGGCGAACGGAAGAGAGTTCCACAGTCGTGCACTTCTAAGAAAGAAGCTCTGCTCATGGAATCTACGTTTGGATTTAGGCACAGATAAAGAGTGGGGAAAATTAATGACAGTAGTTTCAGCTAGACTGGTGTTTTTCGTGAAAGATTGGCAAGGGGGGGACCAGCGATTGGAGCTTTTATAGAGTGATATTGTTCTCGGTTGAATAACTGTCTAACTGTGTCGGATATATACTCGAGAGTCAAAACAATAAAATATGCTCTTGTCATAGCCCTACTCATAACTTATGAAGCAGGCAAGAAAACTTTGGATTTTTCTAAAAGCTGAACTGATAAAAATTAAAATGATTGCTCATTTAGTATCCCTTGTTATAAAATTAACCCCCCCCCCAAAAAAAATGACCCATAATGCAAAAATTCCAATCATTAGTTTCCTTAGAGTTCCAGTGTTAGGGGAGGGGATGTTATTTAGGCCCCAAAGTAAGCAGAATCGAGTATAGGCCATTGTGGAGATGGCTTGTGTCTTTTAGATGTTGGATTCTGTCCTGTGTAGTTCTAGGTTGTCCACTCTCCCAGGTTCTTATTTCCCATTCAATGAGAAGTTGTTAGTTTAGGATAATCGCCTGGGGTGCCTCTACCAGAGAATGTCTGTGGCTGTCCAGGCTTATTTGTAGGTCAGTGGAGGTAGAAGTGGTTCTGCTACTTCCGGTAGTAATTGCTGAGGTAATAGTACTACTATTATGAGTTTGTAGGTTAGATGTTTGACCTCAGGTAGTTGTAATTGGTGCATCTTGGGTTTTCTTGTCTTTATGAAAAGCTGTTCAATCGTGTCAAAACATGCTTGCCTTTCCATTGATTATGCTTTGTTTTAGGTGCTTTGGAATCGGCAGCCATTACATTTAAGACCCAGTAGAAAGAAACATGGCGGCAAGACATATTCTTTCTGATAACAAACATCTGGCTCTTCTAGTTTGTTAGACTTTTGTCTCTTGAACTGCTATGTGTCTAGCATTGATGGATGGGATGCCCTGTTGAACTTTTTTGCACTAAGATTCATGGGTTCAATCCAATTTAAAATGAATAAAGAATACTTGATCTACATATAGTGGTTTTGGATTGAAGCAGTCATTGATGTTAAAAGCAATTTCATGAAATAAACCTGTGATAAATTTATCATCCACTTTATAATAAAGCCCAATGTATTTATTTGTATATCTCCTTATATAAATATATATTCTATTTTTAAAAAAGTTATCTATGTGCACGTGTTTCACTGCATTACAGCTCATTGGTGTGGCTTGACTTTATTAGGGCTCGAATCTTAAACCATGGGTTATATAATCGAGCTACGGGCTCTTGCTGATATTATTTGCTATTGTTTTTTTCATCGCTTTTTAAAGTTATTTTGGTTTCTTTTAGCGATAATGAAATATTCAGTATCAACAACAAAAACAAAATAATATCAACAACAAAAACAAAATAATATCAACAATAAAAACAAAATATCAACAACAACAAAATAATATCAACAACAACAAAATAATATCATCAACAACAAAATAATATCATCAACAACAAAATAATATCATCAACAACAAAATAATATCATCAACAACAAAATATCATCAACAACAAAATATCATCAACAACAAAATATCATCAACAACAAAATATCATCATCAACAACAAAATATCATCATCAACAACAAAATATCATCATCAACAACAAAATATCATCATCAACAACAAAATATCATCATCAACAACAAAATATCATCATCAACAACAAAATATCATCATCAACAACAAAATATCATCATCAACAACAAAATATCATCATCAACAACAAAATATCATCATCAACAACAAAATATCAACAACAACGATATCATCAACAACAACGATATCATCAACAACAACGATACTAACAAGATATCATCAAGATATCAACAACAACAAGATATCAACAACGATAACAACATATAAAAAAACGATATCAACCAAATATCAACAAAAACAACGATATCAACAAAAACGATATCAACAAGATATCAACAAAAACAACGATATCAAGATATCAACAAAAACGATATCAACAAGATATCAACAACAAGATATCAACAACAAGATATCAACAACAACATATCAACAACAAGATATCAACAACAAGATATCAACAACAATATCAACAACAAGATATCAACAGCAATATCAACAAGATATCAACAACAAGACATCAACAACAACAACACGATATGAGCAGCAGCAGCAACAAGTGTAAAAGTTATAAAAAAGTAGCAAATGATATAAGCAGAGGCATATAGTGTAAAGGTACTCATTTAACTGTAGAATCTATGGTCCGAGCCCTAATACAGCCAAACCACACTGATGAGCTGTAGAGCAGTGAAACACATGTAGGTATAGTACTATATTCAAAGTAAAAAAAAAAAAATATTAGGTTGGTGCAAAAATGTCTCTATATTTAGTTGAATGTCAAAAAAACCTTGTTGCGCCAACCTAATACATTGTTTGCGTCCTAAAACTAGGGTATATTTCTCAGGGAAAAGTAATTCCTTGATCTTCTAGGAAGGAGATGCTAAAACCGAATTTCATTATCGCTAAAAAAAAAAAAATCAACAAAATCTCTTAAGTTATTTAGATACGAATATATATTTTCAATTTTTGGAGATGTGACATCCTACCGGATGTCATATTCACTTGCTATCTCAGATAATCCAAAGAAAAATCTTAATATTCTAACTGAACTTCTTAATGAGATTGTTTGTATCTCTGCACTTGGCTCACTGAGTATATTCGGCAGGTTGTTGTTTAAAATTCTTTTTCATGAGTTCTGTTGCTCTTAGAAATACTTAAACGGAAATCTTAAGATTCCAGTTTCATTTCCAGTTATACACAAGACTTCGTTATTTCCTTATCTTCTCCTTTTTCAGTATCATTAGAGATACGAGCTTCAACTAGAGTTGCTACTTGCTCCGTGTCCCGTATCATTGTCGGGTTTAACAGCCCCGTTTTCTAGGTACGTAGCTGTAGGAATGGTATAGTCATAGTAAGACTTATTTCCGACTGTTCTTTATTGATATATAGGAGCTGTTTTGCATGAAATAAATATATTTGGATCTTGGAATGTAGACTTGTGTTTCTTCCCCCCTCCCCCCTCTTGTGTTTCTTCCCCCCTCCCCCCTCTTGTGTTTCTTCCCCCCTCCCCCCTCTTATGTTTCTTTTCCCCCTCTTGTGTTTCTTCTCCCCTCCCCCTCTTGTGTTTCTTCCCCCCTCTTGTGTTTCTTCCCCCCTCTTGTGTTTCTTCCCCCCTCTTGTGTTTCTTCCCCCCCTCTTGTGTTTCTTCCCCCTCTTGTGTTTCTTCCCCCTCTTGTGTTTCTTCCCCCTCTTGTGTTTCTTCCCCCCTCTTGTGTTTCTTCCCCCCCTCTTGTGTTTCTTCCCCCCCTCTTGTGTTTCTTCCCCCCTCTTGTGTTTCTTGTTTCTTTCCCCCCTCCCCCCTCTTGTGTTTCTTTCCCCCCTCCCCCCTCTTGTGTTTCTCCCCCCCCTCTTGTGTTTCTTCCCCCCCTCTTGTGTTTCTTGTTTCTTTCCCCCCTCCCCCCTCTTGTGTTTCTTTCCCCCCTCCCCCCTCTTGTGTTTCTTTCCCCCCTCCCCCCTCTTGTGTTTCTTTCCCCCCCCTCTTGTGTTTCTTTCCCCCCTCTTGTGTTTCTTTTCCCCCATCTTGTGTTTCTTTCCCCCATCTTGTGTTTCTTTCCCCCCCTCTTGTGTTTCTTTCCCCCCATCTTGTGTTTCTTTCCCCCATCTTGTGTTTCTTTCCCCCCCTCTTGTGTTTCTTTCCCCCCCTCTTGTGTTTCTTTCCCCCCTCTTGTGTTTCTTTCCCCCCTCTTGTGTTTCTTTCCCCCCTCTTGTGTTTCTTCCCCCCTCTTGTGTTTCTTCCCCCCTCTTGTGTTTCTTTCCCCCCCCCTCTTGTGTTTCTTTCCCCCCCCCTCTTGTGTTTCTTTTCCCCCCCCTCTTGTGTTTCTTTCCCCCCCCCCTCTTGTGTTTCTTTCCCCCCCTCTTGTGTTTCTTTCCCCCCCTCTTGTGTTTCTTTCCCCCCCTCTTGTGTTTCTTTCCCCCCCTCTTGTGTTTCTTTCCCCCCCTCTTGTGTTTCTTTCCCCCCCCCCTCTTGTGTTTCTTTCCCCCCCCTCTTGTGTTTCTTTCCCCCCTCTTGTGTTTCTTCCCCCCCCCTCTTGTGTTTCTTTCCCCCCCCTCCCCTCGTGTCTCTTTCCCCCCCTCCCCTCGTGTCTCTTTCCCCCCCTCCCCTCGTGTCTCTTTCCCCCCCTCCCCTCGTGTCTCTTTCCCCCCCTCCCCTCGTGTCTCTTCCCCCCCTCGTCTTCTCCCATTCTTTCCTTGTCTTTATCTCACCCCCCCCCGCATTTTTCTCCTATCTTCTTTCACTCTTTCTCTCTCTCCTTTCCTTCTGCTGCAACAAACGAAATACTAGTAAATTCCTCTAATATTGATCGTCTAATAAATCGTTGGAATATCTCGCATATTTCGATTTGTTTCGCATCGTTCATAAAGTTCAGCGAATAAAACGCATAAATTTGAACGTTTTTTTTTTTTTTCTTATCAAAGGCTTTCACGGCTATTTTTTTCTTTTTCAAAAGCAAAATGTATCCATTGTTGATATTATGCTTTATCTTTTCTAAAGCAAAAATCTTTCTAGACGGAGGCAACTTTTACTTTTGTCTCAAAATAGATACCCCTTTTTGGGAGCTGGATGGAGCAAGGTACAAAAACAAAAAATCTCGCGGACGATTTTTCCCCCTTTTTTTTTTCTTTTTCTAAAGGGCACCACAGCTCTAGGTGTATCAGAATTTTTGTAGGAATTTTTGACACCCCTAACACGAAATTGCGAATAAAATATAAAAATCTCGTAATTTCTCATTTAAAAGTGGGTTGTTTATTTTCTTTATGGATTATACTTCCAAAATAAACTATTACAGTTGTTTTAAAAGTAATAGAAATATATTTTTTTAAAACAGTAATGAATTTTCCGAACTCAATATTTTTCAATTTTTAAACTAAAAATCTATCAAATTTCTCTATTGATTCTATTTTTACGATATTTTCAGGGTCAATGTGAAATTTTATGTTCTTTTCAATAAACCGAATATAATATTTTAGACAAACGTTTTTTTTTTTTTTTTTTTTAATTCACGCCCCTCCCATTTTCAAGTTTCTATTAAAAAGTAAATAATTAATTTACTCACAAATTGAAGAGAAAAGGTCAATAAATAATATATTCAAATTTTTAGAATTTTACCTGTAAAGTTTGAAGTTTAAAACCTTTTTTTTTTAAACGACGTTATTTTTATTTTTTTTAATGGAACCTTGGTCCTTGCTCCTTTAATTGAAAAAAAAAAATTAGGGCTTGAATTACATTTTTCGAGGAGTTATAAGCTTGGAAAGACAGGGGGTCGAATAATTCACGCCTCCCATTTTGAAATGTCTATTAAAAAGTAAATAATTAATTTATGTACCAAAGTCTTATATATCACAAATTGAAGAGAAAAGGTCAATAAATAATATATTAAAATTTAAAACAAAAAAAGTAGTGTTTTTTAGAAATTTACCTGTAAAGTCCGAAGTTTAAAACCTTTTTTTTTTAAAAAAAAACACGTTTTTTTAATTTATTTTTTATTTTTTAATGAAATCTTGGTCCTTGCTCCTTTAATTGAAAAAAAAAAAAAAATTAGGGCTTGAATTACATTTTTCGAGGAGTTATAAGCTTGGAAAGATGGGGTGGAATTATTCACTATTTTCACGAAATTTCTGACACACCTACCACACACAGCTCAACGGGAATTTTTTTGCATCGGACTTGAAGACGACCATGCAGTTAGTTGGGAGCAGGTTACCGGAACAGTGTCGTAGGGCAGTTCTAGGGAGGGAAGAAGCTTTGTTAATGGAAACTGTCTTTATGTTTAGGTACAATGGGGGGAATTGTTGATAGTGATTGTGGATAGATGAGTTGTTTTTTTGTTTTTTGTTTTTTTAATAAAAATGTGGCAGGGGGGGCATAAATTAACGAGCATTTGCCATGAAAATAGTGGTAGAGAAAAGACTGGCTTTCAATATCTCTTCTGTGGGAAAGAGATTGCAACGAAGAGAAAAGGGCATCATCACCTAGGTTTCGAGGCTGGTCTTAAGGCAGCTCCGAGCAGCTTCTGCCAAGATGTGACAACAGTACTCCATCCTAGGATATACTTGGTTCTTATACTGGTAGAGAATTGCATCGGCAGTGAGATATCTACTGGAGCGATAGAATGATCCAACCATTTTTGCTGAGGTCTTGCTAATGGATTTCATGTGTTCTATTTTAGATCAGGAGTGTCTACTAAAACACTAGAATAGTACAGAAGTGATCATTTTACGTTAAATCCATTCTAAAATCGCCTGTTTTACTTCAAGTTTTTCAGTGTCATACGTAATCGCTTAAAAAGGTAGAATTTTTTTTTTTTTTTTTGTATGGTGAGGAGATTCATTATACAAATGTAAACCGTCCTCCCACTAAAAAACAATTGCCTATACAAGCTAAAAAAACAAAATAAAATCTTGCGGACGATGTCTCCTCTTCTCCTCCCTACAACCGCTCTCAAAGGAGAGACGTTGTCTGCTCTTTTTTTTTTTTTTTTTTTTCATGGTAGGTGCTAAACTGAACTCTCCAAATCCCCTACAAAGCATTCTCATCACTCATCTAGCTACAACCACTATCAATAATTTTCCCATATCTCTACCTAAAACTAAACAATACCATGAACAAAGTTTCTTTCCTTGAACTGCCCGACTGGAGAACGCAATACCGCAGAGTTGCTTCCCACCTGACTCTGACATGTTTGTTTTCAAGTCTAATGTAAACAAGTTCGTGTCAAGCCGCCTTCTTAAATAATTAAATTCTACCAATTTCTCCTATTGATAATCCGTATGGTGTTGTCTCACCGGTCACCTGATACTCATTAAGCCTTATCCTCGAATGAGTTTGCGCCTTGATAAGTGGTACACACCTTGAAAAAACTTGTGAGTCAAGGAAGTTCATTAGCATCAGATTGTGGAGTGTAATATGCCTTTGCATATAATCCCTTTTTACTTACCTCCCCACGAGGTCAAAGATAGACGCAAGGTTGGTTTTAATGGTTGAAAGAGGGTAGGTAATCCAGTTACTAGACTGGGAATAAACACACACACAAACACACATTATATATATATATATATATATATATAATGAAACTTACATGTTTGGACAGTGTTTGATCATTGTAGTTTCACATATTTAGCAGCAGCTTAATGGTTAAAACTGCCCAAATGTTGCCTAGGCGGTCGAGTTTCAATCCTGTTAGTCTGGATACAGTTGTGATATAACAAAACAATGGGTGTATATATCATCATCTGTGGATCACACACACACACACACACACACACACACACACACACATACGTTGAACACATAACACGATTTGTTCCTTTTTATTTATCTATTTTGTCGGAATACTATTTCCATTATTTTCATCACACGCACACATTTAGTAAAAACCTGAAAAAAGTGCTCAATACTATGGAAGAGCATATATATATATATATATATATATATATATATATATATATATATATATATATTAAATAAAAATGAGTCGAAGCGGATTTCTCCCTTACTAACGAAGACTACAACATATACTGCACTTTGATCCCAGTTAGAATCCGAAAATAAACTAAAGGAAAACTGACTGTCGTACCAAATACCTCAACCCCGAAATCCAAATTAAACGATTTTAATTTAACCGTTAATACATCTATTTTTAGATGCTAGCCTTCAACAAAATGACAGTCGTAGCAGACGTATTCCTAGGCCATCTAAATCTATTTAATCGGGAGATACAAACGCTGCATAATAATATGCCTATTACTATTTATAACGGGTTCTTTTTCGACTTGAGGGACGGTACGGTCACGGGTCAAACAAGGATCTTAAAAACAGATTTCTAACACGATTTTTTTTTTTTTGTTGTGTCGTCAAAAGAACGAAGCCATTAAAAAGTTTTGTGTTGAATAAATATTAATTTGATTCTATTTTTTTTTTTTTTTTTTTTTTTAATCTGCAAAAGAATTTGTCTATTTTTAGCATTGGAACTGCTATTGCTCATCGCATAATATTATTGGTACTTTGTTGTCTAGGGAAACGCTGCACGCAAACTCACGCATCTCTCTCTCTCTCTCTGTGATTGCGTCTCTCTCTGTGATTGCGTCTCTCTCTCTCTCTCTGTGATTGCGTCTCTCTCTCTCTCTCTCTGTGATTGCGTCTCTCTCTCTCTCTCTGTGATTGCGTCTCTCTCTCTCTCTCTCTCTCTCTGTGATTGCGTCTCTCTCTCTCTCTGTGATTGCGTCTCTCTCTCTCTCTGTGATTGCGTCTCTCTCTCTCTCTGTGATTGCGTCTCTCTCTCTCTGTGATTGCGTCTCTCTCTCTCTGTGATTGCGTCTCTCTCTCTCTGTGATTGCGTCTCTCTCTCTCTGTGATTGCGTCTCTCTCTCTCTGTGATTGCGTCTCTCTCTCTCTGTGATTGCGTCTCTCTCTCTCTGTGATTGCGTCTCTCTCTCTCTCTGTGATTGCGTCTCTCTCTCTGTGATTGCGTCTCTCTCTCTCTCTCTCTCTCTCTCTCTGTGATTGCGTCTCTCTCTCTCTCTCTCTGTGATTGCGTCTCTCTCTCTCTCTCTCTGTGATTGCGTCTCTCTCTCTCTCTCTGTGATTGCGTCTCTCTCTCTCTCTCTCTCTGTGATTGCGTCTCTCTCTCTCTCTCTCTGTGATTGCGTCTCTCTCTCTCTCTCTCTGTGATTGCGTCTCTCTCTCTCTCTCTCTGTGATTGCGTCTCTCTCTCTCTCTGTGATTGCGTCTCTCTCTCTCTCTCTCTCTCTCTGTGATTGCGTCTCTCTCTCTCTCTCTCTGTGATTGCGTCTCTCTCTCTCTCTCTGTGATTGCGTCTCTCTCTCTCTCTCTCTGTGATTGCGTCTCTCTCTCTCTCTCTCTGTGATTGCGTCTCTCTCTCTCTCTCTCTCTGTGATTGCGTCTCTCTCTCTCTCTCTCTGTGATTGCGTCTCTCTCTCTCTCTCTCTGTGATTGCGTCTCTCTCTCTCTCTCTCTGTGATTAGAGGTAGGGAGTACTGGGTCGGGTCTTCAGATTTTGGTGGAGACCCCCTCAGATCAAAATATGCACTAAACCTAGGTAAGAATCGAAAAAATTTTGAAAAAAAAAATCAAAATTCATCTGTTGGCGCCATTTTTTAGATTTTTAGGCTCCGGGGGCCCCAAAACGCCCATTTACCCATCTTTGCAAAAGAAGGGATAAGAAATAGCAGTTGAAACTTAGGTATTTTCACTTCTTTTGACTTGGTCAATGAATTAGGATAGGAATGACACAATGTATAGCTAAATTGAGTTTTATTTTAGCATATAAAAGTCATTTTTTAGTACAAAATCGGGATTTTAGCACAATTTTCACGGTGATTTACACCCTAGATGTCATTCATTTTGCGGAAAGAAATACCCTTAATCGTCCAGTGTTCCAAATCTGGTAAATTTTACATAAAATGTTTCTTACAAAGCTTCATACAAAAATTGTAAGTGTTATTTAACTAGTTTCCCAAGGGGCTTGGGGACTAGTACTAGTAGAATCGAATGATTGATAACATTGCAGTGTTATCTGAGAAAGGAGTTGTTTTGTTTATTTGGTCAGTTCAAAATGAGACTCTGAAATGAATGTCTCCTTGCTATGTTATTTTTATCATAATCATAGCACACAGTTGAAATCTCCTTCTCTTTGGGTCCATTCATATTTTTATTTGGGTCCATTTTGAATATCCTGACACAGTTATATTTCTAACCAAGCCGGTCTGTTTGATTATGTCTTGGAGCGGGAGGAGAAAGTTAAACATCTATCTCTTTACAGAGAAAGACGTTTTACTAAACTGGGATATTCGTGCTCCGCGATCCTCGATGCATTGCCTTTCATTCGTATGGTTCTTGATGAGACTCATCTCAGCAACCAACATGTCGAGATCGTGAGGATGTTACTGGATAGTGAATTGCTACTGAGTCAGTTGAACTGTCTTTCATTGTTCACGTACAAAGTCTCATTACCTCTCCTAAATCTTGTTGAGGTAGGAACGCAGGATGATCTGTGCAAAATTCTTCCAAAGTTGTTTGAGGATCTTTCAGTTGGAAAACTGGACACCTTGGAAGCGTACACTGTTCAATACAGACATATAGATATTGAGGAACCGACATCTGAGTTGGAGATAAAACTTTTGAAAGATATGTGTGTACATGCATCCAAAACGATCGAACTTCAATGTGGTAGAGAGTACGGATTTGGGCAGTATAATGACATTCGTGCCACGCAAATACACAAGTTGACTGTGGAAGAGCGAAAGACCTGGAGAGCAACAATGTTATGTGTGAACAAGAACTTGGAGTATTCGATCATCGTGCTATTGTTTCGAAATGTAGGAATAACAAGTTCAAAGCAAAATCCTTGAGAAACGATATGGTCTTGCACAGTGTGTCATTGGATGGTGCATCAAAACTTTCGACGGCAATAGCAAAACTTTTGAACAAAAGAGAAGACGAATGGAATGAAGAACAAAAGACTCTTCTCCGTCTAAAAGTTGAAGAGAAGATAAAGGAAGCGATGAACGCAAGCAATTACACTACTAAATTGCTCATAAATTGTAAAAGTTGGCGTGGTCCGTGTGTTAGTTCTGAAGAATTGATGTCGGTGCTAAAAGATCATTCAGAATTACAAGAGAAGATTGTCATGACTGAGTTAGCATATTACAGAGACACCCACAAATCATATGTAACTGCAAATCCTGAACTATTCAAACTCAACAAAATCACTCATGAAGAGCGGCTTATGAATCTTTGCGCACTCCTGGATGGTTGCCCGGTATCCACAAGAATTCCTCTGCCCACTAATGATGATGCCCTAAAAGCCATCACTTGCATTCCACGAGTTGCAGAGGAAATGGTTGAGTTACCTTTAATCCTGAATGTGAATCAGATGTGTGTGGTGTTGTGGACAGTAAAGGGGGTGCCAACATGGTTTCTGGGGTACTGTACTAAAATGTGTTTATGAAAGGAAGAACTTAAAATGGAGGTACCCAAACCCAGATGATAAGCAAACTATCGATGCAGATCAAATTGTCGAATGCGAAATCAACGGAGACTGGGATGTTCTTTCGGACCGAAACATGCAATTCACACTGCACAACCACAAAGAGATTGCAGCCAAGTTTGATGGATTATTGTAGTGCTTGTAGTGTATATCTGAGTCACTTTTGTTAAGTCTGTTAAGCACTTGGAAATCATAAAAGGACGGGATTATGTCGATTTCGGCCTATTTTCAGCAATTTTAGGTCCAATTTGGCCAAATTCACCCCAAAAATTGCCCTTAAAGACCCCAAGACCTGTCAATAATCATGGTTCTCTGCCTTATATGTGTGTCTGAAGTCATTCATATCCATTGGGAATGAACAAGGATCGATTAAGTGACTGAGAACAGGATTTTGGCAATTTCGTCCTATTTTTGGCAATTTTGGGTCAAAATTTGGTCTATTTCTCTTCAAAATGGCCCAAAAAGATCTGAGACCTGTATATAATCGTACTCCAATGTCTATTTTAGGTATCTACAGCAATATATACCTTTGTAAAGGTGGACGAGGATAATTTACGTGACCCAAGATGGTTTTTGTGATTTTTGCCTGTTTTTCGACCAATTTATGGCCAATTTTGGCCATTTTTTTGACCGAAATTGACCAAGAATACCACAAAACCTGTTTAAATACATGACCCTGTGTCATTTGAAACTATTTATATCCATTAATGGGCATTGGAGATACACAAGAAGCAAAATTATGCCTGTAAATCACTCATATTGACATTTCGGACACATATTTCTTGAAAAACCAGCCCCAGATCTAAAAAATGCCGCCAACAGATGAAAAAAATTTTTTTTTTCAAATTTTTTTTCGATTTTGACCTAGATACACCTTATATTTTGATTTGAGGGGGTCCCCACCAGATTTTGAAGATGTGACCTTTTTTCGACCTAGTACTCCCTACCTCTACTGTGATTGCGTCTCTCTCTCTCTGTCTCTGTGATTGCGTCTCTCTCTCTCTCTCTCTCTGTGATTGCGTCTCTCTCTCTCTCTCTCTCTGTGATTGCGTCTCTCTCTCTCTCTCTCTGTGATTGCGTCTCTCTCTCTCTCTGTGATTGCGTCTCTCTCTCTCTCTCTCTGTGATTGCGTCTCTCTCTCTCTCTCTGTGATTGCGTCTCTCTCTCTCTCTCTGTGATTGCGTCTCTCTCTCTCTCTCTCTGTCATTGCCTCTCTCTCTCTCTCTCTGTCATTGCGTGTGTGTGTGTCTCATTGCGTGTTTGTGTGTGTGTGTGTCTCTCTCTCTTTCTGTGTGTGTGTGTGTCTCTCCCTGTGTCTAACTCTCTTTCCAATCCATGCGACACTGTATCCATTTTAATACATCAACAGTCTTCAACTCTGAACAAACCGTTAACCTTTCAACAGTTTACATTTGTTTTTACTTGCAACAAAATTATGTCTATTCAATATCTAACAATATATCAACTGTAATAATTAGGATTTCTTCTAATTTGTATAGATTAAGAGAGTGCTCAATTCAAACAACAGAGCTTAGATATGTCATCTGTTGATTGTCAATGAATTCAGTGCGAGGAACGGATAAAATTTACCATTTATTTTTTGAATACTTGTTGGTTTGGTCACATGAAACGAATGACAGTTTTGCGGTTTGCAAATATTGAAAAGTGGTTGGTTAGTTGGCAGGGAAAGACCAAGGAAACTATGGAAGTAAGCAAGGGTATAAATATAGACTGGATATCTCGATGCATACTAGCATGTGTAACGGATATTAAACTTATAAGGGTCATCATACCATATGTGTCCAAAGACTCTGTTGCTGGTATTGGTTTCCCCGATATTTTTCTAGTCCGAATTCTTTCTAAAGACATTGGATACTTATGGGAGGAGGAACCAGGTAAAGGTGGCCAACATTCCTAAGTTAACTCGGAGCATCCAGGTCGTCAGTCCGTGTCGTTAACGACTAATCCGCCGTCACCTCCCAACAGATAATGATGAAAGAATGGATGAGGCTTTGAATTCGTCGCTGTAAAACAATTGAGGTATCCGTGTCAGTTGGTAGGAAACGCTGGAGGAAGTGATAAGGATTGGCTTGAGAGAAGGAGGGATAAATTAAGACTTGGCCAGAGATAGGTTAGTTTTGCAGTCCATTTCTGAAAGCTGTCTAACACCTGCCGGCATCTGGAGCGATATTAACCAATGACGACAGAATTAAAATATTTTTTAGCAGCATTTATTGAATATCAAGGATGAAACATGGATGTATTGTTGGAAATATTGTTAGCAAGACTTTTAAGGCAATTTGCAGAAATGACTTTATGCCAATTACCCACTATTACTTGAAGTCGTGGATATGACCTTAAACTATATCCGATGGTGAGGCCCCAGCTTGCGGGCTTTAGGGAGTGTGGAGTCACCCTTTAATTGCCATTGCTCTCATGTCCACTCTGACCCGGAGTAGTAGTACCTGTTAGGGTCCCAACTATGGGTTAAATAGTAACCGACTTGAAAAAAAAATATATTCTATTAAAAAAAAATTTCCTCAAAATAACTGGGTTTGGCAAAAGGGTTGATATGCCGTAAAACAAAAACAACTATTACTTTAGAGGCTATATATAAACACATGAACAAGTGAAGCATGCATGGTCCCCGTGAGTGCACAGTGAACGAGCCATAAAAAAATGACTAAGTTCAGCATTCCCACCCCCATTTAGCTCCAAAAGTCCTCAGGGGATGTCAAATCCTGGTGAAAATGAACAAATGGTGCAGTTTTAGGCGTTAACATATGTAAATTTGAGTTTTGCACCATGCAAAAAAAAAAAAAAAAAAATGACTAAGTCAATTATTTGCCCCCCCCCCCCAATTTAGTCCTAAAAGTCCCCAAGGCCTTAACATATTTAAACTTTAATTCAGCACCATGCAAAACTGCTAAATAGACATACGCATAAAATTTTGGACAAATATGGTAAAATAGTCCCCAAAATAGTGTGTTTTTATTAGCCTTAAAAGAGCCCCTGGGGCACACCCAAGAGTTATCTTGAATTATAGACAAACAAAATTATATAGAAATCAGTTAGTTACAACTTTTCAGAAAGTTTTATAAAAATCCAAGGCATAAATTTTTTTTAATAAATACAAGTGTCCATTTTAGCCATTGCAACCTGAAAGACACTCTTGGGGCGGGGCGGCAACCGGAGTTTTCCTGAAAAATCCGTTCTGTTACTTTTTTACTCATATCTGGTTTAATGTTTGTGCAAAATTTCAAGAAATTTGAAGGCGTAGTTATTGAGAAAAGTGCAAACGGACGAACGGACAAACAGACGAACGGACGAGGGTGAATTTACAGGTCCATTCACTTATCTAATTTTCTAAAAAAAAAAAAGAAAAAAAAAAAAAAATTCTCCAGAACAACCGTTTTTAAAGTGACATAAGTAATTATGACATTTGTAATTATAATTGTGAATACAATTCGTTTTTTAATGCAATAACTTGGCTTTTAATTGCCTTCGTCCAAAAAAAATTGGAAGGTTGTTCTGCTGCAAAAAGTTCTTTTCTGTGACCAAAAAAAAATATAACTCAAGAAAATTTCTAACAGTATGGTGAAGAGTGGCGTGTGTAAAAATCTCAATAACATTTGGCCTTTTGGCTGGGAACAAAGTGTAGTGTCTGTTCTGTCTTCGGTCAATGGAGGGTAAGTCCTTCATGGCTGAGACAATTTTTATTTTTGTTCTTATCCAGAGTGCTCCTATTTTTTGGGAGCTGGATTTTTCCCCACATTACAAAAACGACCTTGTGTCTAATTCTGCCCTCGTGGGGAGGCAAGTAAATAGAAACATGAAACTGGCAGTTATTCTGAAGTTTTATTGAATTCCAGAGGAACTCTAAGAATTTGATCCGACAGGATCCTGAGTCAGAATATTAAAATGGTAAGGAATGGATTTTTCGTCCAAAAGCATCTCATAAATTAAAAAAAAAAAAAATGGTTAATGGAATGAGTTGTTTTTGAGCAGAATAGTTATTCGAATTACCAAAATAAGCAATTCTTGTGGAAAAGCTTTTGGTAGATGACTCAAATCACTCTCCTTGGAGCTGACTCATGGTTGCCGCAATCAAAACCATGTCTGTGGAAATGGTATCTGATCAAATTGATAATTGAGTATACGATTACATTGAAATTATAGATGGATAGGATCGCGTTGACTATGCGCCCTTCTGTAGACATTAAGTGTATATTAAATTCACCACGGCGCACTAGCAACCAAACTCCAACCTCTGTCCCATCACTGAAGTGTTGTATCCCTGTGCCTGTTTTACAAGTATTTTAATGAAATGTGCTCTGATGAACGCGAAGCACTTGTACCACATCAACGTAAGTTCCCTCAACTTAGCCGACAAGCAGCAAAATTCCACCCCTACACTGTAGAGATCCTTAGATCCTGGAAATAATTTTAAAGGAAATAACTCTTGGGAAATTAGACGAAATGTCATCCCTGTGTCTGTTTTACAAATATTTTAATGGTAAGTGTTTGGACGAGCTTGAAACACTCGATGAAAATCCCCCCCCCGATAAACCAGACAAACAGCAAAATCCCACCCCTACACTGTAGAGATCCTTAGATGCTGGAAAGTCTTCTCTATTCAAATAGTTTCTTCTCTGGAACTGCTAGACTTTGGAATTCCCTTTTGAATCCCTGCTTTCATGACTGTACTGACATGCGGAAGTTCAAGTGTAATGTGAACAGACATCTTGTTGCCCAACTCCCTTGCAAACTTTGTCCCAAATAGTAGACCCGTACGTCAAAGTGCCACTGTCTTGTTTGGGGTGAAACATCAGTAAAATCTTTGATGCACGGACAGTTCATAAATGTGTGTACACATGTGACACTCGTGTGAAATGTCCGATAAAGAAAATTAACAAGTTTTTTTTTTTTTTTTCTTAATGTAACCGTTGATACTAACGACGCCTCCCCTAAAGCTTTAGAAAGAAAAAGGGAAAAAGTATAACAATAAAGAGGAGGAAATAAGTTTATCAGAAAAACAAAGATCAATGAAATAGGGTTGGTGGAAAAAATAATAGGAAGTTATTTACAAAGGTACACAAAAAGGAAGCTGAGGTGGGATTGTTGATCAAAGTGTGGCAACGATTGGGTCGCAGAAATTCATATATTCGAGTTTTTTGGGGGGAGGGGAGAGAGAGAGAGAGAGAGAGAGAAAAAAAAGTTTTGTGACACTTCACGATAGTTGAGTATATTTTGTGAACTGTCTTGAGCTTGCAACGGTTGACGACAGAGTTAAAGAGAGGTGAGAGTTCAACGCGACTGGGGAAATGAACTGATTAACCTACTGACGAACATAGTCTTGGCAAACGATTAAGACGACTCAGTCAGTAGAGGATAGCTGGTCATGCACGCACTTGTTGTATTGACTTAAAATTGTTAAAGACGAAAAAGATTTTTCATTTCAATCATCATAGTTACAAGTATTTATTTTGTGTACAAGATTAATTTCTAAACTAATTAACTGATTGTTATGAATTTTGGAACGCATTTTCTAGGCGTGAGGTGGCCAAGTGTAGATTATATATTTTAGGGTACAATATAATAATCGATAGAGAATTGATTCTTAAATAAAAACCAAAAAATCTGCATAAATTAAAATATATTTAAGCGTATTTTACGACCGCCAGCCTGCCAGTTATTAATATTATCATTGTCATAATTAAAGCGGTTCAAAGAACAAAAAGTTCAATATTGGAATATATTGAACTAACCGGACTTGTGGAAATTCCACAGCAGACTCTTTCATATGTAATATATTGATGGCATTCTGTAGATGTTCAGCGTAAATGGAGACGCCTTGATATGATTGTACCTATTTACTATGCCTCCCCACGGGACAGAGTTAGACACCAGGGTCGTTTTTTAATGTGGAGAAAAGGTACAAAAATAAAAAATTGTCTCAGTCGTGAAGGATTTCTCCTCCACCGAAAGAGAACAAGAAAATGAAGTGCAGCATCTGAAGAACAGATGGTATTTATTTGCTCCCCCACTGAGCAAATTAGGCACAAGGCCGTTTTTAATGTGAGGTAAAAACCAGCTCCCCTAAAAGTAGGCAAAAAGGGGGCACTCTGGTTACCAAAAATAATAATTGTCCCAGTATAGAGGGTTTCCCCTCCATTGACTGGTACAAATTATCTTAAGTGCAGCATCTGAAGAACAGATACTACACTTTGATCTTGACCAGATTGTAGCTCGTTTGTTAAAGCTACGAAAGTATTTATCTAAGCTAGCAGGGACGCCTTGCATAGCCTGGTCGTAAAATATGCTTAAATATATTTTAATTCATGCAAATTTCGTATATATATTATTAGTCAATTTTTTTTTATCGATTCTTATATATTATAAAGTTGTGATTTAAAAAATAAAAGTATATCCATATGATTTGGGTGCACCAGTTGGAATCGAAACCAAAACTTATGAAGAATTTTTGGTAACATTATTTATTACAAAAAAATGGAAGGTCATAACAATTAAACGACAGTCACTCGAAAGAAAAAATAAAACACGCCGGCGTATTAAGATAGCATCATAATTATCCTTTTTTTTTTTTTTTCTTTTGCAAATTGTAAAATGTTAAAACGAATTTCTTGTGTTTTTCCAAAGTTTTTGTAGTAAAGAGGCTATATCGCTATGGAGCGAATTTTTTTATTTTTTTTTTTTAATTTTTTTTATTTTTTTAAAGGCCGGAGAGCGTATCAACCTAAACGTAGTAGAAATATTGAAGTATGATTAGCTAGAAATATTGAAATTGTTTTTTTTTCTTCGACTGTATATTTATATACTCAAATCATGGATACATTGGACGTTAATTTTTAAATGAAGACATATTTTATGCATAGCACGAAATGAACCATCGTGTCGAACGAGACGTGAATATTTTTATAAAACAAATTTCGATTTCTTCGTATTTTAATTTTTTTTTTTTTTCTAGCATAAATATTGGGTTTGTTTTACCGTATGTTAACTACTTTTGTTACCTACGAGGTTTCTTAATCTGTGTTGGTTGACCTGATATTAACTGTGCAAGATTTGACTTGTATCTTTTACGTTTAAATTATCATCGCTTCTTTTCTGTAATAGATTGTATATTTCTTTCGTTTGTTTACTAATGAATGTGTGGCAATTAAAAACAAACAAAAAAATATTAAAAAAATGTTCTATTTTCGCTTTTGTCAATTTTCCCTTTTTTGTGAGATTTCTTTGTCTGTCTTGATTTCTTTGTCTGTCTTGATTTCTTTGTCTGTCTTGATTTCTTTGTCTGTCTTGATTTCTTTGTCTGTCTTGATTTCTTTGTCTGTCTTGATTTCTTTGTCTGTCTTGATTTCTTTGTCTGTCTTGATTTCTTTGTCTGTCTTGATTTCTTTGTCTGTCTTGATTTCTTTGTCTGTCTTGATTTCTTTGTCTGTCTTGATTTCTTTGTCTGTCTTGATTTCTTTGTCTGTCTTGATTTCTTTGTCTGTCTTGATTTCTTTGTCTGTCTTGATTTCTTTGTCTGTCTTGATTTCTTTGTCTGTCTTGATTTCTTTGTCTGTCTTGATTTCTTTGTCTGTCTTGATTTCTTTGTCTGTCTTGATTTCTTTGTCTGTCTTGATTTCTTTGTCTGTCTTGATTTCTTTGTCTGTCTTGATTTCTTTGGCTCTATTATATAAGTCAGTGTGTGAGTTTCTTCCTTATAGGTTCTCAAACGGCTGAGCTTATCTTTTGAAAATTTCACACAAAGGTAATTTATGTCTGGCAGTGTTCTTAGACATGTTTGTTTTTTTTTACAAAAAATTCAATCCTTATAATAGCTTTCCTTATAGATAAAAAGAATTTCTACATGTTACACAGGCAAATAAGATAAATAATTTGCTAAGATTTTATAAAAACAAAACAATTATCATCTGGAGTTATAGCTTAGCGGTAGAGCATTCGACTCCAGATCTAATAATTCCCTGTTCCAGCCAGAGTGTACCTCACCATTTTATTTTAATTTTTTCTTGTTAATGAATTCAATTAATGATAAAAGAAGAGGTACCATTTTAAAATCGCTGCAAATCATTTCTTCGTTTGCATATTTTAAAAATAAACATTAATAAGAAGTGACTTTTCCAAAGCATTCATCAAGCCCAAATATCAGCTGACGTGATATTGTAAACAAACACAGCCAGAATTTGATGAACGACATTATTTTATATTTTTTAACAAAGGCATCACCCCTTATCAATGCCAAGAAACCACTCGAGGATAAGGGTTAAAGAGTGTACAGTAGAAATTGGACAATATAATAATCGTTAGTAATGGAATCTTTTGTTTTGCAAATTAGTCCATCGTGTAAATTATTCCTCGTAATATATAATCAATAAAGGATTGATTCTATCATAATACACACGCAATCTGCGTAAAATAAAATATTATGTTTACATGTATTGTACGACAGGGCAACGCCGGGCGTCCAGCTAGTAATATTATAAAAAAAGCAATTTGCCTTAAAGTAAGAAAAAAACTAAAATTATATTTCAGCCATTTAAATCTTATCTGAAAATGTTTGCTGATAAACGTGACAAGATTCGTTGCTCTTCACTTTGATGGCTTCTGTCTCTGCATTCTTTGCCAAAAATAGATACGCCATTTCCTTGAAAAGTAAAGAAAAAAAAAAAATAATTGACATTTGTCAAGTTTTTTTTTTTTTTCTTTTTACGAGCAATATTCATCCGGCGTTGCCCGTATGGAAATATATTGTTGGTCAGGGTTTTTTTTTTTTTTTTTTAAATAGTCATTCATATTACATGATGTTCAAAAAGTCTGGAGCACATTTTGACATTGAATATCTCGAGAACTACTAAGGGGTATAAAAACGCATCTGATATATTCAGAAAGTTTGTAATCTCAAGTCTTTCATGGAATGTTCAAAGATGTTCAATGTTAGCATCATTGGTCACGTGAAGAATCAAGCCGATAGTCTAATTCTTGCCAAACGCATCCCAGCATTGCGTTGTCAATGTTTGCAACAACTTCTTTTATTCGGACCTTTAGCATAAGCACTCATCTGCTATAAATTTATCATGGCATCTCACTATTTCAATTCAAGCACATAAAACGTCTTTTCTGGTCAAGCGAACGCCATTACTGGACCTGAAAAGAAATGAAACAACTCAAGAGCAAAATTACAAAAAACATTAATGAATTTAGCTTTAAAATGCCACCACTTTCATCTTACTACTATTCATAGTCAAGGTGATATGAGGACTTGAAATGTGCCCAAGATTTTTGGAACATGCTGTATTCTGATTCTTTGGACTTCTGTTTCATCTTGAATACTATTTATTGTTACAATATTTTTGCAATATAATGGGGGTATGATTCCGCACAGTCGGGAGATTCTATTTATAAACGATGCTGCTAGGAAATGACGAATCAAATTCATTCACGTTCTGCTACCAACCAATCAGAAACCAGAATTGCTCCATAAATATTAAACTTTTCTGTAGCAATTTCGCATATGTTTTTTCCGTCTCAACACGGGAAGAAATCTTTTGCTCTGTGGATTCCAACTCGAGAACTGTCTACTGCAGACCAGTCACCTCCAGGACTTGTGTAGAACAAACCATCGGAAACTGTTCTGAAACTAACCATGGCTTACACTTCTAGAATTTTCACAATGTTTCGGTCGATGTAATCTCTGACCTTCTTCAGGTGTATCCTGTCAAACTCTCTAAATCTGCATGAAATTTCGAAAGGAACCCTTTAATTTAATCCATGGGGGTGAAATGCTCTCGTTCTGTCAGCCATGACTGAGTATAAGTTCTAAGTAATTAACAATTGTACTTTGTCTGCACTTAGGATTGAACCTTCAACCTCCAGAAGAGTAACTTTACAACTGAATTTTACCAAGTAATTTTATCTACTATGCTACAGTCCTCGCGAACCTTTGTGGATTAAATGAAGGATTCAGTTTGAAATTCCATGTAGATTCTAGAGTTCAACAAGATGCACTTGAAGGAGGTCGGAGGTTGCATAGAGCGAAACGTTGAAAAATGATACTCGAGACGAGAACAGTAGTCTGAAGAATCCAAGTACAAATAACCAATCCTCATCTCAAAAATTCTGAAACAAAATATAATCACGTTTACATTTTTGCCTTTTAAAGAAAAGTTTAAAAAAAAAAAAAAAAAAAAAAAGGATAGCGTCACAGTGTTATTAGAAAAATAACTACACTTATTACTAGGGCTGTGACAACAGCATATTCTTTTTATTGCTTTGACTCTTGAGTATATATCCGTTAATCTTATGTTTTTATATAGACTGATGTAGTTCTCGGTTGATGTCTTACTATGTCGGATATATACTCGAGTCAAAAGAACGAAAAGAATATTCTGTTGTCACAGCCCTACTTATTGCATATGGATGCTGGAAAACTGCAAATGACTTAAACAAATCGAGATGCATTTGAATTTAAAAAAAAAAAAAGATGAATTTTTCTGGAATTTTTTAGATTAATAATGCGTATTAGTTAGATTATTCGGACTACTGTTCTCATCTTGAGTGTTATTTGCATAACGTTTCAGTCGATGTAACCTCCGACCTTCTTCCGACGTATCTTGTATAACTCTGTTTAAAATTCTATGCAGATTCCAAAGTTCAATAGAAAGATTTCAGAGTTCGACAAGATACATCCGAAGAAGGTCAGAGATTGTTCCCACATTATACACTCTTTAAAATTATACTTGAAAGAAACTAAAAGTTGGGATTTTCCTTTTTTTTTTTTTTGCTTTTTGTATATTAACAAGGTATGAAACCACTTGATGTAAGGAGCTAAAAATAAAGTATTAATTAATTAAAAAAAAACAAGACACGATGAGTGTCAAACGGATAGTTTCCGACCCCAAAGCAGCAATTCTTCCCCTTCTGTCAGAAATATCGTTGATGGAATGTGAGGACTAAAGGACAAAATAAGAGAAATGGAAGTTATAAGACTGCAAAAAGTAAACTCAGGATCCACTTTCTATTGTTATATATATATATATATATATATATATATATATATATATATATATATATACATATATATATGTATGTATATGTTATAAAATATATATGGCAATTAAGCTACACAGAATATTCCGCATTCCATCCACACTAGGATTCATCAGGCTTATGCGAAGAGTTGTTGTCTCGTGTTTTTATATACGCACATTCTGTTGAGCTTTTAGTTAGCCAATCAGCTTCCTAGTTTCCACCGCTCCTTCCTAATCAGCCAATGGGCAGGCATTTACAGAACAAAGGACCAGTTGACCTTATGTTAAACCCTTCCTTTGTGTGTGCTTTTTTTTTAGTGGGGAGCGTAGATATCTAGTGATTTGACCTATTTTAAACCTAGGTGTAGTTAAATGTTTGTTTTTTTTTAATATTATGTTATATATAAAATGATAATTTATGTGTTTATTTTCTATTAATTTAAAAATTTTGTATCGCTATCCTAGAATAAAGTTTATCTTGTGTACACAGTTGTTCGCTATTTCTTTCTTAGTTTATTAGATGTTGGGGTTCTTTAGAGTATAGGATAGCAAATTTTTCGTGAAGGCATAATCTACATGGATCGTCTAGGTCTCTACATGTGTTTGCTTGCCTTACTATTTTCCATTCGACTACTGACGAACGTCCGCTTTCTTTGAGTTCCCAGTATTTGTTTGCTAGTGTTTTTTATTTTTGAACGTACTTTTGTGGTCATAATATCGGGTTTTGAAATCTAAGGAAGTCATACCTACGTAATATTTGTTATTTGGGTTTTCTTTCGCAAATATTGTGGCCTGATAAACTATGCTTTTGGTTAGACATTTTTTTTTTTTAAGTGTGCGAGATCTACAGTTGCATTTATCTTGTTCATTATTAGTATTTTCATATTTCTACTATGGTTGTCGTTGTCCAGAGTTTGTTTATTATTGTTATTTCTACTAGTTACATATGTGTTCTTTGTGTTAGTTTTATTTTTGTCATGATGCCCACTTTTTTATTGTTTATTTTGTTGTTTTCATTGCTTTTATTTAATATTTTATGTGCTTTAATTATCATCTCTAAATTTTCGCAGCAGCTGTATGATAACTTCAATTTATTTTTATTGAAAATTTTGTGTAGAGTATTGGTTACAGAAAATGCTTTTCGAGGAGATCTAGAAAGTTTTTTTGCCAAGTTTTGTTTTTAACATTTGATTGTATGGCGCTATATACCAGATTATATTTCTTTTTCTTCTATTTTTAATTTTATAGTTATTGGTGTTTTGTTGCTGATATTTGATATCAATATTTTTGTATCCACTATTTTTTTAGGGGTATTTCATAGATATTGATTTTGTTAAATACATTTTCATTGCTTGAGTTATTGCTTAGTCTACTTATGATCGAGTTAGGAATCTGTTTTATGATTGACTAGCTGGGGGGTTACCTGGGTGTTTGGAGGTTTGGTGGGGGGGTAGATCAAAACAACCCTGTTTTGAAAATGAAAAAAGTTGGCCGGGTGTTTGGAGGTGTAAAAGAAAAAAAAAGTTTTAGTAGAAAGGTAGGCTTGAACCCTGAACCTTTGATGCGGAGGTGGAAAGGAAATGGGAAAAAAACCTGCGACCTAATCATCTCGACCATGGGAATAGATAAATTGATGTGTATTAAGTTGACATTTATAAAGCGAAATTAACAGGTGCGAGAACGTTAAGTCGCGTAATGTTTGACCTAGTTTTGAGCTGGAAGCCAGTTTCTGTTTTCCCCGCTATGCGTCGATCAAAAAATATCTCGAAAATAGCTTGTAAAAGTTGGGTAAATTAAAGATAGCTGCAACCTGAGTTCCTTATTCGTAGATATTATTATTTAGACAGCATATAAAGTTTTAAGGAGCGAGCCAACCGAGAATCAAGTCCAAAATAAGCCTTTTGTAGACATACAGAAAAAGCGAACAAACACACATACATACGTTTTTGCTTTTATATATAGATAGATAGCTGGTGGGTGATTGCACTTAGGGTTTATTTATATTGGATTAGCGTTATCTTTTAAGTAGGATTCATGTGTTTTTATCTAAATTTAACGTGATGTCCAGGAAGTTATTTTTATGTTAGCTAGTACGTCTACTTTTAAGCCTAAATTTTTCACACACACACACATATATATATGGTTACCAGTTATAGGTTTTTTTAATCACCAGTTATGGAAGGAGGTTATTAGATTTTAGGGATATGTTCACTATAGTTGTGGGGGTTTTCGTTTCAGGTGTTTTGTAAGGAGGGACATATTTTTTAGTTGAGCCGTATTCAGAGAAATATTTTCAATGAAAAGGTTTTCAGGGTTTTATAATCAAATGTGAGAAAAACGACACATTGTCATACGGTAAATAAAACAAAATGAGTTAAATCATTTATTCACAAAAGAAATATTTTAATGTTTACAATGGAAGATTTACAGCAATAGAAAAAAAAACAATGTTCGTGAATATTTTTTTTAAAGTTGTTACATGATAAGGGCTGTCCCCTTTTCATGTAAGTATAAAAATGGAGAATTTAGTTTAAAATGAAATAGCAATAGACAAATTCGAACCTCGTAATTTAGTTTAGCAATAGACTACGTGTGAGAATTTAAAAATGTAAAACAAACATTTGTTTAGAATATAAATATTTCAAGGAAAGAATGTGAACTTTCAAGTTTGTTATGAAATTTTAAATTGAAAGAATGCAGCTTATAAGATAATGTTTTTAACATATTGAAATAGGAAAAGTTTTGGACACGTATGTCCAGAGCACGTGAAAGAAGGCACATGTTTTAACATGTGTATGACGTCACGGAAAATAGAAAGTTCTAGGAATAGAGAAAAAACTTTAGAGTTAGTCAGTCGGTGAAAAAACTCGGAGAGAGTCAGTAGTCTAGGAAGCGAGACGTCACTTCAAGAAGAAAATGTGAAGCCTTGAATTCTTGGTGATGGAAACCACGGCCGGTCGTGAAGAAATAAATTCATCATGTGTTTTGTAAAGCTCGTCTTGTCTTATGATTCTTACGAAAAGGTAAAGTGAAATTGTATTATATATTTGTGTTATAAAATGTCTTTACATACACGTCTCAACATCATCATGTCTACACAATGTCCGAACTGTCTGAACACTGTCATCACTCAAAGAGCTTTCTTCTTCTTATTCAACACAATTAAGGAATGAACATTTAATATATAAGAATCTCTCCTAACAGGAACAATCTCTCTAAGTCTCTTATTACAAAAATCTCTCTGAGTACATCAACATTCCTCTTAATAAATTTCTCTCACTAAGATACAGCATCACTTATAATAAGACTCTTCTAAGACTGCGCGTATAATAAGACTCTCTTAATAAAAATGAAACCCCTATATAACAGTTGTAAAAACAACGGGATTCATTAGCTGAGACATTAGAGCCAATCGGGATCAATTTAGAGCCGTGAGTTTCAGAGGATCAGGAAAACCCGTATTCAAAACTTCTCTGCTCAATTAAATAAATTACAATTCCTTGAAAGTTGTTTTTAAGAGTTAATATTCTTTGTTTTTGCATAAGTAAAGTATTTCAGTTGGCAGGATTAGAAATATTTCAGTGAATAAGGTTTAACAGATTGACAGACGATAATGAGTTGATGAGTTATGTATGTGTCTGTGTGTTCGTTAATGTTGTGTGCTTGAGTGAAAGGAAATGTTGCAAAGTGGGGTCCATAGACTTTGATCAACTGGGCTCTATCAGTTTATTGAAAGAAAATCAGGTCATTTTAAAGAATTTGAGTAGCTCCCAAGAAAGACTTTCAAATAAATTCAGAAAGTTTTCTGATTGGTCTAAAATATAGTTGTTTGCTTTTATTTAGGGCTGGCGTTGCCCAGGTGTTTGTAGGTGTAAAGGAAAAAAAATGTTTTCGTAGGCTCGAACCTGAAGCCTTGAAGTGAATAGCCTGATAACTTACCATGACGCTACGATAGGAGAGAAGTGATAATGGTAGAAAATAAACGTTTAAAAAAGCAGGTGGTTAAACGAACTTCAACGTGTGGTTTTCTCGGTCAAACATCACGCCGTAGTAGTAGTAGTAGTAGTAGTAGTAGTAGTAGAGAAAATCACAGTGCAAATTTTGTAACATAAAAGTCGCTGAAATAAAAAGATACAGACGACCTCGTTTCGTAAATCAGACATATTATAATCTAGGGAGTATATAAAAAGTTCTAAGAAACAGCACCCCCACCCCCAAAAAAGCCTTTGGCAGACATACGAAAAATGCACACACACACACACACACACACACACACACACACACACACACTTTCGCTTTTATATATAGATTATGATGCACAGACGATATGCATACAAATGTATTTTGATTTTTTACATCGATTTACACATCAACACTACATATCTAATACTGATTAAAGATTTCATAAAGATCGAAAATCTTTTTTTTTTTCATAGGCATCACCACTTATCAAGGCCAAGAGGCCACTCGAGGATAAGGGTTAAAGAGTGTACAGTAGAAATTGGACAATATTGTAATCGCTAATAATGGAAATTCGGTAAATTTGTTACCTTTATATGGAACGGTTCATCAAAAACTTGTTTACGTTAGACTTGAAGACAACCATATTGTAGTCAGCTGGAAAGCAGGAAAACGGAAGACAATTCCACAGACGTGCAGTTCTAAGAAAGAAGCTTTGTTTATGGAATCTACGTTTAGCTTTAGGCACAGATAAAGAGTGGGGGAAATTAGTGATAGTGTTTTCTGCTAGACACGGTGTTTCTTGTGAAAGTCTGGCATAAGCTCCACCCTTTGCATAAAACTATATTAAACTAAATATAGTCCACATTATGAACCTTTTACGCCTAGCAGCTGTATTCCAAAATTCAATGATCGTTTCAGTTTAGGCGTGAATCCTCTGCATACAACTTAATAAACATTCCCCCCATATCCGCTAACTTTTTATAGATCGATTTTTCTTGATCAACAAGATCGTCACCGCCATTTATATAGCTTCTTGTTTCAGTGTAAAATTAATTGATTTTCTGCTGTTTTTTTTAAATTTTATTTATTCATGTTAATGTTATCTGCTTCGTATCTGATTGCAAGCGATCTGCAAATCAACACTGACAGCCAAAGATTAGCAAAACAATGGCTTGTTGGAGAAATTTGAATCGTTACGTCATCAAATTCCACGGCTTTTGTCTTGTCTGGCGGAAAGGTCACGAGAGATAACACTCTGGAAAAATAACTTAGCCTAAATTCAAAAGATGGTCAGTTTACATCGGTTGTGGTCTGGAGTAGGGAGTGACGTTTTACAATATTTTTAGCTTCCCTCTAACCCATGCACATTTTCACATGGAATATTTTTTTTTCCCACCAATTTATTTTATTTGTGAATTTCCAGATTAACCTTTTTGTTGCTTGACAAAAAGGTATGAGATCATCGGTGTGTGTGTGTGTGGTTTCTTCTGTGGAAAGCAACCACTTATTAAGTCGCCTGACGAGAACTTGTGGTTTTAACCGTCCATCTGTCTAGAACATTAGCATGTCCAGTGTCGCAACCTTATAAATTTGTTTATATTAATAAAAATATATCTTGCTCTTCTTTTATTGAGCACTCTTAATAACTTCGTTAAATTCATTAGTTATCACTCTTGAATACCTTCAACCTTGTGTGTGTCTATCTCTACAATTATATAAATACAACTTTGTGTTAGTTTGTTCCTTCTAGACTCCGAAACGGCTGAACAGATTTTCTTTAAAATTTACAGAAAGTCTAGGAGTAATCTTAGTTTTAGAACAGGCCGTGAACATTCTACTGCGGGTAAGTTGATAGCGTGTTTTCTTTTTTTTTTTTTTGTTGTTGTTTTTGTTTTATTTTATTTTTATTTATTTATTTTATTTATGTATTTATTTTTTTTTGCATGATGTGGTCTGTAGGTTCAAACTCTGCACATAAATTTCCTCGTTTATACAAAATCAATTTTATAAAAGAAACAGTAGGTTCTCTAGAGTTTAATGTAGAATAACATATTTTGGACCAAGTTACTGCATGGAGGCATGTGAAGATTCATCCCAGGCGATTTCACGGATTTCGATGAAAATAAAAATATACGAGTGAAATATTCGTTGATCATTATTCAATCCCCGGGCAATGTCGAGCCTCACTGCTAGTGTGTGTGTGTGTGTGTGTGTGTGTGTATATATATATATATATATATATATATTAGTGGAAATGGTAATTAATAAAAACTGAAGAAATCAATACCGTTGTAGAGCAGATATGCGTTTTATTTTTTATTACCGTATCTTTCTGTTAAGTTACATTATTGTTTCAGCTACACGGCCGTTTTTTGGCCGTCTGTAGCATCCTCAGACTTTTACAGAAATAGCTAACATTTCTGTAAAAGTCTGAGAATGCTACAGACGGCCAAAAAAAAAAAACGGCCAAGTAGCTGAAACAATAATGTAACTTAACAGAAAGATACGGTAATAAAAAAAATAAAACGTGTATATATATACATACGTGTGTGTGTGTGTGTGTGACCTTGTCTGTCTGTAAGGAACGGTTTCTACCAAACTGCTATCAATTTTTAGATTTCTTCCCTCTCTCTCTCTTCCACCTCTTATATTAAATTTTATCTATTTTTTTTTTCATCCATTCATTACTCTTTCTTGTTGTATTAATTAGTCTCGCGTGAAGGAGGAGAGGGTGGGGGTTTATAGAAATTTGATTATTGATAAACCTCAATAAAAATGCAATATTGGATATGAGAAATAAACTGCAAACGTTCGCAATGATAAATGTGGCCTTTTATTCAACTGTATCGATTATCTCTTATTTTTTATTCAATACTAATGAGTCACTACTTTTCGAGACCAAAATCCACTCGAGGATAATGGCTAACGAGGTAGATAAAATGTCAGTTCAGAGATGAAGAATATCATGAGAGGATTTAGAATGGTTAACAGGATGGATGAAGTTTGACTGCTTGTGGGGACGGTTCATGACTGAAATCTGTTAACATTGAATTTGAAGACGACCATGTTCTCATCAGTAGGGAAGCAGTCCTTTGACAATGTGTTCCAAAGAAGGGGAAATCCATACAAAGAAGCTTCTGCTAGATGCTGTGTAAACAGTGGAAGAAAATAGTTTGTCGTAGTAGATGAGTTCTTGTTGTAAATGTCTCGCAGGGAAGAACTAGAGACTGGTGCTCAGCCGGGCATCTTCCATGGAAATAAGAATAGAGCAGAGAAAGACTGGCAACCTCTCTTCTGTCTAAAAGGGGCTATAAAAAAACGGCAATCCCTAAGGAAATGAAGTTTCACAGAAGCATTCACTCTAAACTGGTTGAACTGGTTTCCCCCAAAGGAGGAAGTATCTAGGGCATATCAAATTCACAAGCACTCCCCAGTCACATGTATCTTTTAGATTGGAGGTCGATTTTGTTCTGCCAAAAATTGTGCTCTGAGTGACACCTCTCCGAACGTCTTGAAAACGGTTAAAAAAAAAAAAAAAATGCAAAATCAAAACCATCTTTATTTATGAAAAATGTCTTTTAAATGTTGCTCATTTTCAGCTTCACATATTTGTGCTCTTTCCAAAACATTATTCATGACAGATTGCAGAATCTCTGGATTGCGATTTAACTCATTATTTCGTTTCTGATGTTTTTCTTCAATTCTTGCAGGGTTTGAGGTTTGTTAGCATCGTCTTTCTTTAAGATATCCCCACAAGAAAAAGTCAGAGCTAGTCAAGTCTGGGGAACGTGGTGGCCATTTGACATTGCCATAGCGAGAGATGATGACTCTTTGAGTCAAAAAACTTGACTCCTGATTTTGGTAAAAAAATTTCACAACTTGTGTACGTTGTGCAATGCTATACGTATCTGTGATTAATTTCCAAAATTTTATCTGTAAAATATTTGAAAAAGAGAAAAAAAAAAATCATTAATAGTAAAATGACAAAGATTTTCAACCCTTCAGTGATTTTTTTTTTTTTTTTTTTTTGGACACCCTGTATATATACATACATATAGACAGCGAAACAGTATTGTGGGTGGATGACTATAATGCTCCCTATCCTGGGTTGAGCATATTGGGAAGTGATATATAAACTATGATTAGCGTATTAAGTGATGCTCTTTGTGTAAACAAATCGAGCCGGGGCATTCAGACGATCTCAAATTATTGTTAATTCACTGCCCACACAGCACCAGGCGTATAGCGGAATAAGAAGCCTCGACTGTCGTTTGGGCGGTCGGGTTTTGATCCTGGCTTGAGGTGGTTGTCTGTCTAGCCGTACTGATGAGCTGTGAAACAGCGAAACAGTACTGTGTGTGGATGTACATATATATTAAAATAAATACTAACAATTATTTTATAATTATTGTTTCGTGCTTCTGCAATCATCGGTGTAATTGTTGCTCGTCAAGAGATTCAAACCCAGTCACGAAGTCCACCTTGGCTTCGTAGACTAACATTCTATGTCAAGGCCACCGGCAATTAACACAAGAAGTGATTATTTAGTGTCAGAAATTTCTGATTATTTTATCTGTAAAATATTTGAAAAAGAGAAAAAAAAAATCATTACTAGTAAAATGACAAAGATTTTCAATCCTTCAGTGACTTTTTGGACACCTTGTATAACCGGTAGATTCATAGTTATTTGAGCTTTTTGCTTTAATTTTTTTTTTTTTTTTTTTTTTTTTTACAACTAATAAGATAATGAACTGAAGTATTACCTTGAAACGTGATGTAGCTAGTCTCAGTCTCTTTTATAAATACTATTATGTCACATATTCTTTAGAATTGTCCCTGGTGCTACCAGATCGGACTTTCTGAAGATACTGACTTCCTAACCTAAAATGCACTAAACATTGATGTAATTTTTTTTCTTTTACCTTTGCAAAACTCAATCATGTTCTGCAAAGTCAAAAACAATTTTCTATTTAACAATTAAACAAAACCAAACGTCATGAATAAATATTTGAAAATATATAGAACTTAAAGCATCCAAACTTTTATGAAAATAACCTGATTCGGCATTAAATAACTTGGAAAAGGGTTGATTATGCCATGAAACAAAACCACCAAACTCAAATCCGAATTGTCTGACTTGTGCATAGTCAAAAACACAAAATTTTCCTCTGCATAAAATAATATTAAAAGATATGAAGAACTTGAAGCATAAAATAATATTAAAAGATATGAAGAACTTGAAGCATAAAATAATATTAAGATATGAAGAACTTGAAGCATAAAACCTTTTCCAAAATGACTAAAAACGGGTTGATATGCCGTAAGACCAAATAGTGGGACAGGTTATCTCGATTTATCATAAGAATCTTTCACTTTTCAAAATTGGCACGAATGACGTTCAGAACATCCATTTTAAGAAAAGAACGTTAGCCACCAGAAAATTCAAGATGGCTGCAGAAGCAAACCTGACAAATTTCAATTTTGGTGCTTGTATCACCAAGCGAAAGATAGATTCAGCAATCTGCCTCACTAAAACCAAACCAAAATCAGAATTGTCTGTGTTCTTCCCTGCCTCCCTTGTTCCAGCTCGTTAGAATCATTAGTCTTCATCAATTTGCAGTTGAGATACCTCGTTATGATACAGCCTTCTACTCTAATGGCTGCTTTCCAAAAACTGAAGGTTTGGCAGGTGGTGAAACTCTCTTCCTGCTGCCTGTTTTCTTCCTACCTGCATACTCTTAGTCTTTTCAAGACTAACGTCAATAGGCATCTTCTGTATTTATAATAATCATTTTTCCTTATCGGCTCTTTACATCAAGTGGTTTCATGCCTTGATAAGAGCAACTTCAATAAACAGAAAGTATTCTCTAAGTAGCACCTTGCTTAATGTGGCTGTATAATCCATCTATATTTATAAAAGTGAGAATGTGTGTGTGCGTGAGAGATAACTTTTCAACCTATATACTCAACGAAATTTTGATCTACAGATTTGAAATTTGGTATATAGGATATTCAGACATGTGGAAAACGTTTTAATCAGTTTTCATCTGGGGGGGGGAGCTGCTAATGGATCCAAATTGAAAAATTGGTTTGTCGGAGTTATTGGATTTTTTATGTTTGCTGTTTCACGAATGCGCATGCGTGAATAGTTTGCATTACAGATTATTTATGTTAAGAATAAGTAGTTTAAAAACACCTTTTAAAGAACGTGTCATGCTGGTCTAATGGTTATCATACTTGACTTCCTGACTTTGTTTTGGTTCTGATCTCAGCTCGAGTATTTGTTTTTTTTTACTTACAAGTGAACGGTTTAGAAAAAAAAAAAAAAAAAAAAAAACAATAGTCGCACGCACGTCTCAATTTCTGTATGAATTAAAGTATAATATTTGTATTTTATGACCGGGCAATGCCGGATGGCCTGCTAATAAAACAAAAACAAAGAAAAATTTTTTTTTTTTTTTTTTTTTATCTAATATTGCATGAAAAAATTGTTTTCAAACATACTAGTATTATTTGGATTCCTCGGAATACTGTTCTCATCTTGAGTGATTTTCACAACGTTTCGGTCGATGTAACCCCCGACCTTCTTTAGGTGTATCTTGTTGAACTCCGGAATGTTTCTGTCGGACTCGCCAGGACCACTCCCGCCCCTCTAGACCTCCCTCCCCCATCAATGACAGGAAATGTCGATTTTTGGAACAGGTAACCAGAACAGATAGCCTAACAAAAGATCTGCTCTTTGGTACAACCCCTGACAAAAGTGGACGTTGAAGACCAAAAGCAAGAACGTCAGACAACTTGAAAGACGTTTCTGAATTTGAGATGAGGATTGGTTATATGTATCATTATTCATTGGACTGCTGTTCTCATCTTGAGCGATTTTTTTTCACAACGTTTCAGTCGATGTAACCCGACCTCCTTCAGGTCTATCTTGTTGAACTCGGGGAATGTTTCTGTTGAACTCGGGAATTTGGACGGAATTTCGAGCAGAACCATTTATTTACATCATGGGGGTAGTGTGCTCTTGTTCTGTCAGCCATAACTGGATAGAGGTCCTAAGTAATTCGCAATTGTATTTTTCGATCGCCCACACTAGGATTGAACCTTCAGGAGAATATTGAACTATATTGAGGAGATTGAACTGCTCAAGAGAATATCACTTTTTATAATTGATTTTTCCAAGTACTTTAACCTCTACGCCATGAGTCTTTGCGGACAATTCTAATACAAATTTTAGGAGCCTTAAACTTATTTTAATTCTATTAGTAAATATCATTAATTATTATATATTTATTAACGTATATCTCTATATATTTTAATGCTTTTCCTTATCTCTTCTCTTCTATATAAATAAAATGAACTCATTTTTTCACGTCTGATTTTGACCTTAATAGGATTAAAAATCAAGATATTTCATGCAAATATAATATGCACAAACGGCAGAACAATATCTGAGGTGTGTTATAGGCTTATTATTTCTCAAATTCCTCGATAATCTTAGATTTCTATACTTTTTCTGCTCAGAAGTCACGGCCAAAATCGGTTAAGATCAATGGAAGTGGTAAAATATTTTCTCTCTAATAAATTCCTCCTCTCCCTGCCACCACTTAACACCGTTTCGGGATCGTTCACAAGGAACAGTTGAGAAGAGAACACCGGTTTGGCTTCGTAGTTCTTTCATGTGAAGTTATTTAAAATCACTAAACTAAGCTGCAGTGCTCTGTGGCGTAGTGGTTAGCGTGCTGGACAATTCACATTATATTTTCACGTTCGCGCCGACCTACCGTAGTCGTTTTTTTTTGTTTTTTTTTTCCTAAACAACTGGAATGGACTTTTCTTGGTGGCCGAACTGTTAACGTTGCAGATGCTTTTTTTTTTTTTTTTTCACACTTTATTTTCCTACTTTTACTCATGACTCCGGGTTTGATCCTTCCTACTTACCTACCATAACATTTTTTAAAACTCACCCCCCCCGTCCCGGAAACAAACACTCGGGCAACGCCGGGTACCCCCGCTAGTTGTATATATTATCTATTTATAATTACCGAGTTCGACAAAAACATTCAGAGTTCGACAAGATGCACCTGAAGAAGGTCGGAGGTTACATCGACCGAAATGCAAAAATGACACTCAAGATGAGAACAGTAGTCTGATGAATCCAAATAATACGAATAACCAATCCTCATCTAAAAAATTCTGAAACATCCAACAAATATTGTTGCAACATTAATTTTTTCAGGTTCCCAAACCAGAGTGAACACACGGACGAAACATTTTTGCCAGTATTCGTAGAGATTAATGGAACCTTGTGGAATTTCCACAGTATTATATCAATCTGTTTAATTTATTGTTAACGATAATATCCCTACGACCCCCCCCCCCACAAAAAAAAAAAAAAAAAATTTGAACCTGATCTGCTAAAATCATTAAATCGGATTACTCGGCACATGTTCACTTTGTCTGAAAACAATTGATGGCTGTCATCGAGTTAAATTGCAAAAAGACCAACAGATTTAAAAGCTTGATGTGAGCGATAGCGGCCTACGACAAATCTCTCAATTCTCCACCCCACCTCCACCTCTCTTCCTTACCCTTTTAACAGATTAGCAATTATTCTTTGTGCTTTAATACCTTTTTCTTTTTTTTTCTTTATTTTCTTATTCTTTTCGCCCTCTCTTCTCTTTTCCCTCTCTCTTCTCTTTTTCCCCTCTCTCTTCTCTTTTTCCCCTCTCTCTTCTCTTTTTCCCCTCTCTCTTCTCTTTTTCCCCTCTCTCTTCTCTTTTTCCCCTCTCTCTTCTCTTTTTCCCCTCTCTCTTCTCTTTTTCCCCTCTCTCTTCTCTTTTTCCCTCTCTTTTCTCTTTTTCCCCTCTCTCTTCTCTTTTTCCCCTCTCTCTTCTCTTTTTCCCCTCTCTCTTCTCTTTTTCCCCTCTCTCTTCTCTTTTTCCCCTCTCTCTTCTCTTTTTCCCCTCTCTCTTCTCTTTTTCCCCTCTCTCTTCTCTTTTTCCCCTCTCTCTTCTCTTTTTCCCCTCTCTCTTCTCTTTTTCCCCTCTCTCTTCTCTTTTTCCCCTCTCTCTTCTCTTTTTCCCCTCTCTCTTCTCTTTTTCCCCTCTCTCTTCTCTTTTTCCCCTCTCTCTTCTCTTTTCCTCTCTCTCTTCTCTTTTCCTCTCTCTCTTCTCTTTTCCTCTCTCTCTTCTCTTTCCTCTCTCTCCTCTTTTTCCCCTCTCTCTTCTCTTTTCCCCTCTCTCTTTTTCCCCTCTCTTCTCTTTTCCCCTCTCTCTTCTCTTTTCCCCTCTCTTCTCTTTTCCCCTCTCTTCTCTTTTCCCCTCTCTCTTCTCTTTTTCCCCTCTCTCCTCTTTTTCCCCTCTCTCTCCTCTTTTTCCCCTCTCTCTCCTCTTTTTCCCCTCTCTCTCCTCTTTTTCCCCTCTCTCTCCTCTTTTTCCCCTCTCTCTCCTCTTTTTCCCCTCTCTCTCCTCTTTTTCCCCTCTCTCTCCTCTTTTTCCCCTCTCTCTCCTCTCTTTCCCCTCTCTCTCCTCTCTTTCCCCTCTCTCTCCTCTCTTTCCCCCCCTCTCTTCTCTTTCCCCCCCTCTCTTCTCTTTCCCCCCCTCTCTTCTCTTTCCCCCCCTCTCTTCTCTTTCCCCCCTCTCTTCTCTTTCCCCCCTCTCTTCTCTTTCCCCCCTCTCTTCTCTTTCCCCCCTCTCTTCTCTTTCCCCCCTCTCTTCTCTTTCCCCCCTCTCTTCTCTTTCCCCCCTCTCTTCTCTTTCCCCCCTCTCTTCTCTTTCCCCCCTCTCTTCTCTTTCCCCCCTCTCTTCTCTTTCCCCCCTCTCTTCTCTTTCCCCCCTCTCTTCTCTTTCCCCCCCTCTCTTTTTCCCCCCCTCTCTTCTCTTTCCCCCCCTCTCTTCTCTTTCCCCCCCTCTCTTCTCTTTCCCCCCCTCTCTTCTCTTTCCCCCCCTCTCTTCTCTTTCCCCCCCTCTCTTCTCTTTCCCCCCCTCTCTTCTCTTTCCCCCCCTCTCTTCTCTTTCCCCCCCTCTCTTCTCTTTCCCCCCCTCTTCTCTTCCCCCCCCCTCTTCTCTTTCCCCCCCTCTTCTCTTTCCCCCCCTCTTCTCTTTCCCCCCTCTTCTCTTCTCTTTCCCCCCCTCTTCTCTTCTCTTTCCCCCCCTCTTCTCTTTCCCCCCTCCCCCTCTCTTCTCTTTTTCCCCTCCTTTTTTTCCCCCCCTCTCTCCTCTGGTGCTGGAGGTAAACGTTTCATCAGGGCTGACGTTACCCGCCTGATAGTCAGGGACCCGAACCTTGGATTAACCACTAAGGAGACTGTCCTCCAAAAAATAAACACGAATAAACCTAGAACCCCATCCACTAACATAGACCCCTACTACCAGGTCTCCTTCTCCAACATCAGGAGTCTACGTTCCAACCTTCCAGAGGTTGAAACACAATTACAGGAGACGAAACCAGACATATTCTTTCTAAGTGAAACTGGCATAGGGCCAACCACTTCTCTAGATGAATTCATAATTAAAGGATACTCCAACTTAACATCTAAATCTGACCCCCAAGATCGCCATGGGCATGGAATATGTGCCTACATCAAAGATGGCTTTCCATGTGGTAGGGATATCTCCAGAGAAGACCCTAATTTACCTTATATGTGCTTTCAGGTTGCACTTGCTTACACCACTTCATTTATATTTGCCCTCTATCGCCCCCACAACAGTGGGATTACTATCTTTAAGAGCATGTCTGAGAAAATTGACCACATCCTGTCTGTCTGCTCATCCTTCGGCTAACATTCACATTTGCGATGACTTCAATGTCCATAATGTGGAATGGCTGACCCACTCAAATAAAACCGATGACGAAGGGAGGTTTTGTCATGATTTTGCCATTGCCTATGACCTCAATCAGATTGTTTACGAACCCACCCGTGTGCCCGATACACCCGGTCAATATGCAAGCATTCTAGACCTTTTCCTCACAACTTCCTCTGAGCTGTGTTCATGTTCCGTTCTATCTCCTCTGTGATCCTCTGACCACTCTGTTGTAGCAGTTAAGATAAAAATGAAATCTCTCCACCGTACTGTATATCGATACTCTATGGCTGACTGGGATAGCTTCCGTACATTCATATCTGATCTACCTCTGCATTCCATGTTTAAAAAGGATGTCCTCTACAGTATCAGACCTGACCGAATGGTTAATTATAGGCATAGACCAATTCATACCATCCAAAAAATTCCAACAAAACCTAACAGCCAACCATGGTTCTCCCCGGAATCTGCTGCTGCCATTGCACACAGAAATCACTTTTTCCATAGCTACCCAGCGCTGTCGGTGGGGCATTAGAATACGCCGACTGCCCCCCTGCAGAGGGTAAAAGTCCCTCAATGGGGGTCCTGGATATGACCTTAAACTATATCTGATGGTGAGGCCCCGGCTTGCGGGCTCTGAGGAGTGTGGAGCCACCCTTTAATTGCCATTGCTCCCAGGTCCACTCTGACCCGGAGTGGTAGTACCTGTTAGGGTCCCAACTATGGGTTAAATAGAAACTGACTTGCAAAAAACAAATATATTCTATTAAAAAATTTTCAAAATCACTGGATTCGGCATTAAATACCCTGAAAAGGGTTCATATGCCGTAAAACAAAAACAACCAACCAACCAATCCATAGCTACCAAAGTAATAGATGTACTGAGACGAAAGCTGTTTCAGGACTGCCAGCAACCACTGTAAAAGAGTAATAAAACATGCAAGAGAGCTATACGCTCAATCTGTTAAATCCAAAGTAGCTGAGCAGCGGCTTGGTTCCCACCAGTTCTGGCAAATAGCAAATAGGATCTTGGACAGAAGTGTGCGTTCTATCCCAACTATCATCAATGGACCTAAGGTCATCTCGTCAGCATCAGACAAGGCCAGACTATTTGCCAAGAACTTTGCAGCTAATTCTACCCTATGCGACAATGACCATCAACTCCCTGTATTTCCTCCTATAACAGACAACACGCTATGCAACATAAAAATATCTGTGCATGAGGTCGCCAAGCTAATCAAGAACCTTGATTCCAGTAAAGCAACTGGCCCTAACGACATTCCAGTTATAGTGCTGAAAAAGCTCCAACCAGAACTTGCTCCCATACTTACAAAACTGTTTAAGCGTTGCCTTAAGAAGTGCTTTCCAACACCCTGGAAAACCTCATCAGTATGCCTTTTATTTAAGAATTCAGGTGAAAAGTCATCTCCCTCTCAGTACAGACCAATAAGTCTCCTATGTGTCATGAGTAAGTTGTTGGAATCCATATTAAATAAAGAAGTAGTCAACCACCTCAACAGAAAAAACCTTCTTAGTGACATGCAAGATGGTTTCTGCTCTGCAAGATCTACAGCAGATATGCTAACGGTTATATCGCATAGGATTAGTGAATCTCTTGACAAAGGTTTCCTTTCCAGGGCAATTGCTCTTGACATATCAAAGGCCTTCGATAAGGTATGGCATAAGGGCCTACTTCACAAGATTTCCAGCTACGGTATTACTGGAAATGTTTTCTCAATCATTAAATCATTTCTCTCTGATAGGTTCATAAGAGTAGTAGTTGGTGGGCAGAAATCAGAGGCCCACAGTATTAATGCTGGAGTTCCCCAGGGGTACATCCTGGGCCCAACTCTCTGCCTGATCTACATCAATGATCTCCTAAAACACATACTTAAATCATTCGTTGACATCTATGCTGATGACTCGACCATCTGGCCGTAAATGACAAAGTTCTCTCTGATTCTCTCTCCTCTGATCTTGAGCATGTGGTACAATGGGGGAAGAGGTGGCTGGTCACTTTTAATGCATCCAAAACGAAGCTTCTATCTTTACATCATCAACGCTCTGATCCCCATCTGGCATCAGTTGAAATGGATGGCTCTCGTCTTGGAGAGGCTCCATGTTTTGACAAGCTTCTGGGTTTGACCTTTACTCCTGATCTGAAATGGAACACGTACATCAGGTCTGTTGCCAGGGATGCTGGGAAAATGGTTGGATCCTTCTACCGCTCCAGAAGATATCTCACTAATGCAATTCCCTATCTGTATAAAAGCCAAGTACGTCCACAGATGGAGTACTGCTGCCACATCTGGGCAGGAGCTGCTAAAAACAGCCTATCCTGCCTTGACAGAGTACAAAATAGACTTTGTAGTTTAGTGGGGGATGCCGTTTTCTCTTCCCTGCAACCACTCTCCCACAGAAGAGACGTTGCGAGCCTGTCTTTGTTTTATCGTTATTTCCATGGCAGGTGCTCGTCTGAGCTCCAATCCCTTGTCCTCCCCTCGCCGATCTTTCACGAGAAACACCCGTCTGGCTGAAACTACTGTCAATAATTTTCCCCACTCTTTATCTGTGCCTAAATCCAAACGTAGATTCCATGAGCAAAGCTTCTTTCTTAGAACTGCACGCCAGTGAAACTCTCTGCCGCTTGCCTTTTTCCCACCTGACTACAACTTGGACGTCTTCAAGTCCAACATAAACAAACTCCTGACAAACCGCCCCCTTAAGTAAGACACTCTATCAAAACCCCCAATACTAATGGGCCTTCTGGTCAAGATCCAAGTGTAGTATCTGTTCTTCAGATGCTGCACTTCATTTTCTTGTTCTCTTTCGGTGGAGGAGAAATCCTTCACGACTGAGACAATTTTTATTTTTATACCTTTTCTCCACGTTAAAAAACGACCCTGGTGTCTAACTCTGTCCCGTGGGGAGGCATAGTAAATAGGTACAATACTATCTCATTGATTACTGTACACGCAATAACCCTTATCCCTGAGTGTCCTTCGGGCCTTGATAAGTGGTGACCCCCATGTAAAAAAAAAAAAATTGGAAGTCACAATAAAACCTTAATCTGAACGTTTAATGCAATCGTGTGTATGTAATTTGTATTGCTCTCGGCATTCTGATACCTCAAATCTTTGTCTACAATGATTGCTTATTCGGCAACCTGGTTGAAATCTTGAGTTTGAAACTCCAAATTTAATGGTGCCAAAATTGCCACGTCAATTCTTACAGCTGCTGGCAAATAAGTTTGTTTTTTTTTATTTGTACCTCATTTGCCGTAAGGATATTATCAGTAACAGTAAATTAGACAGATTGATATAGAAATCATTGTCGAATTTCCACAAGGTTCCATTAGTCTCTGTTAATAATGGCAAAATTTTTTGTCTTTGTGTCCATTCTGGTTTTGGAATTTGAAAAGATTGATGTGTTGCTGCTAGAGGTCAAGCTAACATGTGCAGGGAGTTGCAGTGACCGGAGAGTTGCAATAAAACAAAAAACTATTCCCCATTAATGACCAAAACTTGGAGAAGTCTATATTTTCTTGCCTTCCCACGAGGGCAATTAGACACAAGGTCGTTTGTTAATGTTGGGGGGGGGGGATCCGGCTTCCTCCAAAACGGGTCACTCTAAATCATGACAAGAATTAAAATTGTCTCAATCGAGAAGGATTTTTGCTTCCCTGGCCGAGGACAGAAAAGAACGGTCATATCAGATGTTCCGTTTTGCTTCTGATAAAGTGAGTTTAGGTTAAAGTTTAATTGCAAGAAATGTGGTTGGATTTCAGAAAGATTTTTTTTTTTTTTTTTGTGTACAATTTCATGGGTGGCATTTAATTTCGGTCATCCTGTTATATAAAAGCTAAAAAAAACCAAAACACTTTTTTTAGAGGGAATTTAAACCTTATGTTATTTGGACTATTGTTCTCATTTTGAGTTATTTGCACGTTTCGGTCGATGCATCCTCCATCTTTCTCAGAGGTTCCACTCCATAGCACTCAAAATGAAAACGGTAGTCCGAATAATCCAAATTTAAACCTTTTCTGGGTTGGAATCTATTTAAGACATATCATTGGCTTGTTTCTGGCTTTCAAGTAGATTTTTTTTTTTTTTACATAAAGTAGCTTCATGCCTTGTTTAGAATGATTTCCATCGAATTTTTTTTTTTAAATTTTACTCTTATAGAGTTTGAACCTGGCATGCCAAGCCCACACTCGTCACCAGTAACCAAATGGCACTAACGTAAAAGGGAACTAACTACAACCACTTTTGTAGTCTTGTTGCAGTTTTAGACAAAAGGAATATGTATCATTGTTTGTCTCTTCTAACTTTTACAATATGGCTGCTTGGTCTTGGGGCGGAACAGATGTTAAGATTAAAAGAATATTCTTCCAAGTGATTAGTGCTAATACAACAACGCCATTATTGCTTGCAGAAACTACAAAGGAATTGGACGCCATTTTATTTCAAAGTAGGAGGCGGGTACGGTGGAGTACACTTCGTTAAATTATGTGAAACATTTCAATAGGAATATTAATGCAGTTCCTTCATTGAAGTCGGCTCAAAATAATGAATATTTCTTTTGTTACGGTTTTGTACATTTATGTGGCAAAATTTTATTTGTAAGACTGGGAGGGGGGGGTTGTCGGGTCGTAAAATACACTTAAAAAATATACGGCATATTTTGGCGTATAAGGCGATCGTCAGATAAGACGAGGTACAAAATTGGAGCAAATTTTAATAAATTTATCATAAATCGGTTGTATAAGACGACTGCTAAATCACGAAACCATGTTTGTTTAGTCTAGGCTAGAGATTGCAACACCCGGTATCTTATGACATATTGGTTTTTAAAGATGATTTTTTAACTTTGAGGGTCGTCTTATACGCCGAAATATACGGTATTTAAATTCATCCAGATTTCGTATTTATTATTAGAGCCAATTCTCTATTGAATATTATATTGTACTTACTATATAGTACTGATTTCAGAAGTTAAAAAAAAAAAAAAAGAATTAGGTGCTATTAACTAGAATTGAAACCAAAACGTGTGTGTGTAGTTTGCTTTTACAAAAGTGACATCGTTATAACCTTGTGCCTGTCTCTATATAAAAATAGTTATGTCATAGATTTTTTTTTTATATGTACAGGATAATCTCCCCTCTCTATATACACATTTAGGAAACTATTGTACTAGGTGAGCATCCGACGTTGCCCGGTTGTGAAATATGCTTAAATATATTAATTTATGCAGATTTCGTATTTATTATTACAGAGCCAGTTCTCTATTAAATTGTACCTAATATATAGTAGTGATTTCAATAGTTTAAAAAAGACTTGGGTGCCATCAGCTAGTCGAAATCAAAACATTTAGCGCTCCAGCCACGTTCCCTACCGATCTACCTATTGAGAGATAGGTAATAAAGATTTAATATTAAACGACTTGAAGAACTGAATTTAATTTGGGTATGCATAGAAATAAATACAAATATCGGCAAATTGAAATGAACATTTTGCATTTCAATTTGCCGACTTCTGTACACGTTATTCATCCATCCAAACAAAGATTTTATTTGTTATAAAAAAAAAAAATCGCTCAAGAATAATGGATTTTAATAGATTCTAATTCGTTTAATAAAAAAACTTAGTTTTTTTTTTTGGGGGGGGGGTTAAGCCGTGCCTAGACCAAAATGTTTTGAAAATGACACTCAAGATGAACAGTAGTCTGGAGAATCCAAATATATATACTCCTAAATTTTTTTTGTTTTGATATTCATATTAAAACCCCCCTTTTTTGTCTAATTTAAAAAGAAAATACAACTTTGTTATTTCGTAGAATTGTTCACCATCAAAAAATCTAGCTAATTTGCATATTCTTTTAAACACTAATTTCAATTAATTCCCTATTAGTTTTTTTTTTTTTGTGGAGGGCTGGTTCTTAAGGGAGGATCATCTTTAGTTAACTATTACGTGTAATTATACTCATGCAGATATTCTTCATGCTTTTTACTTGTGTAATATTTGCGTAAAAAGGTTATAGTAAACACAAACCTCTTTCTCTCTCTCTCTCTCTCTCTCTATATATATATATATATATATATATATATATATTTGTTTAAAAAATTTTGCCTGTCACACTCCTGTCAGTTTTTGGTCTACAGACATGAAACTTAAAATATAGGATATTTGAACCCATGCGAAACTTTATATTTGGGTTTTAGCCCGTGAAAATCTGTACAAAAGCATGCAAAGTCAAAAAAAAAAAAAAAAAAATGGAATTTGTTAGGTGAAGGTTGAATGTCGGCATTATGAATATGCATGCGTAACGTAATAGCTATTGGTTCATGTTTAAATTATTACCCTTGCAGCAAACGTCTTCATAGCTCAGGCATTAACGACAAAGGAAAAAGGAAATCATATGCTAAAAGTTTTGGTTTCAATTTTCGATGTTCACGAGTCTTTTTTGAAACTTTTAAAATCATTATTATACGTTGGGTCCAATATGATAATAAATACAAAATCTGCATTAATCAAAATATATTTAAGCATATTTTACGACCGGGCAATGCCGGGCGGCCTGCTAGTATATGTGTATCTTTTTTCTCTCTCGCTCATTTATATTTAAACATTATTTTTCAAAACTTACTACCTAGCTCTACTCGCATCTTGAGCACTGTTGAAATAAATACTGAAGATAAATGCATAAAATTTATGCAGATATACGTAATTATATATATATATATATATATATATATATATATATATATATATATAAAACTAAATTTACTCACATAAAATTAATATACGAAAGTATAAATTTATGCGTAAACTTTAAGTATTTACTTCAAAAGTGCTCAATACGTATGTAGAGCTAGTTAGTAAGTTATAAAATATATATGGCGATTAAGCTACACTGAATATTCCGTGTTTCATCCACTCTAGGACTCTTCAGGCTTATGCGCGAATTTTGTGGTCGTTTGTCGTTTTTATATACGCATATATATATATATATATATATAAACGACAAACAACCACAAAATTCGCGCATAAGCCTGAAGAGTCCTAGAGTGGATGAAACACGGAATATTCAGTGTAGCTTAATCGCCATATATATTTTATAACTTATATATATGAGCAAACAGTTAATAAAATGTTAAAAAAACACTTTGAAATGAGTTAAAAACATATTTAATCTGAAAAGGAAACACTAGATAAATGGATAGTCCTTAATCCGCGGAGTTTCGAAGAAATACTTTCCTTCTCATCAGAGGGTAGGAATTAGCAAAATGCGGGATTGGATTTTGCATGCAGAAGTATTTGATGAAACAAGTAAGTCAAAGATCTTACTTGAAAACAAAGTGAAGCAGAGGGAATGTGGTAAAGAAAAAGGTGATTACACACGAATGGATAGTCTGGTGGAAGATAAAAAATCCAGTGACGGTAAAATCCAAATGTAAAACTTCTGCATGCAAAATCCAATCCCGCATTTTGCTAATTCCTACCCTCTGATGAGAAGGAAAGTATTTCTTCGAAACTCCGCGGATTAAGGACTATCCATTTATCTAGTGTTTCCTTTTCAGATTAAATATGTTTTTAACTCATTTCAAAGTGTTTTTTAACATATTTTATTAACTGTTTACTCATATTATAAGCTCTATTTCCTATTTGGTTTTATCGAGCTTTTTTATCTGGCTGAGATAATTTTATAAATATTAAATTAATATTTATAATTTACTTTAGTTTTACCATCTTGGATCATTTTGGTAAATTCCATTGTAATTTTCATTTTATATATATATATATATATATATATATATATATATATATATATATATATATATACCCACACACACACACGTATATTATGGTAAACTTACACATTGCTGTTGAATATCATAAGGTCAGACATAGAAATGCTTTCTTAAAATATCTTTAACTGCATGGAACAAAGCGACCACTCCCCCATAGATCTTGTAACATAAAAGAACCTGATTTGTAATTTGTCCTGTGAAGCAGACTGTGTGCTTTTTCCACAGAATCCATAGAAAATGTTTCAAAAGAAACGTTCATTGCTTATGAGAAACGCAAACCTTTTTGGCAACCCGATCGAGGAATGGTTGCCGGCGTTATTGTTCCCCATATCATTCCAAGAACATCTGCAAATTTTGATTGGAATCTACTTGACCTCCAGCACACAAATCAACATAACAAAAAAGATCTTTCATTTTGGTTTTCCATATTTGATCGGACTCTGTGGTTTTACAATTTCATTAGCCCAAATTTGATTATGGAGATATATATACTAGCATGGGTACCTGGCGTTGCACGGGTATTTGGAGGTGTGTGTTGAGCAAAAAAAAAAAAAGTGATAGTAAGGAGGCAGGCTCGAACCAGTACCGTGAAGGAGGAAAAGAATGTGAAAAAAAAAAACGTGACGTCTTTGCTGTTACAACCACCGCCAAACTGAAAGCGACGTAGATTTAAATTAAGGCTAGCCAATCAAAAAGAGGTTGATGACTTTCAAAAATATCGGCAACAAAAGCAGCCCAGTTGAGGGTGAAGAAATTAATGTTTTTAGCCAATTTTTCGGTATTTGTCGTCTGAAGGGTCGAGTTTCAAAACGATACTGATCTTGTGAAAATCTGTCGCCTCTGTTGAAAGTTTTAGGCAGACATGCAAACATACATATATATATAGATAGATATTGGTAACTCAAATTTTTGACCCAAACCAATTAAAAAGCTTGCCCTATCTCTGAATACCCTTATGTAAAATTTCAAATCTTTAGACCAGAAATTGTCCGAGTAATTTGGTAGAGTACAGAGGTCAATTTTTTTACTTTGACCCCTATTATGACCCCTTAACATTCATTGTTTTGGGTTCAGATCAAGTTATTAAGTTAGTCCATGTTCAAGGAACCTATATCTAAAATTTCAACTGCTTATACCCAAAATTGGCGGAGAAGTTTGGTAGAGTTCTCAAAGGTCAAATCGTTGAACTTTGACTCCTTAGCAGCCAAATTTCTGGCCGAAAACGGATTACAAAGATTTTCCTAGATCTCCATACCCTGTATATCAAATTTCGAGTCTGTAGACTGAAAATTGACAGTTATTGTGTAGGGAAATGCACACAGACACACACACTTTCACCTTTATAGATATATAGATTTAGACATGTAGAAAACTTTAGTCGGTTTTCATCCCCCCCCCCCAAAAAAAGGGTGGGGCACTAAGGGCTCAAAATTGAAAAATTGTACTTGGGAGTAATTGTTTTTTTTTTTTTTTTTCTGTTTGTCAACTGTTTCAGAAATGCATATGCACAGCCATGAAACATGACAGCTTTTTTATGTTATTAATAAATAGGTTTGAAAAAAACCCTTTTTGGAGATTGTGTCAAGCTGGCCTAATGGTTATCGTACTTGACTCACTGTCTTTAGGTTTTGGTTTCGATCTCAGCTTGAGTATTTTTTTTTTTTTTTTACTTACAAGAAGTAAACTGTTTAGAAAAAACAATACTCGCATGCACATGTCTCTTTTTTTTTTTTTTTTTTTTTTTTTTTTTTTTAAGGAATTTAACATTACGTTTGACACTGGGCAACGCCGGGTACATCTTCGGGTATGTGTAATATGCAATGTGTGTATAATTCTTTCAGTCACCTCCATGAGGTGTTTGGAATTGCTGCCAATTCCCACTATTCAGGATATCAAGCAAGTAGAGTTGCAGGGAGAGAACCTTGAAGCAGTTAAGACTTTTTGCTATCTTGATGATGTGTATGGTGAGAGAGGTGGTTATTGTGATGCTATAACTGCCAGAATCCGTTCTGCATGGAAGAAATTTAGAGAGCTCTTCCGAATCCTCACTAGCAGAAGCGTCTCGTTATACAATAGAGGCTTTGTTTACAACACTCTGTATCAGAGGCGTTCTCCTGTATGCTAGTGAGACTTGACCTGTTCCAGTTAACGTTACACGACTAACCTGCATCGATCATGCAAATGATACGATGGATATGCTTCTCAAAGCTTGCTGATAGAATCCTTCTCGATGAGCTGAGGTGCAGGCTTGACCTCAATTCATTAGAAAAAAAAACCTATGCTGGAAAAGATAAGAATGGTTTGGCTATATCCAACGCATGGCAGTCAGCAAGTGGTTAAGAAGAATCCTTAACTTTGATGTCCTTGGAGCCTGTCCAAGTGGTCGACCTAGCAAGAGGAGCAGTGTTAACATCCAGCATAGCTGGATCGAATCAAAGGGAGAGAAGCCATTCGACCAAGTTGGCGACCTAAATGTCCAACTCTCGAACTTGAGAAAGAAGCAATGGTAAACATGCAGTAGTACGTTTATATATATATATATATATATATATATATATATATATATATATATATATATACATATATAGCAAAATCAGTGCTCACATTTTTGTATGTCCAGCCGGGGTTCTCCTGGGGTTACTATTTTTTGTAGAACTTCTTATATACCGTTTTCAGCACACCTGAAAACCTATAGAAAACTAGTTTTTTAAGGTAGGTTTTGTGTTGGTTTACCAGGCCACAATTACAAAAACACCATCACCCCTAAAAAAAATAAATGACAGACGCCCTTCCCCTTCCCCCAAAAAGGTAGCTATAAAGTGGGTGTCCATTTTACGTTAAATTAATGTAGAAAAGTGAACTCCCACTTCTTAAACTCTTAATTTCTTCATATCTTGGAAACTATTCGTTTCCTGGAATTTTAAACAGAATTTTTTTAGGGTGGAAAGATACTGCACCTTTACCAATGTTTCAATCATAGTTATTTGTTTTCCTAGTTTTGCATATGAATTACAAAATATCTGATATTTTCCCAAAACCTTGGAGGGAAACTAAAACTTGCTATGTCTTCAAATGATCTGAAATAACAGCAAGAGGAAGGGCGATTCCAAATATTTCTCAAATGTTATTTCTCCCTTTTTTTGGTTTTCACACATTAAGTAAATTTCACAGTGTATAAGGATTATTTGATACTGGAGATATTCATAATCGTACTCTATTTCCAAAAGAGGGGAGATATAACACATGATAAATACTTGGAATCAAGTCTCCTCTTCCTGTTATTTCAGATTATTTGAAACCATAGCAGCAAATATTTGGTCTCCCTTCCATCAAGGCCAGAGGTTTCGTGAATATATACCTATACTGCCATAATTTTTTTTTTTTTTCTGTGTGTATTGATATATTAACCCCCCTTTTTCTTATTTACAAAAAAAATACTACTTCGTTATATATGGGTCGTGGAATTGCATTCATTTGCAAAAGATGTAGCTAATTTACATATTCTTTTAAACATTCATTTTAATTAATTCTTTTTTTTTTTTTTTTCTTATGGGATTATTTTACTTTAGTTAACTATTACATGTAATTATATTCATGCAGATATTCTACATGATTTATATTTGCATAAAACGGTTATAGCAAACACAAAACTCTTTCTAATATACGGATGGGGGATAATGCCACGAAAATAGCCAGACAGATTGTTGGAAGCATTACTAATTGCTTTCATGCTGTTTCCTTGCGGTTAGTGTATACTGTTAGACCTGCGTTTCCTCCTTTTTGCAAGGATAGTTTGCCTTACGTCCTCAATGGTAACATTGTATACAGTTTTTCATGCCAGTGTGACGCTGGTTACGTGGGCCGGACCTCCTTGCATTTAAGGACTCGTATAAACCAACACGTTCCTTCTAAAATTAGACAGGGTAGAGTAGGATCTATGAATCTCCCTTGCTCTACAACTTTGGACTCTGCTATTGGCCAACATTTGGTTGATAATCCATGTTGTGCCAATCAGTATAAAACAGTGGTTTGAGGTACTGCATAGAGCGGACTCCAAAAATCATTTAAGAATTTTGGAATCTGTCTCTATTGCCTTTCGTAAACCATCTTTATGCCGGCAGAAGGATACGGTGAAGGCGTTGAATCTCTTCGGGGAAATTTGATAACCCTTTTTTTTTTTTTTTTTTTTTTTTTTTTTTTTGTCCTTCCCTCGCGGTGCCATTTTAAACGCTTTTTTCTCTTCACCAATTAAATTTACTTTTAATCGTCTTTCTGGCACTTTTAGTACTCGTTTACTCGTTCCCCCCTTTTGCTCTTTATTTCGGCATTATGTTATTTAATTTTATACTATCAATTCTCTCCTGACGAGATGATAGATGAAAGAGCTTTTGAGAGATTTCCGCCCCTTTTATTTAAATGTATGTATGTATATATGTATGTTTACAAAATTTTGCCTACTAAGCTCCCCCTAGAGTTTTTGGTCTACAGACATGAAACTTCATATATAAAGTATTTGAACCCATGTGGAACTGTAGATTTTGGTTTTAGCCCGGGAAAATCTGTACAGAAGTGGGGGGGGGGGGAATGAAGTTTGCCGGGTTAGGGTTAGGGGAAAAAAAAAAAAAAAAAAAAAATAATGAAATTTTTCAGATGAAAGTCGAACGCCGGCATTACGAATATGCATGCATAACGTATTAGCTATTGGTTTGTGTTTTAATTTTTAGCCTTGCAACAAACATGTCTTCATAGCTCAGGCATTAACGGCTGAAGCAAAAAACAAATCGTAAGTTAAACGTTTTGGTTTCGATTCTCGGTGGTGGCGCATAAGTCTGTTTTTTTTTTTTTTTTTTTTTTTTTTTTTTTTTTTTTTTACTTAAATCGTTACTATATATTGGGTCCAATATAATAAATACGAAATCTGCATTAATCAAAATATATTAAAGCGTATTTTACGACCGGGCAATACCGGGCGCTCGCTCTAATATATATATATATATATATATATAGTATTTCGGCACCTAACCACACATACAGACACATCGATTATATCTGTGGCAAGTAGAAATGGTCTTCATTTCTTTATTCTTACCAAAATGTCAACCTCATATCTTTTCAATGTTCTGACTATTTTTGATTTTGTACAAATTTAATGGGAGGGGAGAAAAAAAGGGGCTTGTGTGGGGGAGCGATATGTGTACTCAAAATGTCTTAGGCGGTTTCTTTTCTGGGTGATCTCCGGGATGGGGGCGTACAAAGTAGAAATATGTTTGCACGTTTATAAGATTTTAAATGTCAGTTAAATGTGGATGCAGAGATGGGATTTGAAAATGTCAGCATCCATCTTGAGTATCACAGCTGAGAAGAAACACTATAAACATGTGCATGTGTTTATATATAATTTTTGAAGTAACTGAGCTTCTTGGGCGTGGGCTTCACATTATCATGAGAGCGATGTTTCAACCAAATCGGGTCTTTTTTTTTTTTTTTTTTTTTTTTACTAGGAATTTTGCTCCGCCATCCCTGACAAAGGAGGGATTAGACCTAGTAATTCATTCCCGTTCGTTTGTTCGCACTTTAGTCTATAACCACTTTTTTAATTTTAAAAAAATTTGCACAAACATGTTATGGTTAAAGTAAATTTTTGCCAGAATAAATTTTCCGGGATAACTTTGGTTGCCCCCTTAGGGGGCATTATAGGGGTAAAATTGCCCCCAAATCGTTCATCTGTCAATTTGTTCGCACTTTTCTCAATCACACCTTGGATTTAAAAAAAAATTTTTGCACGTAGTAAAAGTAAACTTTTCACTCCTGGAAGCTCAGTTTGTTTTACTAGGAAATCACCGATTATCAAGGCTTAAAGGTCACTTGAGGATAAGGGTTTATGAGTGTCAGGTGAACGATTCATTTTTTTTTTTTTTTTTTTTTTTACGGTTTCTTATTCAACATTGTTTGATTTCACTATTACGCTCTGTTCTATTTATGTATATTTTCTACATTGTGTATAATTGTATAGCATTTAAGATGTAAAAGTGCTAGCATACACAGCCATATATGTGTGTAATATATATATATATACGCACGCACGCACGCGTGTGTATGTATGTATATTTATATATGCATATATATATATATATATATTATATAAGTGACCTTGTGTGTGGGACGGTCTCTACCAAACTTCTTTTTTTTTTACATGGGGGGGGAGGGCGTCACCACTTATCAAGGCCCGGAGGCCACTCAGGGATAAGGGTTATTGCATGTACAGTAATCAATGAGATAGTATTGTAGTAATCATTAGTATTGGAGATTTGATAGTGTCTTAAAGGGGCAGTTTGTCAAGAATTTGTTTATGTTGGACTTGAAGACATCCAAGTTGTAGTCAGGTGGGAAACAGGCAAACGGAAGAGAGTTCCAGTCGTGCACTTCTGATAAAGAAGCTCTGCTCATGGAATCTACGTTTGAATTTAGACACAGATAAAGAGTGGGGAGAATTATTGACAGTAGTTCCAGCCAGACAGGTGTTTCTTGTGAAAGATTGGCGAGGGGGGGGATGAGAGATTGGAGCTCAGACGAGCACTTGCCATGGAAATAACGATAAAACAAAGACAGGCTCGCAACGTCTCTTCTGTGGGGAGAGGCTGCAGGGAAGAGAAAAGGGCATCCCTCACTAAACCACAAAGTCTATTTTGTACTCTTTCAAGGCAGGATTGGCTGTTTTTAGCAGCTCCTGCCCAGATGTGGCAACAGTACTCCATCCTTGGACATACTTGGCTTTTATACAGATAGAGAATTGCATCAGTAGTGAGATATTTTCTGGAGCGGTAGAAGAATCCTACCATTTTCTCAGTGTCCTTGGCAACAGACCTGATGTACGTGTTCTATTTCAGATCAGGAGTAAAGGTCAAACCCAGAAGCTTGTCAAAACATGGAGCCTCCCCAAAACGAGAGCCATCCATTTCAATTGATGCCAGATGGGGATCAAAGCATCTACAGACTTTAAACTTGATATGTAAGGGATTTGGACCTGTGGGACAAATTCGATTTAGTTTTCAGCCCATAAAAATGGTTGCTAAGGGGTCAAAATTAAAGAAAAAAATTGACCTTGGCAGGAGTCAGTCGTCTAAACTTGTTAGTTTTATGCATGCGCAAATATACATTTATACATTGAAATCACTTAAATTTTAATCTTATCTCTGTGATAGCTCAAATAATGATGACTCTAGCAAGAGTGCTAATTGTTTTGGTTTCAATTCTAGCTCATGGCACATAATTTTTTTATTCATTTATTTGTTTAAACTTTTGAAATCATTACTTTGTATTGCGTACAATATAATGACAGAGAATTGGCTCTGTAAGAATAAATATAAAATCTGGATGAATTAAAATATATTTAAGTATTTTACGACCGGGCAACGCCAAACGGTCCGCTAGTCATCTACAAAATAAGACTGCACCTATGATAGAATTGGTCTACCTTGTTCGGATTTAAGTGCTAGGTTTCCCATCTGTTATACTGCTAACAGATGATTGTTGGTGCTTTATTAACTTTTAGGGTCACCACGATTTTGGATTGGAGAGGGAGGTGTGAGTTATGTCAATATTATTGTTGGGTATGTACATATTTAGATAAGGTGTTGATCCTTTTTAATATTTGTTTCTGGAAACGTGAGTTTGCAATTAGGAATTGAGACGAGTCTACACTTGCTTTTGCTTAATTTAATTAAGCCATTCGTATGGTTTGTCTTATCACACTATTCTATGTCTATATGTAAAGTTACATATGTTTGTATATTTGTATGTTCTGGATTCACTCCTAAACTAAGTAACCGATCATTATGAATTTTGGAAGACGGTTGTAATCTGGAAGAATAATGAAATGCAATAAATCTACTGTTATGCAAATCCAGTGATTATCGGTCTTACAAAATATTATTGGCTGTAATATTTTATAAAGACAATCTCAGCTAAATGAGAATTGCTCAATATACCAGATAGAGTAAATAAATCATAATTTAGTAATTTAAATTTTATGATGTGAAACTGTCAAATTTCATTTTTTTTTATTATATACAAGACAAAGAATACATTTCAATAAGTATATCTCTCCTTAACCTATAAATTTTTGATGTTCACCCATCTCCTCAGAAAATATTAGCAAATATTTTAATGGTTTTAATTATGATTTTCTATGTTTATTGCATTTAGCAAATTATAATATTTGCTAATATTTTTTCCTCTGAGATGGGTAAACATGGAAAACCTACAGGTTAAGGAAATATACTTATTGAAATGTATTCTTTGTCTTGCATATAATTAAAATTCTAGATTTGAAATTCAACCATTTCACATCATAAAATTTAAATTACTAATTTTATATATGTGTATAAATTAAATGTTCACCCCAAACAAGGCACAGTGCCACTTTGAAGTAGGGGGCTACTATCGTGGACATAAATTGCAGGGGTATTATGTAGGTAGATGAACAGCAAGATGTCTGTTCACATTACACTTGAACTTCTGCATGTCAGTACAGTTGGGGAAGCAGAATCCCGGAAGGGAGTTCCAAAGTCTAGCAGGTCTAGAGTAGAAAACTTTCTTACATCTAGGGATATCTACTAATGCAAAGGAAGTTAAAAAAAAAAAAAAGGGTCAGAAAGGCTTTTGTTAAAAAAAATCCGATACCCTCGACGTTTGTGCAATTTAACAAAAAGTATAATGAATGAAACCGCCTAATTGAATTTCAAATTTGCCTTGATTTTAATACGTTACATCTTAAGCACGATTTTCTGAATGTGAATTTCTTAAGACCTTTTAAGCTTAAGTTTCGAATCAAAATCATGTAATAAGGATTCTAGACAATAGGTTTATTATATCTTGATTTTAATCTTCATAAAGGGACATGAAAATTGTGCAAAACTGTTCTGTTTTAGGCAATAATTTTACCCTTTCTGAAACGGGTATTAGTCTAGTTATATATTTCTACTGTTTGTGTATACTCGTGTGTGTGTGTATATGTGTAAGTTGTATAATTTTCTGTAATTATACAAACATCATTGGCTACATATGTGCATACATGTTTTGGCTGCGATTTCTTTCAAAATCCATCATCGACTGTTTTTCAATATGAAGGTATGTGTTTGTTTATATTTTTTTGTATTTTTGCAAATATATCTTTTTTTTTTCTTTGAGGAAAACTAGAGAGAGTAAAAAAAAGGAAGGAAACGCTCGAGTTTTATTGGATTAACCACAATACAATCACACACACACAATTACTTATTTACTTTTCAACTAAGCCTGAAACGCGATGTTTTGGTTTCGATTCTAGCTGATGGCATCCAAGTATTTTTTTATTTATTTATTTTTTTTTTTTTAAATCACTACTATATATTGGGTACAATATAATATTATTGGCTTTATAATATTAATACGGAATCTGCATACATTAAAATATATTTAAGCGTATCTTACGACCAGGCAATGCCAGACGCCCTTCTAGTGTGTGTGTATATAATATATATTATATACATAGTGTGTGTGTATGTAATATATATTATATATTATACACACACACACACACACACAAATTATTTTCATTTTTCATGTATATATTTATGTGTGTAATCGTTTTTAGTGTTTTTTCTTTTTTTTTTGTTGTTAACAATAATTCATTCTAAAAGTATGTCTGGCATAATAAATATAAGATAAAGAAAGATATACAAGAAAAAAAAGTGAACTGTTGATCACCCATTGATCTCGTATTTGTTTGAATAGGGAAAAATGAGTTTGAAAAGCCAGTTAAAAAAATAAATACAAAATTTGTCTCTGTCTGTTCGCCATCTTTCTTTCAGAGCACAGTACCAAATTGGAAGATGAATATCGAACACAAAACAATCGTTTTCAAAACTATGGCCTTCGGGACAAGATCAAAGTGTAGTATCTGTTTCGGCAGATGCTGCAAGCAAAGACCATATGTGGGGGCGACCTCACATATAAGACCTTGGTCAATGTAGGGGGCAACCCTTCATACCAATTGTCACTATCCAGCTCCCCTACTCCCCGGGGAGTTGGTCCCCATCCTTCACCCCTCACTTTAAAAATCGGCCTTGTGCCTAATTTGCTCGGTGGGGGAGCAAATAAATATCTGTTCTTCAGATTGCTGCACTTTAATTTCTTGTTCTCTGTCAGTGGAGGAGAAATCCTTCACGACTGAGACAATTTCTATTTTTGTTCCTTTTCTCCACGTTAAAAAACGACCCTGGTGTCTAACTCTGTCCCGTGGGGAGGCATTGTAAATAGAAGAAGCAATCGTTTTCAAAACGATTTACTTTTTTTTTTTTAAAGACAGGTTTTTTATTTTTCCTTTATCAGGGCTCTACGGACAAATTTATCTTTAATTGACCTTTGGCAACTAATTATTTTTTTACTAGCCAAATAGAAAAGTTAATAGCCAAACTTACGTTATTTTTGGAATATGACATTTTAATTGTTACAAGTAAGTACACACATCATAAAGATTTTTCTGTATTTATTTATTTATTTATTTATTTATTTTTTCCAATAAGCGTAATTCTAAATATGAACCGAATTTTATGTTGAAACTTGAAGGTATGAACATTCGAATTTCTTCAGGTGTTTTAAAACGGCCTTTATCGTTAAAAAAAAAACTCGTTTTAAAAAATAAACTTTTTTTTTTTTTTTTTTAAATAATGGTTGAAAAGATTTTTCACTCGGTAATGAGCGTTGAAAAATTGTCAGTGAAAGAAATACAATCGCCAAAAGATTAGCGTTTTATTATTTCTAGTCGCTATTTGAAAAAAAAAACAACAACAAAAAAACAAACTTAAAGTCCTGTTTATTTAAAATCAATGGCGAGTAGGAAACAATTTTTGGGTTTGTATTACTGTACACATAGATTCGAAAAAGTTGTCAAAAAACAAATATATAACAAATAAATGTTATCAAAGGCAAGCTAAGTTACTTTTCTACCAAACTGGATATAATTTTTGTGTTTTTATTCAATTTAACATGTTTATTCAGCTCGAAAAGCATACAATGTTTACCGATGTATTGGAAAATTGAATAAAAACACAAAAAATATATCCAGTTTGGCAGAAAAGTAACTTATGTTGCCTTTGATAACATTTATTTGTTATATATTTGTTTTTTGACAACTTTTTCGAATCTATGTGTACAGTAATACAAACCCCAATTTTTTTTATTTATTAGTGTTTAACTCTTTAACTTTAAGACTTCATTTAAAGGTGTTTATATTATTACAGTGAAACGAAAGATCGGCCATGCCTTTGAGTCGATTTTAAATGTCATTTTAATTAATTTAATAATTAAAACTAGCGAGACCTGTGGAAATTCCACAGAGGACTCATTCATACGTAATATATTGATGTTGGCATTCTGTAGATGTTCAGTGTAAATGGAGACATTGATATTATTTTAGCTTTTTTGTTAAAACTGCAAAAGTATTTATCTAAGCTAGCAGGGACGCCCAGCATAGCCCGGTCGTAAAGTACGCTTAAATATGATATTTTAATTCTTACAGATTTCGTATATATTATTACAGAGTTAATGTTCTATTAATTTTTATAATATTAAGTTGCGATTTCAAAAATTAAAAAGTATATCCATATGACTTGGGTGCGTCAGCTTAAATCAGAACTGAAACCAAAACTTATGAAAAAAAAAAAAATCTATAACTTGAGTTCCTTCGGCTATTATCGAAACCAAAACTTATGGGGAATTCTTGGTAAAATTATTTATTACAAGAAATGGAAGTCCATAACAATTAAACGACAGTCACTCGGATGTAAGCGTGAGACACAGAATAAATAACACATAGGCTATCCTATTAATATATAGATACCTACAGACACTAGTGTTTCGTCCTTTTGGGAATCATCAGTGCAGGGAGTTACGATTACAGCAGCCGGTCGGGAGATCTGAACCCTGCCATGAAGTTAACCGTGTGGTTTGTTCTTTGCTAATGCAAGCAACAAACCACACTGCCAACGTTAACAGCAGCAAATGCAGTTGAAATTAACAAAACAGAAAAATCTAGACAGTAAGAGAAAATGTGTCAAAAGCAGGAGACTTTGATGGTATGGTCATTTTGAAAGAGTGGATGAGTGTTCTTAGTTTAGTAAATGTAGAACAGTTGATGAAGCAAGCTCAGTTTATAGGGGAAAGCCATAGAAATGTAGGAGGAAGTGATAAAGGTGAGTTTTCTGATTTTTAACAGAATTTCGCGCGCGCGCACACACACACACACACACACACACATATATATATATATATATATATATATATATATATATATATATATATATATAGCTATAAAGCCCTTTAAAGAAATTAAGATTGGGTCCCCTTTACGGAGTCCAACTTTAACTCCAACGTATCATTCTAACTTCCTGTCATTGAACACTATGACTGTTTACCGTGAATGCTTACGAGTTGGCATTAATAGGTACTTAATTTCCTTTAAATTTTGTGCTAATTGCCGGTGGCCTGGAGGAAAGATGTTAGCATACGAAAACAACGGTGGCTAATGATTAATTATTTCCTACATTGATTATTGTGTAAGCACGAAACACTAGTGTCTGTAGGTATACAAATAATTAATATTTATAAAAAAAAAAAAAATAGTTATATATAAGTAGTTGGGAGGGCGCCCAGCTTTGACCGGGCATAAAATATGCCCAAATATATTGTAATTTGTCCAGATTTCGTATATAATAATAGTCATGATTTCAAAAGTAAAAAAATATATATATTTAGGTGCCATGAGCTAGAATCGAAACCGAAACTGTAGCATTCACAGTTGGTGATGTTACCACTGTACCAACGTAACGCGCATATAATCCGATTAAAATTAAACTAAGATGAATGTACAAAATGTTTAACGATTTTTTTTTTTTTAAATCTTGACTCATTTTTGGCTTTTTAAAAACAATTTTAACCGGCTAACGACCCATAAAAGAACGGTTCGTAAAAAATCCAATCATTTTAGGCCCCTAGCGCCACTCTGCAACTTTTACTTTCGGAGGAGATAGTTTGAAAATATGGAGACAGACAGGCATATAGCCGTTTATGTATTAGATTTGTGCCTGTTATATATGAGGATGAAACCGTGATTATTGCGAGCACAAGGAAGCCCAACAAGTGTAACGTGATTGCCCTTATCTTTTTGCTCTTATCTGCCATGCGTTTCTTTTATGTGAAAGTTTATTTGTAGAATATTGGAATGAAGGTCAAAGCGTGTGAGGTTTAATGTCTTTTACCAAGCCTCGTTAACCATAATCTAATTTATAAGAATTAAAGAAACACAAGAAGGAAATTGGTTAATTTGTGACATATCAACCCTTGACGTCTACGATACTTCCCTCTTCTCCCGTCTAATCTGTTACCAGGAATATGAATTCTGTTTTTTTTTTTTTTTTTTTTTTTTCGATTTTATTTATTTATTTGGTCCTGTATATGACCTTAAACTATATCCGATGGTGAGGCCCCAGCTTGCGGGTTTTGGGGAGTGTGGAGCCACTCTTTAATTGCCATTGCTCCCAGGTCCACTCTGACCCGGAGTGGTAGTACCTGTTAGTGTCCCAACTATAGGTTAAATAGAAACTGACTTGAAAACAACAAATATATTCTATTAAAAAATCTTTCTTCAAAATCTTTGGATTCGGCATTAAATAAACCGAAAAGGGTTGATATGCCGTAAAACAAAAACAACCAACCATTTATTTATTTATTTTTAATCAAAAAGGCGAATTTTCATTCAAATCGTTAGAACTTTATATGGATGCATATTTCCTCTTGGTCATTTTTTTTTTTATTTATTTTTTAAAAAATTTATCTATTTTTTCTTTTATTTATTTATTTATTTTATTTATTTATTTTTATTTATTTATTTTATTTTTCTTTTATAAGGAAATGAGCTGATTTCTGCCAAATCGCTGGAGCCTTATCGCATTTTTTTTATTTGACTGTATTTTATTTCTCATTCCTTTTTATGTTTTTACCTTTTTTTTGTTATGATTTTATTTTATTTTTTTCTCTCTTCCTGCTTTTTCTCTTTCTCCCCCCCCTGTCCTTCTTTGTCTTCCTTTTCCCTCTTATGAAAGTTCTCTCTGAAAACTGGAAATTTTAATTTTGCTATAAATCCTAAAACGTCGATCGATTCATGAACTGTGTATGAGAGGAAGTTGACTTTTGTCTGATGAAAGAATGGTTTATCTCTTTTTCTTTCCTCATCTTGCACACTAGGTATATCTGTCTCTTAAATTTAAGTAGGGTAGATTAGGAAAAAAAAAAAAGATTCTGTACCCCCCCCCTCTCCATAAACGCACAGGATAAGGGGAAGTCATCTCGATTTTAGATATTTTTGCCATTGAGTACTAACATAATTTAAAAAAATCTGTTGTAATAATATCCACTAGCAGGACCTGTGGAAACTCCAATGGAATGAGAAATATATTTAAATGTTTTTGTAAAGCTGATGTTTTCCTGGATAGTGAAAAAAAAAAATTAGGGTTCGGACAGAAAAACCAATAGCATGCAGCAAATATGAGTTTTCGTATTTGTATTCATCGTCTACTGTTGTCATCTTGAGTGAATTTCACGTTTCAGTCAATCTAACCTCTGACCTTTATTGTTCCTATTTACAATGCCTCCCCACGGGACAGAGTTAGACACCAGGGTCTTTTTTTAATGTGGAGAAAAGGAACAAAAAATAAAAGTTGTCTCAGTCGTGAAGGATTTCTTCTCCACTGACAGAGAACAAGAAATGGAAGTGCAACATCTGAAGAACAGATACTACACTTTGATCTTGTCCCGAAGGCCAGGTATTTATTTGCTCCCCCACCGAGCAAATTAGGCACAAGGGCGATTTTTAATGTGAGGAGTGAAGGGGAAAATGGGGACCAGCTCCCCAGGGAGTAGGGGAGCTGGATAGTGACAATTGGTATAAAGGGTTGCCCCTATATTGACCAAGGTCTTATGTGTGGGGTCGCCCCCACATATGGTCTTTGCTTGCAGTATCTGCCGGAACAGATACTACACTTTGATCTTGTCCTGAAGGCCAAGATTGTTATTGATATAAATTATTTTTGAACCACCAGTAATCTATAAATCATAAAATAGAATCGGATAAAAATGGCACGGATAGATAAGTAAAAATGGCACAAGTAGAAAAATCTAGATGAAACTTTCACAATGAGTTTATAAAATCAATATTTTCGATCGATTACGAGGAAAAGATTAAAGGAAAGAATAATTGGAAAGATCTATTTGTATAATGTACACCTCCCCTCTCCCAGTGTATTTTCACTTTTGTAAAAAAATATATGTACACACTAGTAGTTCAGCCTTGTTTTGCTCGGACCCTATGTACTGTTCATAACTTAGTGTGCGTATATATATATATATATATGTGTGTATATATATATATATATATATATATATGTTTGACTAATATCCAGGTAACCTACATCTATAATTTCAAGTGTTTAGACCCAAAATTGGTGAAGAAGTTTGTTAGAATCTGCAAAGGTCAACACTTTCAAATTTGACCTCTTGGCAGCCAAATTTTCGTCCAAAAATTGATTAAAAAGCTTTCTGCGTGTCTTAATGTCAAATCTCAAATGTTTTAGACCCAAAATTGGCTGAATAGTTTGCTAGAGAACGCAAAGGTAAAATATTTTGAACTTTGACCCCTTTACAGCCAAATTTTCGCCCCAAAACGATTAAAAAGCTTGACCTATGTCTGAATATACTTTATGTAAAATGTCAAATGTTTAGACCAAAAATTGGCCACGTAGAGGTCAATTTTTTAAACTTGAACCTCAATTTTGACCCTTAACATTTATTGTATTGGGTTCAAATCAAATTAAAAAGTTTGATCCATGTCTAAGTAACCTACATCTAAAATTTCAAGCATTTAGACCCAAAGTTGGCAGACGGCCCTGTCGGTGGGGCATTAGAATACGCTGACTGCCTCCCTGCAGAGGGTAAAAGTCCCTCAATGGGGGTCCTGGATATGACCTTAAACTATATCCAGTGGTGAGGCCCCAGCTTGTGGGCTTTGGGGAGTGTGGAGCCACTCTTTAATTACCTTTGCTCCCAGGTCCACTCTGACCCGGAGTGGTAGTACCTGTTAGGGTCCCAACTATGGGTTAAATAGAAACTGACGTGAAAACAACAAATATATTCTATTAAAAAAAAATTTCTTCCGAATCTTTGGATTCGGCATTAAATAACCTGAAAAGGGTTGATATGCCGTAAAACAAAAGCAACCAACCAACCAAAGTTGGCAGAGTAGTTTGGTAGAGTTTCAAAGGTCTAATCATTTAACTTTGACCCCTTGACAGCCAAATTTATGTTCGAAAATCGATTAAAAGATTTTCCCAAATCTCAATACTCCTTATTTCAAATCTCGAGTCTGTAGACTTAAAATTAAGAGTAGTTTGGTAGGGAAATGTATAGACACAATTTCACTTTTAAAGATATATAGATTACATGGATTTTTGCGATTATCCAAAAATTAAAAACAATAACACACATCACATCCGCCCCCCCCCGCTCGCGCCCCCAATGTACACAGTAAAATCTTCGGAAAATGTTAAATGGTATTCTAATTGGTAAATGTCGGTGCGTTACTGACGGAAAAACGTTTAACTAAACTGCAAAAGCACCTATTAAGCCACATAAGTTCTATAATTGAATCCCCCTCCCGCAAAAAAAGAATGAAAAACAAAGATGTTTGGTGCTTATGTTTTTGTAAACCACATTAAAAACTACGCGAGACAAAAAAAAAAAAAAATAAGTCCCCCAATTTGTTGTACTTTTCTTTAACTGTAAGTCATTAAAAAAAAAAATGTCAGTCCGTAATTTTTGGATTGGTACGCCATGTGAGAAGGCAGTTTGCTAGGTGAAGCAAGCCGTCGTTCATGCTGCAGCGCACGCGCAAGCTGCAAAATGGTGGAAAGTTATTCGTGGGTTCGAGGGTTAATACCATGCAAACGGTAAATTTGCCCCAAGTTTGACTATTCGTTGTCAGCGACCTCAATTACCTATAAAAAAAAAACAAATTAGAGTGGTCGGTGTTCTGTAGTAGCGTATCTGGATATTTACCCCCCCCTTTTTTTTTTTTTAATCTGAAATCTGTTGTGCAGTGTAATTGTATCGGAATAGGAAAAAAAATTTGCATTCTTCCATCACTAGTTTTCACATTAAAAACAAACAAAAGTAACCTGCTTGGTTCAAATGCCAAATCTAGTCGTTATTTTTAGTTTAATGTCAGTGGATGCTTATTTGATTGTCTCCCCATCAGGGCAGAGTTAGACACAATATTGGTTTTTAATATGGGATTGAATCCAACCCCCACAAAAGTTCAATTACTCTGAATTGAGACAAAAATGTTGCTTTATTCTAGAAGGATTTCTTCACTGATCGAAAAGTCCAGAAAGGTAAAAGAACAGATACTACACTTGCTCTTTTTTATTTATTTAATTTTTTTTTTAAGTAAAAGTTGGAGGTTACATCTACTGAGCCGTGAAGAAAAACATCTAAGATGCAAAGAGTAATTTGAATGGTCCAACTAATGCAAATTATCAACCCTCACAAGTTGCCAAATTAACATTTTTCAAAGAATCCTGCGTACTTAAAATTCTGGTATTGACTTAATTTTATCATTGGTTGGTTTTCAATGCGGGTTGCCATCCTGAAAAATTAAACTAACCCAGTTTACCACCTGCGAGTAAGTCTTCAACCAGAAGAACCTTTCTTAGTTTTCTTATCTCTTTGACAAGGTCAATCGCAGACTTATCAGTACTTCCCCGGTTTTGTGCGGCTCGAGATTTTAGATAAATATCAATTAGATGAAAATATGCGTGGCTTCTTTTTTTTCCACTGATTTTCTTGTTGGCCAATCGGAAAACAATTCTGAGGAATTTCCGTCTGATAGGAAGTGATGTAAATCTTGTCGTTTGTGAGAATCAAATCTTGTTACGACAGATTAGACCGATTAGTCTGGATGTCATTTATTACTGCCTGAATTCATTTTCCAAGCAGAGTTAGGAGTTTGTAACTGAAATCAATAACTATTGTGTAAGATATATATATATATATATATATATATATATATATATATATAGATAGATAGATATAGCTAGATAGATAGATAGATATAGCTAGATAGATAGATAGATAGATAGATATAGCTAGATAGATAGATAGATAGATATAGCTAGATAGATAGATAGATAGAGCTATATAGATAGATAGATATAGCTATATAGATAGATAGATATAGCTATATAGATAGATAGATAGATATAGCTATATAGATAGATAGATAGATAGATATAGCTAGATAGATAGATAGATAGATAGATATAGCTAGATAGATAGATAGATAGATAGATATAGCTATATAGATAGATAGATAGATAGATATAGCTATATAGATAGATAGATAGATAGATATAGCTATATAGATAGATAGATAGATAGATATAGCTATATAGATAGATAGATAGATAGATATAGCTATATAGATAGATAGATAGATATAGCTATATATATATATATAGATAGATAGATAGATATACAGGGTGGTCACAAAGTCTGGCTACATAATCTACATTTGACCAACCAACTCTGGTGTTCTGACTTCCTTACTCCTCCCATATCTCCCACCATCCCTCAAATTTAATCTTTTGCCTTGATTTAAAAAGAAAAAAAAAACAAAACTCAGGAGTGAGTTGATTCCATGTTTTGTAATATATATATATATATATATATATATATATATATATATATATATATATATATATATATCTTTGCTGGCTGTTATTAGTGGAAAAAATTTATCGCTTAATGATGAATTCGTTTGTTTGTTTTTTTTTTTGTTTTGTTTTTTTTTGTTTTTTTTTTTTTGTTTTTTTTTTACAATACTGATTGCCAAGAGGGTTCAATACCTTTTTACTGAAAAAAATCTTGCTTTTCGCCAAGTGGCAACCATAGTGTCCCCTACAAGAGATAAACGTGTGCATAAACTTTAAGACTGACTGGGCCTGATCAATAAAATTGCGATCAATATTTGGTGAACTGTAAAACGAGACTATCCAATTCGATAAGAATGAGGGAATAAAAAAATAAATAAATAAAAAATTCCGAGAGATGATGGCTGCGGACAAGAAACTTCTATAAAAAAAAAAAAGAAAAAAAAAAAAGATAGACGGAAAATAAAAACAAATAAAATAACAACGAAGCTCAGACAGTAAATATTGAACCAACCAAAGCGATCACAATCTTTATGGATAACTGGTGTTTCTGGGAATGAGAGTTGGGTGGTGGGGATTGAGAAGAATGTAAGCCAATGAAAATGCATTATATATTTATTTTTTCTCTTCCATTGCTTTTTCTAATATCAATCAATGATAATACGTATGTATATTCGTTTGTGAAATACGTGTTAGTTCTGCACGTAGTCTGTTTAGGTTCATTGGGAGTTTCGGGTCTTTCAACAATCAAACCCATTCATCGAGATGACCTGCGATCAATTAGTAAAACTACAAACACTTATGTCAACGTCGTTGTAATTAAAAGGAGGAAATATGCAAGTACGTCCAAGGATGGAATACTGTTGCCATATCTGGGCAGGAGCTGCTAAAAACAGCCTATCCTGCCTTGACAGAGTACAAAATAGACTTCGTGGCTTAGTGGGGGATGCCCTTTTCTCTACCCTGCAACCTCTTTCCCACAGAAGAGACGTTGCGAGCCTATCCTTGTTTTATCGTTATTTCCATGGCAGGTGCTCGTTTGAACTCCAATCTCTGGTCCCCCCTCGCCAATCTTTCACGAAAAACACCCGTCTAGCTGAATCCACTGTGAAAAATTTCCCCCACTCTTTATCTGTGCCTAAATCAAAACGTGGATTCCATGAACAAAGCTTCTTTCTTAGAACTGCACGCCTGTGGAACTCTGTTCCGTCTGCCTGCTTCCCACCGGACTACAACTTGGATGTGTTCAAGTCCAACGTTAAGAAATTCCTAATGAACCGCCCCCTTAAGTAAACACTTCATCAAATCTCCACACTAACGTAATGTACTTGCAATAACCCTTATCCCTGAGTGGCTTCCGGGCCTTGGTCAGTGGTGATCACTGTAAAAAAAAAAAAAAAAAAAAATAGGTGCTTATTTAGAATTGCACTAAAGAATAAAAAAATAAAGAAAAACATTTCTGGTGTGGCTACTTGACACAGTATGAAGATGTTATTCATCAAAATCATTAAAATTAATCAAGTTTTTTTAAGAAAATAAAATTAAGATTTTTAGCGATTAAGTATTTTTAGCATGTATTAATGAGCCCTTGATTGTGGAAAGGTTAAGGGGAGGCAATCAGTGATGAATTTTGAATTCAACAAAATATGGTGACTGATTTCTCATTAAGCCATGAAATTTGATTTTATTAAATTAATAAAAAAAAAATACTTCATGTGTGATTTTTGGAATATGCCATCTTTGCCCCGTACATAAAGATTTTCCTTCCTTTTCTTTACTGAGAATTTTTATTAGAAGTGTAAATCTAAATAAGCAATGCATATTATTATACCTACCATTTTATATATATATATATATATATATATATATATATATATATATATATACTTTACTTTGAGATTACTTGTAAATATTATCTCTTTAATATTTATAATATTTTAAGTTTACCATTTTGATTACCTTGGTAAACTTATAAATATATATATATATATATATATATATATATATATATATATATATATATATATATATATATATATATATGGCCTAATCGTGTTGATACACCGGTCCTCGTCAGATCATTGAAGTTAAGCAACGTTGAGCCTGGTTAGTACCAGATGGGTGACCATTTGGGAAGTCTAGGCGCTGTATGTGCTCTCCGCTTATCTTGGCATGTTTCCAGTCGTCCTGTACGTGCACTTCATTTGCCACTGGTATTTAACAATGTCGACTCAGGAGAGGTGTGGTTGGAGATTGCGCACCTCCTACGACAAAAATTTCACGCGCAGGCACCCATACGTGGGTATCTATAGTCTGTCAAAGACTGAAGGAACCTGTGTGTGTTTATTGTCCGATCATAAAATAGATAAATATTAAATTTAAATTAATGCAGAATTCTTATCCTGTATATATTTTGATTGCAGAAATTCCCCTCTGGACCAAAATACCGTAGGTTTGCAACAAGATTCACATACAAATTTATTGTATCTAGACGATTAGCCACTACACCCTGCAACTTTACAACTTCCTTATAGACAGATTTAGACCTTATAATAAAACCCTACAATTCATCCTAGGAGAGAAATCATCACTATCGCCAATATCATCAGAGGAAGTAGTTTCTAGTTTTCTTATTCCAGATTTTAAACCTTCAACAAAAACGAATGCACACGTATTATACAACATGGCGTCTGCAAGACGAGCGTTACACAAAATTGTTACACCATATACACGCATAACACCGACATTCAAGATCAAAGTGTAGTATCTGTTCTTCAGACGCTGCACTTCAATTTCTTGTTCTGTCAGTGGAGGAGAAATCCTTCACGACTGAGACAATTTACACGCATGACACCAGCATTGTGTGTAGATTGTTTACTTGGTTGCAGCTCATGTTTTTACCTTTTTTTTTTTTTTTTATAGGTGAGGCGATTGAGTTTCGCTACCGGCTATAACAAACCACAAACAAATATATTGTTCTCTCTCTCAACAATGATTACGTGTGTTTCCTTATATACTTTAAAAGTAAGACATTGACCCCACTACCAAGGAAGAACATAAAAAAAAAAAATTTGCATGTTATTCACTTTAGAGGCGGGGATTTCCATACCGTCCGCCCAGGGTTCTTTCTGTGAGGAAGGGGGGGGGGGTAAATAATGCATAGTTAAGTTTACAGGAACCTGTTTTTGGGGAGGGGGTGGCCTATGTTTCTTTTGTTGATTTTCACTTTTCGGCTTCTATAAATTTTTCCACTTTTTGGCTTCCACAATTTTTTTTTTTTTTTTTTTTTGTCAAGGCAGAATGGGGGAGGGGGGAATTTTTACGTTAGTTTAAACTCCTCAATTTTCTTGAATGACGAGTTTTATAAGTTATCCAGTATACTCATTAAGACAAGGTCATTTATATTTGGGGAGGTTGGGGGGTCTATTCCGAATACTGTTCTTAACATGGGGAGATTAGGGGGTGGCCACCAACAACAATCGTACTTTACTTTTTCCGTGTGTGTGGGGGTATATTTCCATCAGCAACGCCAGTTGACGGGTCCTGCTAGTTTATTATAAACAGAAATACCATAGGTATTAAACGTAGCGTTAAATTTCTTTAAAAAAAAAACGAAAAGAAACTTAGACATGTGCATGCGAGTATTATGTTTTTTCTAAACAGTTCACTTCTTGTGAGTAAAAAAAAAAAATTATTTGAGCTGAGATCGAAACCACAACTTAGACAGTGAGTCGAGCACGATAACCATTAGACCAACTTGCCATGATCTTTAAAAAGTGTTTTCAAACCTATTTATTCTTAACAGAAAGATAGTGTCATGTTTCATGACTGCGCATGCACAGTCGTGAAAACAGTTGACAGATAAAAATTCGATGTACCAATTTTTCAATTTTGACTCCTTAGCAACCTTTTATTCCGGATGACAACTAATTAAGGTTTTCCACGTGTCTGAATACCCTATATACCAAATTTCAAGTCTGTAGATCAAAAATTTGTTGAGTATATAGGTTGAGAAGTGTCCTCACACACATTCTCACTTATATATATATATTCCAAATCTTAAGTAAATATGCAAATTGAATTCTATTATAGTTTCTAGCATGAATTTAGGTTGCATTATCTCTCCTATGTTTAAGAATTCCATTCGTGTTGATCAGTTCTGTCTGTATTTCACAAGGGTTATTTCGAAGAACTTTAAACGATAATTCCTGTAATATGAAACGGTTTTTGTTCAGTATTCATCAGAATTTTAATGATGAAAATCAATTACCTTTCAGCTTAATTTTAATTTAAAATTTTTATTTTTATTTTTTTGAAGCAATTAAGTGTAGGTTATGGAAGTAAAAGCTATAAAATGTTTGAGTCTTACATTAACCATTTATTTTTTTTTAATTTGAGTCCATCTTAAAAAAAGTTATTTATCTTCTGTCTATTATATAAAAGCCAAAATGGGTGTGCGCATTCGTGTATGTTTGCAAAAGGCTTTTTTCGTCAACCTTCTCGACAAGGTTACTTCCTATATGGTAATATCTCCAATTTGCGAATGGATGTCATCTATCTTTTGTTTGATCGAGTTTTTAAATCCCTGATTTTCAATGTTTGTTGGTCTTTTTCGTATAAATAAAGTGAAACTGATTGAAGCAAAGGCATCTGCCTGGCCTTTCAGGCTGGAACGTCTTGACAGCAATTAGTTTTGATCAATGTGGGCGGGAAACCCTTTATATCAGACAATTGCTATTCATTTGGACACTGCTGTAAAGTTTGTCTTATCCGCATTAATGTGGAGACCAATGTGATTTGCAGACTTTTCTAGCTTACGTAACAGTGTTTGCGAGCAACACTGCTGATACGCATTGAAAACTACTTAAAAAAAAAAAAAAAAAATCCAATATCTTTGTAATTATAAAACTCTTGACCGTCAGTGATCGGGCAATTTTAAAAAGGGATGACAGGTGAATATGATTGTATGTGTGTATGTATGTGTGTGTGTGTATATATATATATATATATATATAAAAAGGGGCGAATGAACTCTTTTTCTGGGTCAACGGTCAACTAGCACCGTGTATATTTGTGTGTGTGTATATGTGTATTGGGGTAGAGAGGGCTCCTGTAAGCCGTGGTGAAGGCAACCTTTCTAGGAGAAGCAAATCTCTGATTTAAAAAAAAACATAAAGCGGAAGACCAGTACCCGCATTAAACTGGTCTGCAGTTTAATTTGTTGCTGGCTATCTTGCTCTTGCTTGTTGCTGGATCTCAACATTTTGAACTGAGAGAGAGACTTAGCTGTCGTACAAAGCTAAGACTCTGTAACATCATATTTGTATAGATACTCACTCAGACATTTGGGCTCATGGATTTTAAATGTCTTAGGGAGTGGCACTCGTCTGACAAGACGTTGCAATCCTCATCATATATATATATATATATATATATATATATATCGTGACTCTGAGTTTAAGGAATTAGAGTGGAGAGTTGTATGTTTTGGTTTCGATTCTAGCTGATGGCACTTAAGATATATATATATTTAATTTTGATCCCACTACAATATATTAGGTACAATATGATAATCAATAGAGAATTGTCTATAATAATAAATATGTAATCTGCATGAATTATATTTAAGCGTATCTTACAATCGGCCAATGCCTGACGGGCTGCTCGTGTACTGTCAATGCCTCCATTCAGTCTCAAGACAAAGGATACCCTCTGTAAGAGCAGCTGTGTGTGTAATTGTGAAGCAAGGGTTGCGCAATCTCCAACCACACCTCTCCTGAATCGACGCTGTTTGGGTCCAGTGAAAAGGAAAGTCCAGGACGACTGGAAACAATGCCGAGATAAGCAGAGAGCACATACATCACCTGGAATTCCCAAATGGTCACCCATCTAGTACTGGCCAGGTTCAACGTTGCTTACCTTCGGTGATCCAACGTGATTATGCCGTATGCGTGTACTTATATATATATGAGCAAATAGTTAATAAAACAGGTTAAAAAACACTTTGAAAAAGAGTTAAAAACATATTTAATTTTAAAATGGAAGCACAAAATAAGTGGATAGTCCTTAATCCGTGGAGTTTTGAAGAAATACTTTCTTCTCATCAGAGGGTAGGATTTAGCAAAATGCAGGAGCAGATTTTGCTTGCAAAAGTATTTAATGAAACTACAAGTAAGTCATAGATCTTACTTGGTAACAAATAGTGAAGTAGAGGGAATATGGTGAAGAAAAGGGTGATTTAACGTGAATGGATAGTCTGGTAAAGGGTAAAATATCCAATAACAGTAAAATCCAGAATCTAAAAAAGTTGGTTAAATTTCCATTTCCACAAGTAAATTCCAAGGGAATCGTGTAATTGGAAAATGGTTCAAAGTAATCCAAAAGGCAGAAATCCGTGGAATAATTCACAAATGGGTACAAGGAAAAGGGAATGAGTTTAAATAATATTATTAAAAGAAAGAGAAGATGTGTGTAGAAAAAAAGAAATGGGAGAAATTTAAAACACGACTGTCAAGGCTGAGCTAATTTCTTTAATTTAAGAAAAAAAACATTATATATATATATATATATATATATTACACACACGTAATCGTTTTTATTATAGAATAGATTATATTTGACTGGTATGAATAAAAATTTCGACATTTATAATTTTCAACACATAGATTTATTTTCTCTTCTGTCAGTATTGTGTGTGAAAATTCTTGGTTATTTTTTTCTAATTTATTTCACCCCAAACAAGGCACGGTGTCATTTTGACATAAGGAGCTACTAGTTGGGACCAAATTTGCAGGGATATTATGCAGGGAGTTGAGCAGCAAGGTGTCTGTTCACATTACACTTGAACTTCTGCATGTCAGTACAGTCGGAAGAAGGGATGGAATTCCAAAGTCTAGTATAGTAGTTCGAGAGCAGAAACGATTAGAGTAGAAAGCTTTCCGGCATCTAGGGATCTCTACAGTGTAGGGGTGGGATTTTGAGTTCGTCAGAATACATTCCATTAAGATATTTGTAAAACAGGCAGAGATGCCACATTTCGGTGATGGGACAGAGGTTGGAATTTGGTTGCTAGTGTGGAATATATTAGGTTTATGACTCTTTGAAGAACTCTTAGAATTTATCCAGTTTTTGGGGAATTTTTTTTTTTTTTTTTGTACGTTTTGGTATTAGTTGTCTGCTTTGTGGAGTCGATTTTGTCTTCAACTTGGTGATTGGAACATCCATTGCAATTGCAATTATTGGGTAGTATGGTCAAAGAAGACTCGATGAGAGACAAAGGTTGAAAGTAAATTAGTTTTAATGGAGCACAAAACTTTTTCTTCTTACGACTAATTGAGTGTTTGAAGTAAATGGTCTGATTTACTGCAGGTCAAGTCTTTCAATTAATGTGTGAAAAGCTGTGTGTATACACACACAGTTGCGTCTATCCACACTGATGAGCTGTGATACAGCGAAACAGTACTGTATGTGGATGACTATAATGCTCCCTATGTTAGGTTGAGCATATTGGGAAGTGATACAAACTGCAATTAGCGTATTAAGCGATGCTCCTTGTGTAAATACATCGAGCTTCAGCATTTGGACAATGTCAAAACATCGTTAATTCACTACCCGCACAGCAGCAGCCAAATAGCGTAATGGTAAGAAGCCCCGGCTGTCATTCGGGCAGTTGGGTTTTGATACTGGCTTGAAGTAGTTGCCTGTCTAGCCGCACTAATTTGCTGTGATACAGCGAAACAGTACTGTATGTGGATGACACACACACACACACACACACACACACACACACATATATATATATATATTCAAGCATGTCTGATTGAACACTACAGTTATTCATTTTCCGATTTTTCTAGATATCTTTTCCATTTGCCGAGCAGTCTTTTTTCATGCATAAAACATTCTGGTACTAGCAGATCAGCTCGTTTGAAGATATTGGCTTCCTGACTTAAATTCACTAAACATTGAGGTTGTCTTTTTTTCCTTTGCCGTTGAAAAACTCAATCATATTCTGTAAAGTCAAAAATAATTTTACTCCCAAAGAACCAAATCAAACGTAAATTAATATTTTAAAATATAAAGAAACTCTTTCCTAAATTACTGTTTTCATCATTAAGTAATCCCCAAAAGAGTTGATATACCATAAAACAACTGTAGCATAGCTGTTATTCTTGAACCGTGTTCGTTTCAGTTCAAACCACTTTTGGAACCCCCCCCCCCATGCCGTCTGGTCCCATTGAAAAACAAACAAAAATTAATCCTGCTCGGCTTTTTTTTTCTGTTTTAGCAAAAGGCATTTATTACCTTTTCAATGTCTTTTTTTTCTTTTTTTTTTTTTTTACTGGTCATTTTGTCTCCCATGAGATTGACACCAGTGTAAGTCTCTCGCCACCATCACAGGGCCACACATCCATCTTGCCCAGACAACTTTTCTTGTCTCCCTGCATACGCGTTTCTCCTTCTCCCTCCTCACACTGGTTATAGTCAGCTATTTGTCGCCTTCGACTTTACACGTCCATTTTCCTCCGAACGCACTTTGCTTCTCCCTCAGACCATGTGAACTCCTTTTTATTTTGCTTGTCATGCAAACTCGCGCACACTTCCTAATTTGAATAGGTGCCTTTTTTTATTTAAAAAAAAAAAAAAATTATTTTATTATTTATTTTATTTTATTTTTTATTTTATTTTATTTTATTTTTTATTTTATTTTATTTTATTTTTTATTTTATTTTATTTTATTTTTTATTTTATTTTTTATTTTATATTTTATATTGTATTTTATATTGTATTTTATATTTTATATTTTATTTTATATTTCATTTTAGATTTCATTTTAGATTTTATTTTACATTTTATTTTACATTTTATTTTACATTTTATTTTACATTTTATTTTACATTTTATTTTACATTTTATTTTACATTTTATTTTACATTTTATTTTACATTTTATTTTAAAATTTTATTTTAAAATTTTATTTTAAAATTTTATTTTAAAATTTTATTTTACAATTTTATTTTACAATTTTATTTTACAATTTTATCTTACAATTTTATCTTACAATTTTATCTTACAATTTTATCTTACAATTTTATCTTACAATTTTATCTTACAATTTTATCTTACAATTTTATCTTACAATTTTATCTTACAATTTATATCTTACAATTTATATCTTACAATTTCTTTGTTTTATTTTCAATTTTTTACTTTATTTTATTTTTGTTTTTTTTCGGCTAACATGTGAAGATATGAGCAACAGTAGCCGAAAAAAAATATATATTAATAAAAATAAATAAGTTAAATAAAAAAAGAAATTAAGTACTCTTGCTGATATTTGTCCTGAATATGACCTTAAAAAATATCCGATGGTGAGGCCTCAGCTTGCAGGATTTGGGGAGTGTTGAGCCACCCTTTAATTGCCATTGCTCCTATGTCTACTCTGATCCGGAGTGGTAGTACCTGTTAGGGTCCCAACTATGGGTTAAATACAAACCGACTTAAAAAAAAAAAAAACAAAGCAAATATATTGTATTAAAAAATTGTTCTCCAAAATCACTGGATTCAGCATTAAATAACCTGAAAAGGGTTGATATGCCATGAAACAAAAACAACCAACCAACCTGCTGATATTTTCCTATGAGCTCAATAACACTGTTACACAACCAGACCAAACCTTAATATGACGAAGCTTTTTGAGAAATCAACAATGCAAATTTTTATGCATTTGGAATGTTTTAGACTTGATATGAAATATGTGAAACCATGCCGCCATAAGCAGAGAAAGACTAGTGTTATTTTGCTGGTCTATACTAGTTAAATACCTAAGGCTTTTAGCCAAGTCTACCTTAACTATTTAATCAGTTTATGGGGTGGGGGTAACTGGATTCGTACCTTTTTCAATCTTGTTAGTGAAAATGATGCTGGAGCCCTGACAGGATTTGAACCCGGAACATTATGCCCACAGTTCATAGCTATACTCACTAGACAACTTCCATAGCACTGACAACAAACACTGTAAGTCTTGACATTGTATTGGTTTTACTGGAAATTCGATATTTCGATTTTCGAATTTTGCTCTAATAACAAAGAAACACAAAGATAGAAAAACAGAAAAAGAAATTAAAGACGACGCCGATACAGTTTTGGATTAAATTGATTTTTATCTTAAATTCGATTTCTTATCATAAAATAAAATTCTTTAACAAGTCTTGAAAATATTGTTGTAATTCAATGATTAATATATATATATATATATATTAATATTAATATATATATATATATTAATATATATATATATTAATTTTTATATATTTATATATATTTATTTATATATATATATATATATATATATATATATATTTATTTATATATATATTTATTTATATATATATTTATTTATATATATATATATTTATTTATATATATATTTATTTATATATATATTTATTTATATATATATATATTTATTTATATATATATATATTTATTTATATATATATATATTTATTTATATATATATATATTTATTTATATATATATATTTATTTATATATATTTATTTATTTATATATATTTATTTATATATATATATTTATTTATATATATATTTATTTATATATATATATTTATTTATATATATATATATTTATTTATATATATATATATTTATTTATATATATATATATTTATTTATATATATATATATTTATTTATATATATATATATTTATTTATATATATATATATTTATTTATATATATATATATTTATTTATATATATATATATTTATTTATATATATATTTATTTATATATATATTTATTTATATATATATATATTTATTTATATATATATATATATTTATTTATATATATATATATTTATTTATATATATATTTATTTATATATATATTTATTTATATATATATATATTTATTTATATATATATATATATTTATTTATATATATATATATATTTATTTATATATATATATATATTTATTTATATATATATATATTTATTTATATATATATATATTTATTTATATATATATATATTTATTTATATATATATATATTTATTTATATATATATATATATATTTATTTATATATATATATATATATTTATATATATATATATATATATATATATATTTATATATATATATTTATATATATATTTATATATATATATATATATATATTTATATATATATATATATATATATATATATATATATATATATATATATATTTATATATATATATATATATATATATTTATATATATATATATATATATATTTATATATATATATATATATATATATATTTATATATATATTTATATATATATATATATATATATATATATATATATTTATATATATATATATATATATATATATATATTTTATATATATATATATATATATATATTTATATATATATATATATATATATATATTTATATATATCTATATATATATATCTATATATATATATTTATATATGTTTTTTTTTTTTTTTCTGATAATTTTTTATAATTTGAAGGGATAACTTTGTTTTTTTTTTTTTTTTTTGTTTTTAATCTCCGGATAACTATCCTTAAAACGCACCACTCTAAGTTGAACCGTTTCCATCGGCACCGAAATATCGAAAAAAGATGTGAACTTTAATTCATGGCGCTCTTTTCCTAGTATGATAACGGAATAATTACGTGTTTGAAATTGAACATTCCGTTGGAAGTGATGAGATGGGGCGTCTATGGAATTACTTGTTATTAGTTGGATTTGATGAAGTGGGTGAAGGTTAAGAATTACTGAAATTGCAATGATTAAAAGAAAAATTCGCAACAGAATGGCACACAGGAATTCCTAGATTTTTGGGTTTTTTTTGTTTTGTCAGGCTTGAATGGTTTTTAGTCTGATTTTGTAGGTTGGGCGGGAAATTGAATTTGGAAATATAAGCAGATAAAAAAGATCTTTGAATCATTTGTCTTGTCAATGTGTGTTTGGAGTTTGAAGAATACGAGGAAATTACTATTGAATATTACCGATGTTGAATATTCCATTGAAATTTATACACCAAAAGCAGCCACCCTACACAAACTTTCTAAAATATGCATTTTCTACTTTCATTTTAACTTTTTTTTTTTTTTAAACCCTTTTTTTAACTCTTTTCTTTTTTTAACTCTTTTCTTTTTTTACTCTTTTCTTTTTTTACTCTTTTCTTTTTTTACTCTTTTCTTTTTTTACTCTTTTCTTTTTTTACTCTTTTTCTTTGTATTGCCAACGGCTTTCACTCTAGGCAGGTTGAACTGGCTTCCCCTGAAGGAGGAAGTTTCATGGGAATATAAAGTTAACAAGTGGTCTCCCAGTCGCATGTATATGATGATGTTAGGTTTTTGTAATTTTTGTAGGAAGGTGTCGACATTCTACATACAGCGCCTGGTATCCCCAGATAGTCATCCAGCTGGCGTGCCTCAGGAACCGATCCTTGGCCCAACTCTCTTGATGTTCATCAATGACTACGCAAATCTAATTCTTCGTTCATTCTTTGACATCTATGCAGACACTATTACCATCTATGGCAACATTTTAAAGGCATTTGAGGTCAGCAACTTGTCAGTGGGGTCGCATGTGAATAAATTTTTATTGAGTTACCTGTTTAGATAATCTAGGCCTACCAAATTTTTTTTTTTTTACTTTTTTTATTTTTTTCTTTTTACAAAGGAGTCACTACTTATCCTCGAGTAGCCTCTGGGCCTTGATAAGGGTTAATGGGTATACATTAATAAATGGGATTATAGCGTAGTAATCATAAGTAATGGAAATTATGTAAATTGGATTACTTGGGGGGGGGTCATCAAGAACTTGTTTACATTGAACTTGAAGACAATCAAATTGTAGTCAGCTGGAAAGCAGGCAAATGGAAGAGAGTTCTACAGGCGTGCAGTTCTAAGAAAGAAACTTTATTTATGGAATCTACATTTAGGTTTAGGCATAGATAAAGAGTGAGGGAAATTATTGATTGTGATTTTGGTTAGACGAGTGTTTTTCGTGAAAGTTTGCTGAGAGGGGGGGACCATAGATTGGAGCTCAGACGAGCACCTTCCATGAAAATAACGATACAGCAGAGAAAGGCTCGCAACGTCTCTTCTGTGGGAAAGAGGTGGCAAGGAAGAGAAAAGGGCATCTCCCACTAAGCTACGAAGTCTATTTTGAACTCTGTCAAGGCAAGATAAGCTGCTCCTGCCTACCAAAGTTCCGCCATTACTGATCATTTTGTCCCTCCATCTACATAACACTTGACCCTTATCCTAGAGTGGCCTCTTAACCTTGACAAGTAGTGACTCCCCCACCCCCCATAAGTAATAAAAAATAAAAAAAACAAAAAAAAAAAAAAAATTAAATATTTTTGGAAACATGTAACGTGGCTGTTATATTTTAATGATTCATAAAAATAAAACTGAAAATAATTTTTTTTAAAATCCGGGTCGGCATTTTTTGTTTTTTCTCTTTGAACAAAGGCTTTTATTAACGTTACTTTCCTGTCTCAACACTACTTAAGTTTCTTGCTGTCGTCCATCTTGCCCGTTGTACACTTTTCTTCTTCCTCCAACCACATGCCAGCCACAACCAGCCCATTCTCGCCCTTGACTTTACGTGTCCATTTTCTTTGACATCAGCTTTGTTTTTCTCCGCTGAGCACATGCTGTCCTTTTTTACTTTTTCTTGTTGCGCCAACTTGCACGCACACTTCCTAATTTGCATATGCACATTTTTCGTATGCTGCTGCTCTCTTCGCAAGCCAGTCATCCTTTGCTGCTGCTGTTATTTTCCCACGTGCTCATATGCACTGTTACAAATGAACTAATGCAAATTAGACTTGGTGTAAAGAAATCCATCCATGCTTCCGTTCAGTCTTGAAAGACAAAGGATACCCTCTGTAAGGGCAGCTGCGTGTGTAATTGTGAGGCAAGGGTTGCGTAATCCCAACCGCACCTCTTCTGAATCGGCACTGTTTGGATCCAGTGGCAAGGAGAAGAGCAGGATGACTGGAAACAATGCCGAGATAAGCGGAGAGCACATACAGCACCTGGAAGTCCCAAATGGTGACCCATTTAGTATTGACCAGGTTCATCGTTGCTTAACTTCGGTGATCCAGCGGAAACTGGTGTGTCAACGTGAATGCCGTATATGTGTAAAGAAATGTTGCAAGAATAAAAAGGAAAACCTTGTTAGTCAGAAACAAATATTGATTTTTTAAAAAATTTTTTTAATTTTTTTATTAAATCAATTTAGCAAAAACAGAGTTAATCATCTTATCGTATCAATCCCAAGATTCTATCGGAATTGGTTTCTCTGATATTTTTTCTACTCAGAATTCCTTCTAGAAAGACATTGGGTACTTATCGAAGGAAGCACGTGAAGGTTTCCAATATCCTAAGTAAAATTGATTTTTGTGAAATGAACTGGATTCGAACTTGAAATATCCAGGTCGTTAGTCCGTGTCATTCATTAATCACTGAACCATCATCACCTTTCTGAGATAAATCTTATAATCAGTTTCCACCCAATAAAAGTGTACAGGTCGGTAGGTAATTAAATTCTGTTGCATTTGAGTTATTTTTGGTCCCCCGACAAAAGGAGAGTGGACCTGTAAATTCACCCTCGTCCGTTCGTTTGCCTGCACTTTTCTCAATAACTACGCCTTGGAACTTTTTTTTATATTTTGCACAAACATTAAACATATGAATAAAAAAAGTAACAGAACAGATTTTCTGGGAAACCTCTGGTTGCCCTGTAGTGGTGCCTTTCGCGTTAAAATGGCTAAAATTGACACTTTTGTACTTATTAAAAAATTTTTTTGATGCCTTGGATTTTTATAAAACTTTCTGAAAAGTTGTAGCTAACTGATTTCTATATAACTTTGTTTGCCTATACTTCACGATAACTCTTGGGTGTGCCCGCCCCAGGGGCTATTGTAGGACTAATAACAACACTCCATTTTTGGGACTATTTTAGCATATTTGTCCAAAATTTTCTGTGTATGTCTATTTAGCAGTTTTGCATGGTGTTGAACTCAAATTTAAATATGTTAAGGCCTTGGGGAGTTTTGGGACTAAATGGAGAGGGGGATCATATGATGGACTTAATCATTTTTTTTTTTTTTTTTTTTTTTGCATGATGCAGAACTCAAATTAACATATGTTAAGGCTTAAAACTGCACCGTTTGTTTATTTTCACCAGGATTTGACGTCCTCTAGGGACTTTTGGGACTAAATGGGGAGGGGGGGGCAAATGCTGAACTTAGTCATTTTTTTTTTTTTTTTTTTTTTTTTTTGCATGGTGCAGAACTCAAATTAACATATGTTAAGGCTAAAAACTGCACCGTTTGTTTATTTTCACCAGGATTTGACGTCCTCTAGGGACTTTTGGGACTAAATGGGGAGGGGGGGGCAAATGCTGAACTTAGTCATTTTTTTTTTTTTTTTTTTTTTTTTTTGCATGGTGCAGAACTCAAATTAACATATGTTAAGGCTAAAAACTGCACCGTTTGTTTATTTTCACCAGGATTTGACGTCCTCTAGGGACTTTTGGGACTAAATGGGGAGGGGGGGGCAAATGCTGAACTTAGTCATTTTTTTTTTTTTTTTTTTTTGCATGGTGCAGAACTCAAATTAACATATGTTAAGGCTTAAAACTGCACCGTTTGTTTATTTTCACCAGGATTTGACGTCCTCTAGGGACTTTTGGGACTAAATGGAGAGGGGGGGGGCAAATGCTGAACTTAGTCATTTTTTTTTTATACCTCGTTCACTGTGTACTCACGGGGGACCATTCATGCTTCACTTGTTATTTTTTAGTTTTTATTGTAACAATTTCTTGACAGATAACTATTCTGCACTTTTATATCCTCCCTTTTTAATTAAACATCTTGTCGAAAAGACAAAGACGTATAAATAATCTAACCATAATTAAAATGAATATTTCTTTAAATAATTTAACCATGATTAAAATGAATATTTCTTTAAATAATTTAACCATAATTAAAATGTGTATTTCTTTAAATAATTTAACCATGATTAAAATGTGTATTTCTTTAAATAATTTAACCATGATTAAAATGTGTATTTCTTTAAATTATTGAACCATGATTAAAATGTGTATTTCTTTAAATAATTGAACCATGATTAAAATGTGTATTTCTTTAAATAATTTAACCATAATTAAAATGTGTATTTCTTTAAATAATTTAACCATGATTAAAATGTGTATTTCTTTAAATAATTTAACCATGATTAAAATGTGTATTTCTTTAAATAATTTAACCATGATTAAAATGAATATTTCTTTAAATAATTTAACCATGATTAAAATGTGTATTTCTTTAAATAATTTAACCATAATTAAAATGTGTATTTCTTTAAATAATTTAACCATGATTAAAATGTGTATTTCTTTAAATAATTTAACCATAATTAAAATGTGTATTTCTTTAAATAATTTAACCATGATTAAAATGTGTATTTCTTTAAATAATTTAACCATAATTAAAATGTGTATTTCTTTAAATAATTTAACCATGATTAAAATGTGTATTTCTTTAAATAATTTAACCATAATTAAAATGTGTATTTCTTTAAATAATTTAACCATGATTAAAATGTGTATTTCTTTAAATAATTTAACCATAATTAAAATGTGTATTTCTTTAAATAATTTAACCATGATTAAAATGTGTATTTCTTTAAATAATTTAACCATGATTAAAATGTGTATTTCTTTAAATAATTTAACCATGATTAAAATGAATATTTCTTTAAATAATTTAACCATGATTAAAATGTGTATTTCTTTAAATAATTTAACCATAATTAAAATGTGTATTTCTTTAAATAATTTAACCATGATTAAAATATGTATTTCTTTAAATAATTTAACCATAATTAAAATGTGTATTTCTTTAAATAATTTAACCATGATTAAAATGTGTATTTCTTTAAATAATTTAACCATAATTAAAATGTGTATTTCTTTAAATAATTTAACCATGATTAAAATGTGTATTTCTTTAAATAATTTAACCATAATTAAAATGTGTATTTCTTTAAATAATTTAACCATGATTAAAATGTGTATTTCTTTAAATAATTTAACCATAATTAAAATGTGTATTTCTTTAAATAATTTAACCATGATTAAAATGTGTATTTCTTTAAATAATTTAACCATAATTAAAATGTGTATTTCTTTAAATAATTTAACCATGATTAAAATGTGTATTTCTTTAAATAATTTAACCATAATTAAAATGTGTATTTCTTTAAATAATTTAACCATGATTAAAATGTGTATTTCTTTAAATAATTTAACCATGATTAAAATGTGTATTTCTTTAAATAATTTAACCATGATTAAAATGAATATTTCTTTAAATAATTTAACCATGATTAAAATGTGTATTTCTTTAAATAATTTAACCATAATTAAAATGTGTATTTCTTTAAATAATTTAACCATGATTAAAATATGTATTTCTTTAAATAATTTAACCATGATTAAAATGTGTATTTCTTTAATTTCAGGTGAGTACGTTTTGCTGAATACTCGTTTGCTGAATCATTTCTCGTAGCTAAGTGTTTCTGTAAAACAAAAAAAGCGGTAAGTCTCCAACAATATATATATTTTTTTTTTTTTTTTATTTTTTTTTTTTTACAAGTTCGTTAATTTGAGGAGAAAAAATAAAATAAATTGCACAAATCAATGTTATGGGTGAAGAACAGGAGACTTTGTTAGTTGAGTCACATAATTCAAAAGATTTGGATTAGTAAATGTAGATCAGTTGAGGTAGCAGGTTGAATTCATAGATGAATGATAAAATGGACTTGAGAGAGGAAGGCAAAATTAAGACCTGGACAGATAGGTTATGACTAGGGCTGTGACAACAGCATATTCTCTTCATTGTTATGACTTAAGTATATATCCGACACAGTTAATCAACAGAACCACATCACTCTATATAAAAACACAATTAAAAAAAAATATGCTTTTGTCCCAGCCCTAGTTATGACGTTTCTGAATTTTTGAGATGAGGATTGGTTATTGGTATTATTTGGATTTATCGGACTACTGTTCTCATCTTGAGTGTTATTTTCACAACATTTCGGTCGATGTAACCTCCAACTTTCTTCAGATGTATCTTGTCGAACTCGGGAATTTGAACGGAATTTCGAATGGAACCCTTTGTTTACTTCACAGGGATAGCATGCTCATGTTCTGTCGGCCATGACTGGGTCCTAAATAATTCACAATTTTATCAAAGGGTTTTGTTTGAAATTCCGTCCAAATTCCTGAGTTCGGCAGAAACATTCTAGAGTTCAACAAGATGCACCTGAAGAAGGTTGGAGGTTACATCAACCAAAACATTGTAGAAATAAGATGAGAACAATAGTCCGACGAATCAGGTTCGTTTGGAAGTAAATTTCTGAGAGCTGTTTAGTATATGCTTGTATGTGAAATGGATTTTAAATGGAATACGATGTGTATATGTGTGAGTAAGAAATGGGCCAATCACTTGGTGCAACTGGTTCAATGTGTTAAATATCCAGGAGAAGGTCATTTTAAAAGGAGTAAGTGTACTTGACAGACATGCACCTGGCCGGAAGAAAACATGATTGTCAAAAATAAAATAATCCTTGTATGAAGTTTGACCACCTGGCTGTTAAAAAGAAATATGGCAGATTGTCAAAAATAAAATAATTGTTGATCGATCCATCTGCAAATAAAGTTAGTAGCAAAAACAAACGCCCGTCACCGAATAGAAAGGCTTAATAGTGTCTATATTAATAGCAAAATTCTGCTGTGTTTCCAGGTGGTGGCAGTGTCACAAATTGTTGCCTAATAGCAACCTGAAATTGATATCGGCAGTTGATTGGTGATTTGGGTTCCAAAAAAAAATACATATCCAGTGCATGAGTATGGTATAAGGTTGCTGGTTGTGAGCGATTTTCTTTTTTTTTTTTTTTTTTTTTTTTTTTTTAAATATACTTCAGTCGAAGTTCTCAAGGGGATCACAACCTGGGGCTAACACTTGAAGTCTATATGAGATACTTAGATATTGGAATGTTCCATTAAACTTCTTTATCTCTCAAAAACTGAGTTAGTAAAGAAATTGAGAACATAATTTTCTTCTCCCCAATTAACCATTTTCATATGTTGTAGTATATCTATCATTTTGGTTTCTTGATCTTACTGAATTCCAGGACAAGAATTTATCTAGTCTGGTGGAGTATCCAGCTTTGTGCTATTACTTGAGGTAATATCACTTGGAGGAGGTGCACCATACCTTGTAAAAGCTAATGTGAGTTAGCCATAGTGAGATCTTATTTGGGCAGCAAATACTTTGTGATTTTGAATATTTGGTCAGGGTTTACTTCTATGGAAAAATTATCCTCATGCCAGATTGTTCTGACAAACCCCTGTACAGAGAGACCTTAGACAGTGTCTAGTAGGAATTCAAGTTCTCTCCATCTCTTGTATAATTTAAATTACTGTTCTCCTCTTGGATGCTATTCTCACGACGTTTCGGCTGATGTAACTTCTCCAACCTTCTTCAGGTGTATATTTTGAACTCTAGAATCTTTGTCGAATTCTGAAATCCATACGGAATTTTGAACGGAGAACTTTATTAAATCCATGCAGGTAGCTTGCTCTCATTTCGTTAGTCATGACCAGATAGAAGTCTGGAGTAATTCGTAACTTGTATGCTTAGTATCTTTTCATACTAAGGATTGAACCTTCAACCTTTAGGAGACTATCACTTGGAAGTGATTATTACTTGATACTTTCATCTGTTGCGCCACGGGTCATGCACAACGGAACAATAGCATACTATCCTCGTGAATTAAATAATGGGTTCCGTTCGAAATTGTGTACAGATTCTAGTGTTAAAAATAGCAATGTCTAACAGTCTAAAAGAGTTATCTGCTTTTGTTCTAAGAAAATTCTGTAGGGATTATCTCCCTTTGTACCTTTTGTTTTATTCCAATGTAAATAAAAGAACGTCTCGTGTGCTTTTTTTTTTTCTTTTTTTTACTCTACGCTAATAATCCATGTTTCTGGTTATTTTTTTGCTATGGAGTATAAAGATTGAAACAAGCGAGGTATGTACACTTGTCTAGCCGTTTGATTCTTCCTCTTCATCTAGAGTTCAACAAAGCTCACTTGAATGTCAAAGGTTCCATCAGCCGAAACATTGTGAGAATCATATCCAAGAAGAGATGTTTGGATCAATTGCAAATTATCATTTGGATTATTTGGAGTTCTTATCTTCAGTGTTATTTTCACCACAATTTTTGGGTTGATGTAAACCCTGACCTTCTACAGGTGCATCTTGCCGAACTCTGGGAGTCTTGCCAAACTCTGGGAGTCTTCACAGAATTTCGAATAGAACCTTTTATTTAATCCACGGGTGTAGCGTGCTACTCAATAAATGTCATTTCCAAGTGGCACTCTTCTGGAGGTTGAAGGTTCAATCCCCAGTGTGGGCGATACTAGTAATACAATTGCAAATTACTTAAGTCTACCCGATCATGGCTGACGGAATGAGAGCATACTACTTTCATGGATTAAAAGGTTCCATTGAAATTCCGTGCAGATTCCAGAGTTTGAAGGTCGGTGGTTACATCGGCCAAAATATTGTGAGAATAACACTCGAGATGAGAGCAGTAGTTTGAATGATTCAAACGATCAATCCTTATCTCAAAAATTCAGAAATATATAATTCAGTACTCGCCTCAGACTTTACAGTACTCGGGTATATATCTACTTTTTATGAATATTTCTTCGTCATAACTAAAACTTGACAGGTGCTTAATATAGATTTCTTCCATGAATAGCTGTTGGGTGCAAATTACGGCTGAGAGGAAATTGAATTTTTTCTTTTATCTATGAATAAGCCAAGCTTGAATATTCTGAGTAAATTAACTTCCGCAATAAAACGAATAATTTTTTTTTTCTATGTACGAGTTTTTGTTTTCCCCCTTTGTTACTAAACCAAGAATTTTTAACCGAATAAGTTAAAACAATTTCATGTTTTTTGGGTACATTTTCACTCCCTCCATTTTTTTTTTTATAACAATTAAAATATTCATTAAAGTGTTTTTCCTTTTCAGGATACAATACCAATTATAGTATATACAATAATATACCAAGACAATTTCATGTTAGTATGTACGTTATCACCTTTCATCCTTTTTTTTGTAAAAGGTAGATTGTCAATCGCTGAAATTGCGATTACAGAAAAGGTTAAAAAAAAAAATGTTACTAAAGCAAAATAAGTTATTCTATTTACTTGGTTAAGTTATTTTGTGATTTCCCTTATTTTAAAGGACGTGTTTATTTTGAACACAAAAAAAGTTTCAAGTCTTAAGTTAGAACAAGAAAAGATGGCTGACTTTAGACAGCCATTTAGGGGATGGGGTGGGGGTCCTCGATAATCCCTCGAAAATTAAACTATACTGCTAGAATGTGGCATTTTCACATGGTTAGCTACCTTTATTGGGTGCGTTTCGACCAGTGTTTTTAATTTTCGATTTTGGAGCGATTATCGACTCTTCAAATGACCGTCTAATTAATGTCAGCCATTTTTCTTCTAACTTAAGACTCGGTCCTACTTGTGGTTCAAACTAAAAAAACTTTAAAGTAAGTTAACACATACACACACAAAAACTCTGTCCAGGTAAGTAGAAGAGTAGTAATTCATTATAGCCTTTGGTAACAAACACACACACACACACACACACACACATATATATATATATATATATATATATATATATATATGTAATATTACTATTTTTTTTGTTTTTTTTTGGCTATACTAGAAAATGCCTTTGAAATTTAGTCTGATGTTGTTGCTGTGTCAATCGTGAAACTTGATCTAAACTTCACTTTCTTGGGCTTCAGGATAAGATCTTGCATGTAAATATTTTTATGAAAAATAAAATTTCAAATATTTTTATAAAATCCATAAACATCTTTTAGCACTGTTGATGTTCTGACGATGTTTATCTTTTGAATTCAAACATTTAAAAAATGTCGCCATAAAAATAAGAAAATTGTGAGATGTGCAGTTAACAGTAGTTTCTTAAAACCCATGAGAAAGTTATGCACGGATTTACTGTCTTAATCTCTATATAAATAAAATGAACTCATTTTTTCCCGTCGGATTTTGACCTTAATAGGATTAAAAATCAAGATATTTCATGCAAATATAATATGCACAAACGGCAGAACAATATCTGAGGTGTGTTATAGGCTTATTATTTCTCAAATTCCTCGATAATCTTAGATTTCTATACTTTTTCTGTTGAGAAGTCACGGCCAAAATCGGTTAAGATCAATGGAAGTGGTAAAATATTTTCTCTCTAATAAATTCCTCCTCCCCCTGCAACCACTTAACACCATTTGGGGATCGTTCACAAGGAACAGTTGAGAAGAGAACACCGGTTTGGCTTCGTAGTACTTTCATGTGAAGTTATTTAAAATCACTAAACTAAGCTGCAGTGCTCTGTGGCGTAGTGGTTAGCGTGCTGGACAATTTACATTATATTTTCACGTTCGCGCCAACCTACCATAGTCGTTTTTTTTTTTTTTTTTTTTTTTTTTTCCTAAACAACTGGAATGGACTTTTCTTGGTGGCCGAACTGTTAACGTTGCAGATGTTTTTTCACACTTTATTTTCCTACTTTTACTCATGACTCCGGGTTTGATCCTTCCTACTTACCTACCATAACATTTTTTAAAACTCCCCCCCCCCCGTCCCGGAAACAAACACTCGGGCAACGCCAGGTACCCCCGCTAGTATGAAATATAGGCATAGCTATCATTTATTAGTTTAGTTTTGGGATTTTTTTCTAGAAGATTCCTACCAATAATGACAAAATAGGAATTCTAAAAAAAAAAAACCCTACTACTTTTCTGAATGAAAATAAACCAATTGATATAATCTAACAAACTTTTCTTTTTTTTTTTTTTATATAAATATAAACAACGAATGTCAGGTATAAACTTCAGATTTCAAATTAGTCATAAGACGATTCCAATATTTTCCTGATTCCGATTCTTTATAAATCTCTAAATATTTAACTATAAAATGGGTATATTGTCCCGGTTACTGCGAAAACACATCTTAAATGTGCATATATTTTTTCTTAAATGTAAAACATACACTTGTGAGATTAGTTTTACTGGAAGTTTAAACCAATAAATATTTATTTTATTATTACTACAAGCAGTGGAAAAATATTTTTGTAAAACAAAATCAAATACAAAAAAAATATAAAGGAATCGTTTTAGCGTTGGAAAATAAGCACAAATTTTTCCAATTCCTATACGGATTCTGATACCTCCAAAAGTTCCGATTTTATTTATTTATTTTTTATTTTTTATTACATTTTCACCCCAAACAAGGCACATTGCCACTTTGGTGTAGGGGGCTACTATCAGGGGCAACATCTACTGGGGTACTATGTAGGGATTTGGGCAGCAAGATGTCGGTTCATGTTACACTTGAACTTCTGCATGTCAGTACATTTGAGGAAGCAGAGACCTGGAATATAATTCCAAAGTCTAGCGGTTCTGGGGAAGAAACTACTGGAGTAGAAATATCTTTTATATCTAGGGATCTCTACTGTGTGGGGGTGGGATTTAGCTGCCTGTCAGGTTTGTTGAGGGTGTTTACGTCGTGGGGCACGTGCTTGCAGTTCGTCAGAGCCTTCTCCATTAAAATACTTGTAGAACAGGCAGAGGGATGCAACATTTCGTTGATGGGACAGAGGCTGAAGCTTAGATGCCAGTTCAGGACCTATCAGATTGGCGACTCTTTTGAACCTTGTCTAGGAGCAAGAGACTAGTAGCAGATGTAATGATTAATATGAAACTGAACCGATACTCTAGGTGTATCAGAATTTTTGTAGGAATTTTTAACACCCCTAACACGAAACTGCGAATAAAATATAAAAAACTCGTAATTTCTCTTTTAAAAGTGAGTTTATTTTCTTTATGGATTATACTTCCAAAATAAACTATCAAAGTTGTTTTAAAAGTAATAGAAATGTTTTTTTTATTTTAAAAAAAAACAGTAATGAATTTTACGAACTCAATATTTTTCAATTTTTAAACTTTAAAAATCTATAAAAACTTTTCTATTGATTCTATTTTTACGATATTTTCAGGGTCAATGTGAAATTTTATGCTCTTTCCAATAAACCGAATATAATATTTTAGACAAACGTTTTTTTGTTTAAATTCACGCCCCACCCCCTCATTTTCAAGTGTCTATTAAAAAGTAAATAATTAATTTACTCACCAAAGTTTTATATATCACAAATTTAAGAGAAAAGGTCAATAAATAATATATTCAAATTTAAAACAAAAAAAGTAGTGTTTTTTTTAGAAATTTACCTGTAAAGTCCGAAGTTTAAAACCTTTTTTAAAAAAAAAAACACGTTTGTTTTTTTTTTGTTTGTTTTTTGTTTTTAATGAAACCTTGGTCCTTGCTCCTTTAATTGAAAAAAAAAAAAAAAAAAGAAATTAGAGCTTGAATTACATTTTTCAAGGAGTTATATAAGCTTGGAAAGACGGGGTGGAATTATTCACTATTTTTCACGAAATTTCTGACACACCTACCGATACTCCTTGTTATGCAAAATGTCCCATTGATTCCCAATTCTGATTAATTGTCCTAACACTATTTCAAACTTCAAGATAAACTTATTGTTGCTCTCTAATCAAGTGCATAAACAAAATGTCAGCAATTCACTTCCTCCAACGCATGAAAAGGTTAGGGTTATTTTGGGTTCTCTCACAAGAGCGAATCCCGCAGGAACATTTTTAAGCAACACAATAATCGTCAAAGAGGAACCCACCGTCATATATTGGAAAGCTAGATGTGCGAATTTGTGTGGAGACTAAAATTTTGAGAAGTGTCTGATTGAATAATGGTAGACATTGCTGAATTTCAACCAATCTATATATAAAGAAGTAGCGTTTGTGTATGTGTGTACAACTCTCCTACAGTCCAAATCACTGGACCGATCATAACCAAACCTGACATGATGATGGTCCTTGACCTAGGGATGGTGGTCAAGGTCATATTTAGTGTAGCTCTTACAGCCTCGACTAACTGCAAGGGTGCCTGCAAAGCGGGTACCCGAGCATAGAGCAAAGTCTTGTACATCTTTGCTAGTTTATTAATAAACTAGCGGGGGTACCCGGCGTTGCCCGAGTGTTTGTTTCCGGGACGGGGGGGGGGGGAGTTTTAAAAAATGTTATGGTAGGTAAGTAGGGAGGATCAAACCCGGAGTCATGAGTAAAAGTAGGAAAATAAAGTGTGAAAAAAAACAAAAAAAAAAAAACATCTGCAACGTTAACAGTTCGGCCACCAAGAAAAGTCCATTCCAGTTGTTTAGGAAAAAAAAAAACGACTACGGTAGGTCGGCGCGAACGTGAAAATATAATGTGAATTGTCCAGCACGCTAACCACTACGCCACAGAGCACTGCAGCTTAGTTTAGTGATTTTAAATAACTTCACATGAAAGAACTACGAAGCCAAACCGGTGTTCTCTTCTCAACTGTTCCTTGTGAACGATCCCCAAACGGTGTTAAGTGGTGGTAGGGGGAGGAGGAATTTATTAGAGAGAAAATATTTTACCACTTCCATTGATCTTAACCGATTTTGGCCGTGACTTCTCAACAGAAAAAGTATAGAAATCTAAGATTATCGAGGAATTTGAGAAATAATAAGCCTATAACACACCTCAGATATTGTTCTGCCGTTTGTGCATATTATATTTGCATGAAATATCTTGATTTTTAATCCTATTAATGTCAAAATCCGACGGGAAAAAATGAGTTCATTTTATTTATATAGAGATTATGAGTTTGAAAATCTCTTGTTTTTTTTTTTTTTTTTTTTTTTTTTCATACAGTGAACCACTGGTGGGGGTCTATTTTTTGGTGGTGGTCTTCAAGAAAAAAAAATCTCAATTTTGGCCTTATCATCACTCGCAGGTATCACCTTGTTTGGGAGCAATTATATACAACTGGTGCCCATTTTATTTATCCCAAATCAAAGGTTGACCCCCCCCCCTCTCTGCGTAAAATGTAACATGTTTACAGAATAATTTTGTGTGGTTTCCTTTGTCGAGAGGAAATGTTTTCCGTTGGCTTTTTATGTTTTGTGAACATTTCTGAAAAGCGGGCGGGGGGGGGGGGGTATTATAGATGAAAGATTGTAAGAATTGCCTGGGTGGGCGCAGGATGTTAAGTGAGGCTGAAGGATGTTTTACTCTTTCATGTGTTTTTTTTTTCTTTTAATTTAAAAAAGAAAAAAAAACTATTTTTCTAACAAAAGCTTCAATAACACCATTCATTTACCTTCAGATTCATCGAACTGTTTTGATTCCGTCGAATGTCAATCGTTTCTTTTTGACTTTGCAAATACAAATCGAATATGTTTTTTGGTTGTATATTTTTACATGAAACGTTTATTTGTACACATTGATGTGTGTGTGTGTGTGTAACTGATTGTGTGTATCCAAGTATATGCCTGTATAGGTGGTTGTCTTTGTTTTTGTCGCAGGTGTTTGCTTGGGTTTGCGGTTACAGATGTATGTACAAAAGTATTTATATATAGATGGTTGTGTCTTAGTGTATGTTTTTTGTTTGTGTGTGTATATGTATCTGTGCATGAGTCTCTGTGTGTGTCTGCGTGTCTGCGCATGGGTCTCTGTATGTGTCTGCGTGTCTGCGCGTCTGCGCATGGGTCTCTGTATGTATCTGCACGTCTGCGCATGGGTCTCTGTATGTGTCTGCGCGTGGGTCTCTGTATGTGTCTGCGCGTGGGTCTCTGTATGTGTCTGTGCGTCTGCGCATGGGTCTCTGTATGTGGATGCGTGTCTGCTCATGGGTCTCTGTATGTGGATGCGCGTCTGCTCATGGGTCTCTGTATGTGGATGCGCGTCTGCTCATGGGTCTCTGTATGTGGATGCGCGTCTGCTCATGGGTCTCTGTATGTGGATGCGCGTCTGCTCATGGGTCTCTGTATGTGGATGCGCGTCTGCTCATGGGTCTCTGTATGTGGATGCGCGTCTGCTCATGGGTCTCTGTATGTGGATGCGCGTCTGCTCATGGGTCTCTGTATGTGGATGCGCGTCTGCTCATGGGTCTCTGTATGTGGATGCGCGTCTGCTCATGGGTCTCTGTATGTGGATGCGTGTCTGTGCCTGTGTACCAGAATTGTGACAGGCATCTTTTGCATGTGTGTATACATGAATATGTTCACATGGAATTCGGCCATTAAAAGAAATACCTTTCATTTCTATGATATTTATGTTTGCACTTTAATGCAAAAAAACTAATTCCTCAACTCAAACGACAAATTTGTTTTCAACATCTTGCGATTTACGCAGCAAACAATTTTTTTTTTAATGTTTTAAAGTTTGTGCATTTTATTTTAAATATTTGCCCTCATTCTTTATCTTCGCTGAATTGATTATACAGGGTGGCCCACTTAAAAGTATCCCAGAAAAATGTAGTAGAGAGGAGGAACATTCTTTTGTTTAAATTACCTGTAGTGTAGTGTTATAACAGATGCTAGAAATACTCCCCCGTTGACATCTATGCATTTCTGGGCACGTTTAACGTTTGCAGATACTGCCTCCTGATAGTTGGTAATGTTCTCCTTTAATTGGTCTAGATTGTGAGGATTATCTGCATAAAGTTTTTTTTTTTTTTATAATTTATATATATTTATATACAGCCATGGTCAAAATTATAGAGCACAAATGAAAAATCGAAATTATGATTCAAACTTATATACAGGGTGGCCCACTTAAAAGTAGTCCAGAAAAATGCAGTCGAGAGAAGAAACTGTAATGTTATAAAAGATGCTGGAAGTGCTCTCCGTTGACATCCATGCATTTCTGGGCACGTTTAACAACGTTTGCAGATACTGCCTGTAGATCTTCTCTGGTGATTCTCCTGATAGCGTTGATAATGTTCTCCTGTAGTTGATCTAGATTGTGAGAATTATTTGCATAAACTTTTTGTTTTCAAGCCCCCCCAAAGATAAAAATCACATGATGACAAGTCCAGGGAACGTGGTGGCCATAACCCTTTGTTTATTGTTCTCTCTTCCATAAACATGTCATGAACTCATATCAGTAATTTGCACTACGTGTGGCATGTAGTGTCATCTGGTTGGAAAAAGAATTGCATTTTGTCTTGTGGTGTCAGTTGGTCGTTAAGAGAAAGATTAGATAGGTCGCCAAACGTTCACAAGAAACACTCGTCTAGCTGAAAACACTATCAATAATTCCTCCCACTCTTTATCTGTGCCTAAACCTAAACGTAGATCCCATGAACAAAGCTTCTTTCTTAGAACTGCATGCCTGTGGAACTGTCTTTCGTTTTCCTGCTTTCCAGCTGACTACAATATGATTGTCTTCAAGTCCAATGTAAACAAGTTCTTGATAAGCAGTTCCCTTTAAGCTAACAAATTTACTGAATTTCCATTACTGACAATTACTATATTGTCCAATTGACTACTGTACACCCTTTAACCCTTATCCTTGAGTGGCCCCTGGGCCTTGATAATGTGATGATGCCTATGTAAAAGAAAAAAAAAAAAGAAGACAATTATTTGGCACCCTGTATTGAAAAAAAAATAATTCTCAGTCGTTAAGGGTTTAATTAGTCAAAGCAACTTTGACGATTTCGAGTTTATTTAAAAAAAAACAAAAACAAAAAAAAACAAGCAATAGTCGATGATTGCTGTGTCAAAGGTCAGCGTGAAGGTAAATGAATATTTGAATAATGGCAGAGATTTTGTATATTCATTCTTTTTGCAGACTGTTATCCTCATCTTCATAGTTGTTATTTCACTGCAGCGCAGTGGATATAGGTGTTGAGTCTATGATGCAAGGTTAGCATTGTCTGAAGATAGTGGTTTCAATTTTACCCAAGCAGGCTAGAGGATTAGTTGGCCAAAACGTACAGAGACAAAAACTATGGAAGGCGGTAATTACTGAAGATACAGTTATAAGACTCAACAATCTTATACTGTTGCTGTTTATCTCCTGAAGAAGGCCAGAAGATGAGTTGGCCTAAACGTGGTTAAACAATTATGAAAATGCGAATAAGTCCACAAAAGAATGAATGCACGATTTATAATGCCTCATCTCAAAGGACTCCAAAAACAAAACGTGTGTGTATGTATGTATGTGTGTGTGTGTATGTATGTATATGTATATATATATATATATATATATATATATATATATGATTGCTGCAGCTTTCCAGATGATTGCCGTCACATTAAGTTCTCCCAATCCTGTCGTCCATGCCATCTCGGATGACTCTGCACTCCCACTGCAGATTTGCAATGTGACATACAAATTTAGCAATTTCCACCGAGTTGACTTCCTCTGGAGGTTGAAGAGTATTCCTATGAACAATCACATGTCTTCTCAAACCAGCAGTAGACTTGCAAACTTTGCTGCATATTAAACAGATCGTTTGGTTCGGACGAATAGGTGCAAAGTTGACCTGAACAGGAGTTTTGTGCGCCAAGGTGGTTGACGTAGCTAGCATTTGACAAAAGCACTCGTTCATAAGTGTCGTATTTCCAGCTCTGTATGTCATGGTTAAGACTATCAATTAAACCTTTGCGAAGCTCTCGCTTCAGATTGCTGTGGGCCTCTTTCTTTTCTCTAGAGCATCGTAACTTTCACGTACAAGCTTTCGCCACTTCGGCCTTAGCAGAGTAAGTTCTTCCCATGTGTCGATGTTGATTTGTAAGACTTTCAAATTATTCTTTGTAGATTCCTCTCCTTTCGATTGTCTAGCCTTAATTTTAAAAAATTCACTTCCGGTTAGGTGGTGGTTGTAACAACATAGACGTCGGGTTTTTTCTCGTTCTTTTCCTCCTTCGCGGTACAGGTTCGAGTCTGCCTTCCTACTATTTTTTTTTGCGCAACAAACACATCCAAACACCCGGACAACGCTGGGCTGAAATGCTAGTGTGACATAAAATTGGTGTAAAACTGTTCTGTTTGGGGAATTCATTTTCTCCGTCCTGTGGCGGGTATTTTTTTAGTTTAGGATAAATTTTAGAACGTTTAATATTTTTCATTATTGTCAACTCAATGTAGGTTATGTTATGTCTTCGGCATTCCACTCAAATGGTTGGGTAACTGTTTCTCTGTTTCTCTGTTTCTTTGTTTTTTTTTTTGTTTTTTTTTTTTTTTTTCCTTTGTTTAATTTTGTCTGCTAATCAAAAAAAAAAAAAAAAAAAAGTATTAATACCGAAATCTGTTATGACAACAGACGTGGTGTGAAACGTCACTTTTTTTTAAAATGGTTCAGAAAACGCTTTTTGTTTATGTTTTATGCGGCGGATCGTTCAGATTGATTTTGTAGGTGACCTTATTTTTAACTTTCCAGACTTCATTCGGAAAAATAAAAGTATTTATTTAAAAAAAAAAAAAAAAAAAAAAAGATGCAACCAGAGGTTGTATATTTTTGCTGGTATGCTACCAAATCTTCCATTAAAAGGGAGGAGATAATCTCTGTGCAAAGATGATACCATGACGAAGAAACAGATTGCTTTATTGCTCCCCCGACAAAGGAGTGATTGGACCTAATAATTCACTTTCGTTCGTTTGTGGCTTGGGTTTCTTTTTTTTTTTTTTTTTTTTTTTTTTTGCACAAAAATTAGTCATGGTGAAAGTAAATATTTGCCAAAACAGATTTTTCAGGATAACTCTGGTTGCATCCCACTCCTAGGAAGCATTATGACGGTAAAATTGCCTTAAAATCGTTCTTCCGTTCGTTTGGATTTAAAAATTTTTTTGCATAAACATTAGTCATGATGAAAGAAATTTTTCACTTGTGGAGGGGGGGGGGCTGCATGCTTGGCTTGTTTTTTATGGAAATCACTCCAGACAAGGCGTGAAGCCACTTGACATAAGGAGCTAGTAAGAATGAAAGATGATTATTGCAAAGACAGAAGATGCTTCTTGACTTTACTCATGAAAAGATCAAAGCTATAGTTAGGAGGAAAACAGTCAGTAAGAAGATTTCCACAACCTTGCAGTTCTTGGAAAGAACTATTACACTGCATATTATGTGAAAAGGAAACGGAAGACCGGAGGCTCGACGTTTCGCCCGAATTATGCGGGCTTTTTCAAGAGGTGTGGTCACTGACCTTTTCACATCATAACGTCGGATTGTATCCATTTTAAAATTCATACTGAATATACTACAGTCTCCTCCCAAAGAAGGAAGTAATGTTCGATAATAGATACTACTCCCCCCCCCCCCCAATTGAACATTGAACGATAGTAAATTAGTTTGAAATGGTAAAATGAATCAAGCATTCAAAGATACTAGCATGGGTGCCCGGCATTGCCCGAGTGTTTGGAGGTGTGTGTCAAGCAAAAAAAAAATAAAAAATGGTAGTGGGCAGGTAGGCTCGAACCCGTACCGCGAAGGAGGAAAAGAACGTAAAAAATAAAGTGACGTCTTTGCCGTTGCGTCTATCAACAAACCGGAAGTGGTGAAGGTTTAAATTAAGGCTACTCAATCGAAAAGTTGGGATGACTTTCGAAAATATTGGCGAAAAAAGCGACCCCCTTCTTGTGGAAAAGTGCCCAGTTGAGGGTGAAGGAATTAACGTTTTTGGCCAATTTTCAATATTTGTCGTCTGAAGGGGGGAGCTTCAAGACGATACCGATCTCGTGAAAATCCGTTGCCTCTGTTGAAAATTTTAGGTATACATACATACATACATACATACACAGATGAGATTTATATTATAGATTACCGTACTACATTAAAGCAAAGAGCATTCATAACATAATGCCTCCTATTTTTTTATTTTGCTCGAATGGATTAGAGGGGATTGCAAATTGCATTGTTATGACTGAACTTATGCATTCATCATCTGAAAGTTTTCTCTCTTGCAGATAGCGACGGTTTGAGATTACAAAAACAACCCTGTCATGGGTGTGCATCAGAAGCAGAGATGTGTCATTGAATTTCTGGCAAAAGTGCATTTAAAATGGTGGTGACTATGTAGAAAAATAAATTCTGGAGCACAAGGTTGCTCGTTTTAATGGTATCACTCTTGTCTTCGTAGCTCTTTAACTTTTTCAGTTGCAAAAAAATAGGAGGCTTTACTTTTGGAAATACTCTCGAAGAAGTGTTTTTTTTTTGTTTATTTTATTTTTTTTTTAAGGTTTATTCACCCGACACATTAAAACATAAGGTGCTTTTAGGATTAGGATTCAAATTTGTGGGGAATATACTACAGTCTATTCAGCAAGATGTTTGTTCACTTTACATTTAGATTTTTTTGCAAGTTGGTATAGTCCATGAAACAAGGAGGGAATTCTAATGACAAAACGGTCAGGGGAAAGAAATTATTAGAATATAAAGTTTTCCGGCTTCTTGGGATCTTTACAGTGAAGATGTGGGATTTTGTTTTAAGTTTGATTTGTTGGGAGTGATTTTATGTTGAGGAGAGAGAGTTCCTGTCCGAGATGGAGAGACTCGTGATTGCAACAGCAGCCCAACTGTAGCAACAGTACTCCATGCATAGGCGAGTGGTGGATTTATAGTTATAGAATACTGGTAGATGTAGGAAGTTTTCTGACCCGGTAAAGAGAGCCTACCTTCTTTGCTTCAGATACTAAATCTTAATTAGGGAGATACTAGTAGGATCACCTGGCGTTACCCGGGCGGATGGATTAAAGTATTGGAGAATGAAAATAATTTTTTTTTTTTTTTTTTTTACATTGGATGAATGTTACGTTTGAAACAAAATCCTCTCTCTGCCAAGCCAAGCCTACAGCATTTACCCTAGGTAGGTTGAACTGGCTACCCTCGAATGAGGAAGAGCCTAGGAAATATTAAATTCACAGGCGATCTTCAGTCGTGTGTATATCCCGGGTGAGATAATGACGTTATTTCACGGTTCTTGTCGACGTCTTCCTACATACAGCGCCTGGTATTCACAAATCGTCACCCATCTCATACTGGCGAAGCTCAACGTTGCTTTGATCTAACGCGAAATGGTGTGTCACCAATGTTATTGGACCACAATAAAGTAAAAAAAAAAAAAAAAGATAAGGTTGGTAAAATCTTTGTTTTGCTATTTTGTTTGAAATGTCCATATTTTCAGATTGGGGGCTTTTTTTTTTTTTTTTTTTTTAATTACATTTATTTAAAAAAAAAATCTTTATGTTGTACGTACTTGTCTCTGAACATATCATATTCCAAAAATCACGTTACTTGATCAGGTTACTGAACTTTTGAGATGAGGATTGGTTATTCGTATTATTTGAATTCCTCGGACTACTGTTCTCATCTTGAGTGTTGATTTTCACAACGTTTTGGTCGATGTAATCTCTGACCTATCAAGTGTATCTTGTTGAACTCGGGAATTTGGATGGAATTTTTAACGGAACCCTTTATTTACTTCATGGAGGTAGCATATTCTTGTTTCGTCAGCCATGACTGGATAGAGATCTTGAATAATTTGCAATTGTATTTTTTGGTCATCCACACTGAGAATTGAACCTTCAATCTTCAGGAGAATATCACTTTTTCAATTGATTTTTTTTCAAGTACTCTAACCACTGCGCCACGGGTCCTTGCAAGGTAGTAGCGCGATGAATCCAAATAATGATTAATTGATCAGATTTTTTTTTTTTTTTTTAAGAAAATCAATTTACGTGGTTTTTGGAATATGACATCTTAATTCCGTGACGAGTACCTACGTCATGAAATTTGTTTTGTATTTTTAATCGAGTGTCATTCTAAATAAGCAACTCAGTTTGTGATTTAAGTTGTATCGTTGTTCACAAACATTAGATGACACGGGAATTACCGGAAACTAACGGAAACTAATCCTCTCTTATTGTTCCCCGCCTCGCTTTTTATCCCCGTTTTCCTCCTTTCTTCACATACACAACCAAAATAAGGGATTTTTTTTTTTTTTTTTTTTTTTTTAATCCTGGGGCCCCCAAAATCAATAGAGATTAGACCATTCTGGTAATGATCCGGTCGCTGTTGATTTTGCGGTAGGAATTAAGTTCTGTGCAGTTCTAGGCTGTCTACTCTACCAGCTTTTTCTTTGTCTCTTTGAGAAGGGATTAGTTTATTGCTAATCGCCTGAGGCGCCCTCACCGAGGAATGCCGACGGGACTTTCCGGACACTTTTTACAGGTCAGAGTGCCCCTCCCCTGTGGCAGCGACTTCTCAATCCCACGTTCTGACTCTGGTGTGTAAGTTCTTGCAGTGGAAGAGAGTTGAACAACTAAATTCTGAAAAAAAAAAAAAAAAAAAAAATTACATTTTCACAAAAGTTCACGCATTCAAGTGACCTTCAGTTTAATAAATTCTTGGTACAATTACTAATTTCCACGCGTTTTCTGTTATGGCTTAAAATATAATGGAGAAAGAGGTGAAGGACGAGTTGGGGGTCGGGGGAGGGGGGATTTATTCCTTGCAGATTTTTCTGTATTCTTTAAAGACTGATATTCAACTCGGTTAATAGACTTGTATTCGAATTAATGCTTGTGAACGCTGAGAACAATGCTACAAAAAAATGAAAGCAAGCTCAAGTTGCGTTTTTCTTAAACGTTAAAATCTTCAACTGACGACGATTTTGTAAATTTGTACACGATATTTATATATTGGCAGCAAGTCATTAATTTAAACACATCTGATTGAACACAACAGTTTTTTTGTTTTTTTTTTTCGATTTTATTGCGAATCTTTAAACTTGGCCTTATGGACAAGATCAAAGTGTAGTATCTGTTCTTCAGATGCTGCATTGCTGCACTTCAATTTCTTGTTCTGTCAGTGGAGGAGAAATCCTTCACGACTGAGACAATTTTTATTTTTATTCCTTTTCTCCACGTTAAAAAACGACCCTGGTGTCGTCTAACTCTGTCCCGTGGGGAGGCATTGTAAATAGGAACAGTCTTTTTTTTTTTTTTTTTTTTTTTTTATTTCGGCTGGCATGTTGTATATTGTGGCGCCCAGTAGTTGTTGTTATTCTTCTCGAGCGCTTTCAATCGGTACATCTGATCGTCGTTGTCATTTTCTTTTTCTTTATTAAGGCTTGGTGTATTTATAGTTAAAAAAAAAATAATTTTTTATTGATTATAAAGATGCACCACGGGGCTGCCAGGACACTTTTTACTGAATGTGTAGGGGCGAATTATTTTTATTTTATATTTTATTTTATTAGTTTGTTATTGAATAAAGTTAATATATTTGTCCCGGTAATAAATGAGATCCGGTTAAAAAGGGGGCTGTAGATTTTTATTTTTATAGTTTTGTATTATTTTTTTTAATCTATTATTTTTTAATATATTTTTTAATGTTAATATTTTTTTTAATCTATTATTTTTAATCTATTATTTTTTAAAATCTATTTTTTAATCTGTTAATATTTTTTAATCTATTTTTTAATCTGTTAATATTTTTTACAATCTATTTTTTAATCTGTTAATATTTTTTTAATCTATTTTTTAATCTGTTAATATTTTTTAAAATCTATTTTTTAATCTGTTAATATTTTTTTAAATCTATTTTTAATCTGTTAATATTTTTTTAATTTATTATTTTTTAATCTGTTAATATTTTTTTAATCTATTTTTTAATCTGTTAATATTTTTTTAATCTATTTTTTAATCTGTTAATATTTTTTTAATCTATTTTTTAATCTGTTAATATTTTTTTAATCTATTTTTTAATCTGTTAATATTTTTTTAATCTATTTTTTAATCTGTTAATATTTTTTTAATCTATTTTTTAATCTGTTAATATTTTTTTAATCTATTTTTTAATCTGTTAATATTTTTTAAAATCTTTTTTAATCTGTTAATATTTTTTTAAATCTATTTTTAATCTGTTAATATTTTTTTAATTTATTATTTTTTAATCTATTTTTTAATCTGTTAATATTTTTTTAATCTATTTTTTAATCTGTTAATATTTTTTTAATCTATTTTTTAATCTGTTAATATTTTTTAATCTATTTTTTAATCTGTTAATATTTTTTTAATCTATTTTTTTAATCTGTTAATATTTTTTTAATCTATTTTTTAATCTGTTAATATTTTTTTAATTTATTTTTTAATCTGTTAATATTTTTTTAATCTATTTTTTAATCTGTTAATATTTTTTTAATCTATTTTTTAATCTGTTAATATTTTTTTTAATCTATTTTTTAATCTGTTAATATTTTTTTAATCTATTTTTTAATCTGTTAATATTTTTTAATCTATTTTTTAATCTGTTAATATTTTTTTAATTTATTTTTTAATCTGTTAATATTTTTTTAATCTATTTTTTAATCTGTTAATATTTTTTAAAATCTATTTTTTAATCTGTTAATATTTTTTTAATTTATTTTTTAATCTGTTAATATTTTTTAAATCTATTTTTTAATCTGTTAATATTTTTTTTAATCTATTTTTTAATATGTTAATATTTTTTTAATTTATTTTTTAATCTGTTAATATTTTTTAATCTATTTTTTAATATGTTAATATTTTTTTTAATCTATTTTTTAATATGTTAATATTTTTTTTAATCTATTTTTTAATCTGTTAATATTTTTTTAATTTATTTTTTAATCTGTTAATATTTTTTTAATTTATTTTTTAATCTGTTAATATTTTTTTAATTTATTTTTTAATCTGTTAATATTTTTTTAATCTATTTTTTAATCTGTTAATATTTTTTAAAATCTATTTTGTTTAATCTATTATTTTTTAAAATCTATTTTTTAATCTGTTAATATTTTTTTAAATCTATTTTTTAATGTTAATATTTTTTTTAATCTATTATTTTTTAATCTATTTTTTAATCTGTTAATATTTTTTTAAATCTATTTTTTTATCTGTTAATATTTTTTAAATCTATTTTTTAATCTGTTAATATTTTTTAAAATCTATTTTTTAATCTGTTAATATGTTTTTTAATCTATTATTTTTTAATCTATTTTTTAATCGGTTAATATTTTTTTAAATATTTTTTTTAATCTATTAGTTTTTAATCTATTTTTTAATCTGTTAATATTTTTTTAAATCTATTTTTTAATATGTTAATATTTTTTTTAATCTATTATTTTTTAATCTATTTTTTAATCTGTTAATATTTTTTTTAATTTATTATTTTTTAATCTATTTTTTAATCTGTTAATTTTTTTTTAAATCTATTTTTTAATCTGTTAATATTTTTTTAATCTATTTTTTAATCTATTATTTTTTAATCTATTTTTTAATCTGTTAATATTTTTTTAAATCTATTTTTTAATATGTTAATATTTTTTTAAATTTATTATTTTTTAATCTATTTTTTAATCTGTTAATATTTTTTTAATCTATTTTTTAATCTGTTAATATTTTTTTAAATCTATTTTTTAATCTGTTAATATTTTTTTAATTTATTATTTTTTAATCTATTTTTTAATCTGTTAATATTTTTTTTAATCTATTTTTTAATCTGTAAATATTTTTTTAATCTATTTTTTAATCTGTAAATATTTTTTTAAATCTATTTTTTAATCTGTTAATATTTTTTGAAATCTATTTTGTAATCTGTTAATATTTTTTTAATCTATTTTTTAATCTGTTAATATTTTCTTAAATCTATTATTTTTTAATCTATTTTTTAATCTGTTAATATTTTTTTAATCTATTTTTTAATATGTTAATATTTTTTTTAATCTAGTATTTTTTAATCTATTTTTTAATCTGTTAATATTTTTTTTAATCTATTTTTTAATATGTTAATATTTTTTTTAATCTATTTTTTAATATGTTAATATTTTTTTTAATCTATTATTTGTTAATCTATTTTTTAATCTGTTAATATTTTTTTAATCTATTTTTTAATCTGTTAATATTTTTTTTAATCTATTATTTTTTAATCTGTTAATATTTTTTAAATCTATTTTTATTCTGTTAATATTATTTTCGACTTGTAAGACCTTTGTATTCTCTACCTTGATCCTTCGGAATTCAGAATGATGGCAGCCATTTTTTTTTTTTTTTTTTTTTTTTTTTTCGAAATGCTGCGATATTGAACTAGAGTCGGAGAGGTGGAAAGTTAGTCTTCGCGACAACGTGTTTTCAGTATAGCCTATGTAGTTAGTATTCTTAGAGATACATTATGTAGTTAGTATTCTTAGAGATACATTATGTAGTTAGTATTCTTAGAGATACATTATGTAGTTAGTATTCTTAGAGATACATTATGTAGTTAGTATTCTTAGAGATACATTATGTAGTTAGTATTATTAGCGATACATTATGTAGTTAGTATTATTAGCGATACATTATGTAGTTAGTATTATTAGCGATACATTATGTAGTTAGTATTATTAGCGATACATTCTCCTATTGGGCAGTAAAATTGGTAAACTATATTGTTTTTTTTAAAGTTATTTGTCTGCGAAATGTTTTTAATTACAAGGCTAGTCGTGTGCAGTTTTTTTTTAATAATATATAATGAATTTTTTTCTTTGTTATCACTGGTAATTACGTATCGAGGGATTATATATATATATATATATATATATATATATATATATATATATATAGTGGCGTATCTAGGGTATGGCAGGCATGGCCCGTGCCATGGGCGCCACTCTGACATGGGCGCAAAAATTGCTTGACAAAAATTAAAATTAGTAGTTAGGTATATCTAAGGTATAAATTATTAAGAAGGGGCGCACATTCAAATTTTGCCATGGGCGCCATTTTACATAGGTACGCCACTGTATATATATATATATATATATATATATATATATATATATATATCATTTATTTATTTATTTATTTTTTTTTTTAGAATATTTTCATTACTTTTTGGAGTTCTTGTGTAGCTGATTACGGTAATATATATAAATAGGTTGAAAATTGTTCGCCCACCGCATACATCTGTTTTATTTATATAGAAAAAGAAAAAAAAAGGACAACAAAACTCCTTTCTCTAAAGATGGACATTTTTTTTTGGTCTCCTCCGACAAAGGAGGGATTGGACCTAGTAATTCACTCTCGTTCGTCCTTCGTTTGTTCGCACTTTTCTCAATAATCATGCCTTGGATTAAAAAAAAAAAAAAATTTGTACAAGCATGGGTCATGGTGAAAGTAAATTTTTTGCCAGAACGGATTTTCCAGGATAATACTAGGGACCATTGTAGGGGTAAAATAGTCCCCAAATCGTTTGTCTGTTCATTTGTTTACACTTTTCTCAATAAGCACGCCTTGATTTTTTTTTTTTTTTTAATTTTGCACAAACATTAATCATGGTGAAAGTAAATTTTTCACTTCTGGGGGGGGGGGGGGAGACATCGCATGCTCGACTTGTTCTATCCAAAATTAATGAGAAAAAGTCAAGTTTACAAAAATTCTAATGATTTTCCAATAAAAATATATGAATTTTTAACGTGCTTTGAAAGACAGTATTGATTTTAAATACGTGTATGTGGTCATGCAGAGAAAGTTTCACTGTATCACAGTTCTTCAGTGTGGCTAGACCTGCGAGTATTTCAAGTCTTGGTTGAAACTCTATCGTCTATTTGACGTTTTATTTATTTATTTATTTTACTTTTTTTAACGATTCTGTCGTTAAGCAGGGGACGTGAGTAAGGCAAATCTGAACAATATACACACAAACTTTTGTCAGTTTGACACAATGTTTTCCGTTGTTGTTTACAAGCCTAGTTGCTTACCTGCCTTAGTGTATGTGATCTCTCGAGCTATTATATAATCTTGTCTCTACTTGTGACAATTTTCTTGGTTCTTTTTTTTTTTCATTCCCCCCTCCCCCATATTCAGTTTGAATCAATTCCTGTATGTTGGCTCGACTGCCTAAGCGTTTCAACAACTTCCAGATACAAAGAAAGTCGACACAATTGTTTCGACACAATAACTCATCTTTAAACACACGGAAACTCATCAGCATTCTTCCCCCACCCCTGCGCACCTACCCGACCCTCTTTTTCGAAGTTTTTTTTTTTTTTTTAGAGGGAATTTACTTAAAATTTAAACATACTAAACGGTTTTAATTGCCGGCATTCACAGGGAACAAAGGAGAAAACTATTCGCTTCTTCTGCGTCCACGTGTTTCTATACGAAGAGACTTCGTCCGTTGATCGGTCGTGCTTTCTGTTTGAAATTGTATACTGAGATCTGTCTACGCAGTTCTATTACAAACATTTTTTGCTGGTTGGTCCGTCACGCTTGCGAGTGAAACTGAATTTTAATCGCTTAATGTGCAGATTTGGTTAAGAAAATCCGTTTACACACACACACACACACACACACACACACACACACACACACACACACACGGAATTGGAAAGTGAGTCATGTAGTATCAAGTTGCAAGGTTCTTTTAGGGATGGCTACTACACAACGAGACATGGAGTATGTAAGTACATACACGGGATCATCTGTAAAAAGATTAAACATCCAATGTAGCAGCAAATCCTGGGAACATCAACCTGAAAGAACAGTTGGAAATGACTTATATACTATACATTACGACCATGTAATCCCTACAACCTTGAAAATGCTGCTGTGAAACCGGACATAGATGGAATAAGTCAGAGAGAGTTGCAAACTTGGTTGAAGTGAGTGTTCCTAATGATGGCGGTCTGAACAGAGCTGAAAGAGAGAAACAGACCAAATATCAAGGTCTCATGTATGATATGAAAAGAAACTGGAATCTTAGGGAGATATCAATCATACCAGTTATCATAGGTGCCACAGGGCTTATGAAGAAGAACCTGAAGTCCTACCTAACTAATATTCCTGGTGAACCAAGCGCAAAAGAGATCCAGACAATTGCACTTAAGGGAACAACAAGGATACTAAAAAGAGCTCTCGGTTGGTTTCAATAAAAAGCAGGGCAATGCTGGCAGCTGGTTTGGCTGCCCCATACCCAGCGTTACAATCTGCAAAGGAAGAAAATTAAAAAAGAAAAAAAGCAAGATACCCGCGGGTATCTTATGCTTGTGTGTGTATCTATATATCTATAAAAGTGAACGTGTCTGTGTATCTGTCTGTGTGTGTACATTTCCCTACGCAATAACTCTGTCAATTTTATGTCTACAGACTCAAAATTTGATATACAGGGTACTGTGATTTGAGAAAATCTGTGATTGGTTTTCGGTAAGAAATTTGTCTGTTAAGGGGTCAAAGTTCAACGATTTGACCTTTTTGAGAACTCTACCAAACTCCTCCGATAATTTTGGGTCTAAACACTTGAAATTTTAGATATAGGTTCGGTTCCTTGGACATGGATTTAACTTAATAACTTGAGTTGCACCCAAAACAAATGTTAAGGGATCATAATAGGGGTCAAAGTTAAAAAAAAAAAAAAAAAATTGACCGCTATTTTTTTTTTTTTTTTTGCTCAACATACACCTCGAAACACCCAGGCAGACGCCGGGCTTAAATGCTAGTATATATATATATATATATATATATATATATATATATATATATATATATATATATATATATATATATATATATATAATGAAGAATAAAACATGTATAAATACATTAGAAGCCAAAACTGCAACACGAAATTTTTTTTATAAAATAAACAGGTGTTTATTTTTAAAGAAATATTTCGGAGTAAGACTCCTTTATCAATCTTTTTTTTTCTTCTTCCTCGACATGATGTAGTGGAAGATAGTTCGATGAAGAGTTCACGTGATGTTAACTGCGGGGTTTTTATGAAGCCGGGGTCCTGGATATGACCTTAAACTATATCCAGTGGTGAGGCCTTAGCTTGTGGGCTTTGGGGAGTGTGGAGCCACCCTTTAATTACCATTGCTCCCAGGTCCACTCTGACCCGGAGTGGTAGTACCTGTTAGGGTCCCAACTATGGGTTAAATAGAAACCGACGTGAAAACAACAAATATATTCTATTAAAAATTTTTTTCAAAATCTTTGGATTCGGCATTAAATAATCCGAAAAGGGTTGATATGCCGTAAAACAAAAACAACCAATCATTTATGAAGCCGGATAGGTGACGCGTGGTCGTCCATTTTGGAAATCTGGGTAGTTATTTTTGTGCATATCTTCAAATTTCACTCAACGCTTCGAACGGATATACATAAAAATAACTATCTCTCTCTCTCTCTCTCTCTCTCTCTCTATATATATATATATATATATATATATATATATATATATATATATATATATATATATATATATATATATATACCCCCTCTCTCTCTCTCCCTTTCTCAATCCCGCTCTCTCGCTGCCTCTCTCGCTCTCTGAGTGCCTACTTTTAGGCGAGCTGGTTTTTACCCCACATTCAAAACGGTATTGTGCCTAATTTTCTTTGGTGGGGAAGCAAATAAATACATGAAACAAAAAATATATAGATGTTAAAAGTATTTAAAATATTTTTACGTGCATAAAACTGTTTAAAATTAAACTTTTATGCACGTAAAATATTTAAACATAAAAAATACATCCCGTAAAAAAAAGGGAGGTGGGGGGGGGCGACATGCAAAACAAAAAGGAAGATAACTCCCTCACCACTTAGGAGATTGTATAAAAAACAGCGTTTCAAAACTGCTAATATCACTATTAAAAAAAAATCTTATATATTTAAAAATCTGTATTTCTGTTTGTGCGTTCATTAATGACGTCATGGATATATATTGATATGTTATGACGTCAGAGATTACGTCATGTACGGGGGCCAAAAAATGAAAGATACGCCGGGCAGCCTGTGAGTGTGTGTATGCGCGCGCGTGCGTGTGTGATATATTATATATAATGGGGGAGGAGATATTTCTTTTTAATAGAGATCTGATAGAAACAGTAATTTGGAGGTGATGGGATAATGGAGCTTCCCTCCTTTTTAATTTGTTTAAATAAACAAAAAGCAAGATATTGATTTATTTATTGTGTTTTTCTTGATTTTTTTTTTTTGTCTTTCTAAAAAAAAAAAAAGAAAAAAAAGACATGCGTCACAATTGAAGCTAAAAAGGATTGGTTGTGATCTTTATATTTTCTCTTTATCGTTTTTGTTTGTTGGGGGTGGGGGAGCAAAGGCGTTACTTGTTTACCCACTTCTCTATTAGACTTTATTTGCCAACATCCCCTCCTCACCGATTATGAGGTTTTTGTTAACAAAAGAACCGATTTGTTATTTACCAACTGTTCTAATAATTTAAAAAAAAAAAAAAAAAAAAAAAAATGGTTGAGGACGTTGCTGTTTCGGGATACGGTTGATTAGTCTGTGACGCAAGTCAGAAAGCCACAACGAGCGCCACACCCCACCACCACCACCACCGCATTCGGTTCAGCTCAACAGGTGGCTTTTCAGTGGATGCGGATGATAATGTTTGAAACTTGAGATGACAAAATGATGCTGCTGTGAATTAAAAGATTTTTTTTTTATCCTTTACAAAAAAAAAGGCTCCCTTGTTTATTGTTGTGAGACAAATTAAATTAGAAAATCTAGTGACAGGTATTAACCCCCCACCACCACTCCACCCCATCATATAATTTGCTTAACTTTTTGTTTTGATGTTCATTTATTTTATTTTTTTTTGTGCGTACAAATTAAAAATGAAATATAGGTGGCTTTTCTTTTCCTTTTCTCCCTCTCCCCTCTCTATCCAGCACTTCAACTTTTAGTTTTTTGATACTCATATGTAATTTAAAAAAATCTTTTTCTTCTAATTTATTTTGGCTTAGATTGTCTGAGATCGGCAGGATATTATTGTCCTGCCGATTGAAACAACTTGTAATGATTTAAGTAAAAATCCCCGAGGTTGAAATAATAAAAACATATTTAGCTCTACCAACGTATTGAGTACTTTTTCCCTGTTGTTTTTTTTTGTTTTTTTACCAAATATATATATATATATATACTAGAATGAGTAAAATTAGTTCACTGAACATCTTCTTGTGAATAATAAAATTTAGATATAACTAGCCTGGGGGCCCGGTGTTGCCCCGGGTGTTTGTAGGTGTGTGTTGAGAAAAAAAGTGCTTGTAGGCAGGCAGGCTCGAACCCGTACCGTGAAAGAGGAAAAGAATGTAAAAAAAAAAAAAAAAAAAAAAAAATCGTGACGTCTTTGCTGTTGCATCCATTGCCAAACCGGAAGTAAGGAAGGTTTAAATAAGGATTAACAATCAAAAAGAAGGGATGACTTTCAAAAATATCAACAAAAAAAGCGATTCCTTCCTGTAGAAAAGTGGCCGGTTGAGGGTGAAGGAATTAATGTTTATAGCCAATTTTTCGGTATTTGTCGTCCGAAGGGTTGCGCTTCAAGACGATACCGATTTCGTGGAAATGCGTCGCCTCTGTCGAAAGTTTTAGGCATGCATACATTTAAACAGACATGTGAAATTTATATTATAGATGAGTCTTTAATCTGATTTTTCATTAAAATCATTGATTTTCTCTTATGCAGAATACGGACCGTGCTGAAATAGTTATTATTTAGAAAGTCCTTAACATTAGAAGGACGCGTTTTCTAACTATTGTGCACCTTTTAATAAACAAGACGCCATAAAAATTGAATCCAACTTTTAAATCTTGTTTAAAAAATAGCATGGCCCATATTCAGCATAAACACCCATGGTTTTGAGGCTAGAAAAAAAATGTCTGAACTTTAGGGTTTGAGCTAAACTGTTTTTAAGAAACAATTCAAAATCAAGGAATTCTGCTTAAATTGATGTCTAATAATTATAGATCAAGAAAAAAGGGCCAGGATCAAAGTGTAGTATCAGTCCTGATGCTGCATTTCACTATTTTTTCACTTCAATCTTTTGGTCTCAGTTAATGGAGAAATCCTTCATGACTGATATTTTTTTTATTTTTGTTACTAACCAGAAAGCCCTTTTTTGTGGAGCTGGTTTCCCCACACATTATAAACCGATGTTGTGTCTAACTCTGCTCTTGTGAGGAGGCAAGTGAAAAAAAAAAAAATCAAGTTTCATGCAAATCTGAAATATTTGAATTGTTAAATGTGTCTTTGCCTTGCCTTCCCCCCCCCCCTTATGAGACACCTCTATAAAAACAGAAAATGTTAATTTATTTATTACGGACTATTATCCTCGTCTTTCGTCTCACCACTTTTTGGCCAAGTAAACCTCTTGCCGGCTTTGGGTAGGATTGAAACCGGTATCTTCAGTCAATTCTCACTTGAAACCGTAGAGATTCAACGTCTCTATCCACTGCGCCACGGGCCACGAAGGGCGATCAAGGTTGGATTTTTTAGTCTTATAAATCCACTTTTATTTATCTGATCTTGCGTGGTCGGGTCCGTACCGAATGGTATATATTAATTTGAGTTCATTATTGAAATGAGTATTATTTATTAATTTATTGCATGGTGAGACAACTATGGAAGGCAGTAATTGCTGAGAATGCAGTTAGGAGATTCGGAGTTCCTATCCCGTCGCGGTTACCACCTGACGAAGGCCAGAGGAATAGTTGGCCGAAACGTTGTGAAACAACAACTAAAAAGATGAGGATAATAGTCCGCAATAAATAAATTAATAAATAAATGAATAAAATTAATAAATAAATAAATAAAATTAATAAATAAATAAATAAAATTAATAAATAAATGAATAAAATTAATAAATAAATGAATAAAATTAATAAATAAATAAATAAAATTAATAAATAAATAAATAAAATTAATAAATAAATAAATAAAATTAATAAAAAAATAAATAAAATTAATAAATAAATGAATAAAATTAATAAATAAATAAATAAAATTAATAAATAAATAAATAAAATTAATAAAAAAATAAATAAAATTAATAAATAAATAAATAAATTAATAAATAAATAAATAAAATTAATAAATAAATAAATAAAATTAATAAATAAATGAATAAAATTAATAAATAAATGAATAAAATTAATAAATAAATGAATAAAATTAATAAATAAATGAATAAAATTAATAAATAAATGAATAAAATTAATAAATAAATAAATAAAATTAATAAATAAATAAATAAAATTAATAAATAAATAAATAAAATTAATAAATAAATAAATAAAATTAATAAATAAATAAATAAAATTAATAAATAAATAAATAAAATTAATAAATAAATAAATAAAATTAATAAATAAATAAATAAAATTAATAAATAAATAAATAAAATTAATAAATAAATAAATAAAATTAATAAAAAAATAAATAAAATTAATAAAAAAATAAATAAAATTAATAAATAAATAAATAAAATTAATAAATAAATAAAATTAATAAATAAATAAAATTAATAAATAAATAAAATTAATAAATAAATAAATAAATTTAATAAATAAATAAATTTAATAAATAAATAAATTTAATAAATAAATAAATTTAATAAATAAATAAATTTAATAAATAAATTTAATAAATTAATACTCCTCTCAATAATGAATTCCAATTAAATAATTTTTTAAAATTGTTTGAAATTTCATTAGGTATTTTGATATCAATAATTTTATTTATCATTTTATAAGCATATAATTATATAAATTCAAATAAAAAAAATTATTTTTAAAATTCAAAAATGTGTTTATATTTTGCTAAACCTATTTTTTTATAAAGTTTTAAATAAAATGAAAAAATATTTTTTAATTGTGTTATAAAAATGCAAATAAAGGCTGATTGTACTCATGTTATTTAGTTTTTGTTTCACAACGTTTCGGCCAACTATTCATCTGGCCTTCGTCAGGTGGTGGGCCGAAACGTCGTGAAACAACTAAGAAAAGATGAGGATAATAGTCCGCAATAAATAAATTAATAAATAATAATCATCTCAATGAATTCCTATTATAAATGAAAAATGTTAAGTTTGTTGCGAATTGTTATTTTCATAATGTCTTGTCTGATATAACCTCCGACTGTTTTAATCGAAATAATTCATCCTCATCCCAATTCTGAAATCTATTAGGTACAAAACATATGTGTGGATTAAAATTGAAATGATCTTGAAAAGGGTTGATATGCCGTTTTGTTATAAAACACAACTGCGAAGACGGTGGGCTCCCTCTACCATGCTAGAAAATGATTTGCATTCATTCTATATATCTACGAAGCCAGCATTCGCCCATGCATGGAGTCTTATTCTACATCTGTGCTGATGCATCTTCCGCTAGTCTCTGCCTTTTTTCTTTTACATGATAGTGACCACTTATCAAGGCCTGGAAGCCACTCGGGGATAAGGGTTATTGTGTGTACAGTAATCAATGGGATAATATCGTAGTAAACATTAGTAATGGAGATTTGAAAAAAGTGTCTTACTTAAGGGGGCGGTTTACCAGGAATTTGTTTATGTTCGACTTGAAGACATCCAAGTTGTAGTCGGGTGGAAAACAGGCAAGTGGAAGAGTTCCACTGGCATGCACTTCTAAGAAAAAAGCTTTGTTCATGGAATCTACGTTTTGATTTAGGCACAGATAAAGAATGGGGAAAATTATTGACAGTGGTTTCAGCTAGATGGGTGTTTTTCGTGAATGATTGGCGAGGGAGGACCAGAGATTGGAGCTCAGACAAGCACTTGCCATGGAAATAACGATAAAACAAAGGCAGGCTCGCAACGTCTCTTTTGTGGGAGAGAGGTTGCAGGTAAGAGAAAAGGGCATCCCCACTAATCCACAAAGTCTATTTTGTACTCTGTCAAGGTAGAGACACAAGACATGCCACAAAAAGGTAGATCAAGACAGGACGTGGCACAAAAAGGTAGATCGAGACGAGACGTGGCACAAAAAGGTAGATCGAGACGAGACGTGGCACAAAAAGGTAGATCGAGACGAGACGTGACACAAAAAGGTAGATCGAGACGAGACGTGGCACAAAAAGGTAGATCGAGACGAGACGTGGCACAAAAAGGTAGATCGAGACGAGACGTGGCACAAAAAGGTAGATCGAGACGAGACGTGGCACAAAAAGGTAGATCGAGATGAGACGTGGCACAAAAAGGTAGATCGAGGCGAGACGTGGCACAAAAAGGTAGATCGAGGCGAGACGTGGCACAAAAAGGTAGATCGAGGCGAGACGTGGCACAAAAAGGTAGATCGAGGCGAGACGTGGCACAAAAAGGTAGATCGAGGCGAGACGTGGCACAAAAAGGTAGATCGAGGCGAGACGTGGCACAAAAAGGTAGATCGAGGCGAGACGTGGCACAAAAAGGTAGATCGAGGCGAGACGTGGCACAAAAAGGTAGATCGAGGCGAGACGTGGCACAAAAAGGTAGATCGAGGCGAGACGTGGCACAAAAAGGTAGATCGAGGCGAGACGTGGCACAAAAAGGTAGATCGAGGCGAGACGTGGCACAAAAAGGTAGATCAAGGCGAGACGTGGCACAAAAAGGTAGATCAAGGCGAGACATGGCACAAAAGTCTCAAATTTATCAGCCAAGCTCCTTCCTCATCGTCGCGATGTTACATCCCTGTGGCTTTTTTTTTTTTTTTTTACCAATATTTTAATGGAATGCTAGCGGGACCTGTGGAAATTCTACAGGGGACTCCTTCACATGTAATATATTGATGTTGGTATTCTGTGGATGTTCAGCGTAAATGGAAATGCTCTGATGTTTTTGTAGCTCTTTTGTTAAAACTGCAGAAGTATTTATCTAAGCCAGCAGGGACGCCTAGCGTAGCCTGGTCGTAAAGTATGCTTAAATATGATATTTTAGTTTTTGCAGATTTCGTATATATTATTATAGTTAATGTTCTATTGATTTTTATATATTATAAAGTTACGATTTCAAAAATAAAAAAATATATCCATATAACTTGGGTGCATCAGCTTGAACCGAAACCAAAACTTATATATATGAAAAGAAAAAAAAATTATATATATATATATATATAACTTTAGTTCCTTCAACTAAAATCAAAATTGAAACCAGAACTTATAAAGAATTCTTTGTAAAATTATTTATGACAAGAAATGGAAGTCTATAACAATTAAACGACAGTCACTCGGATGTAAGCGTGACACACAAAATAAATGACGCACGTTATCCTATTAATATATGAATACTCTGAGGACTTGTGTACCCTCAACGAACATACTCCCAACTAACCCGATAAGCAGCAAAATCTAACCTCTTCACTGTTGAAGTCGCTAGATGCTCGAAATTATAATAGTTTCTTCCTTCGGACTGCTAGACTTTGGATTTCCGTCCCTGTTTCCTGCTTCCCTGGCTGTACTAACTTGTGGAAGTTTAAACATACATGATCCCAAATAGTAGTCCCTTATTTTCAAGTGGCAGTATTTTTTTTTGGGGGGGGGGGTGAAAAAGAGTAAAAAAAAAACTTAATTTGTTATTCCTTTGAAGTCATACTTAAAATCATTTTCCTTTTTTCCCCTCTTTTATTTCTGGTAGGTATTACTGACCCTTCTATTGGACTGATAAATAGTAAATTTATTTTCTACGCATGCAATAGAGGTTGTGAGACCATCTTCAACATTTAATCAAGGTAGGTACACACCTTTCTTGGTCTGTTTTCCTACTGTCATATAATTATCTCACGCTTGTTTGTCAGCCATCTTGTCTTCCATGGGGTCAACTTCTGTTTGAACAAAATAACTACAAGACAAAATTTATGGTTTCGATGATTCTATTATTCCTTGAGCTCAGAAATATTATACACTAGCGGGCGTACCCAGCATTGCCCGAGTGTGGAGAGGTGGTGTAATAGGGAGTCAATGCAACTTGAAAAAAAAAAAAAAGATGCAGCCTGGGTGGAGAGAGGTGTGAAGAAAAAAAAAAAAGTTTAAGCGAACGGTAAAATAATTCAATTTTTGTTTTAAAAGGAAAAAAGATCCTATTGCGTAAGCCTCGAAATAAGAGGAAAAAAAGAGTAAGGAGGCAGGCTCGAACCTGTAATTTGAAGGATGAAAAGGTGAAAAAAAAGCAAACTGCTTAACCCCCCCCCCGCTGCCACTATGACATACGACTTCACTGACGTTCAAATTAAGGCTAGTCATTGCAAACGCGTATGATGACTTTGCAAAAATGTTGGCAAAAAAGTAACCCTTCCTTGTACAAAACTGCTCAGTTGTAGTGTGAAGGAATGAATGTTTTTGGTCAATTTTTCGATATTTGTCGTCAAAGATATTGAGCTTCAAAACGATACCGATCTAGTCAAGATCTGTCGCGTGTGTTTGCGAGACATACAAACACACACACACACACAAACATTTTGCCTTTTTTATATATACTAGTGGGGGTACCCGGTGTTGCCCGGTGTTTGTTTGGGGTGGGGTAGTAGGCTTCAACCTGTGATGAAAGAGCGGAAAAAAAGGTGTGTGTGTGTATATATATATATATATATATATATATATATATATATATATATATATATATATATATATATGGACCATGGTATTTATTGTCTATGCATTTAAATCTATACATACAGGGTGGCCCATAAGTCACTTTACAGTTTGAAAATCAAATAACGTTTTCTTAAATGACTGTATTTAATTAATTCTTTTTTTTATTACAGTTTATAGTGTGGAAATTTGTTCTGACTTATTTACGAAAGATAATGTCTCTTAAGTAGCCTCCATTCTCGGCTTTGCAAAGTCGAGCTCTTTCTAAGCTATTCTTTATGACAGTTCTTAACATCGGAAGTTGTAGGGAAAGAATTTCCTGCGTATGTTTGCCTTAAGTTCTTGGATGCTTCGAGGCTTATTTGCATACACTTTGTCTTTAAGATATCCCCAAAGCCAAAAGTCTAGTTCTGTCAAATTAGATGAACGTGGAGGCCATTCAAAATCGAAATTTCAAGAGATTTTTCGATCCCGAAACATCACGGTTAACAACTACATTGTTGCTCTAGCTGTATGTGCAGTTGCTCCATTTTGTTTGCCACCAATACCCTGGCATGTTTACTAACTGAGGTTGAACAAATTCAATAACA
>NC_136525.1:14546095-14558595 GCF_053919585.1 Euprymna scolopes | reverse complement strand
CACACGCACATATATATATGCACATAGACATATGCGTACACGCGCATATATATACTAGCAGGGGTACCCGGCGTTGCCCGGGTGTTTAGAGGTGTGTATGTAGGAGGGAGGGGCCTGTTTTAATATTATAAAAAAAAACAGGATGTTATAAAAAAACTGGAAAAACCAAAACAAATCAAACCGTGAACAAATGTAATTAAAAAAAAAGGGGGGGAGGTGGAAAAAAGGTTTAGGTAGGAAGACAGGCTCGAACCCGAAGCATCGAGGCTAAGGCGGAAAAAAAATGCCTGACATGTCACCTCTACGCCAAAGAGACACGCAATTGAGAACGGATAACATTAACCCTTTAAAAACACTTGCAGGTGGTTGAAACTAACGTCAACGTTTTCTAGGTCAAACATGACGTCATTGTCATAGTAGCAGGAGGAGACCGAGTTTAGGGTGAAGGCACACACACACACACACACACACACACACACACATATTTTAGCTTTTATATTTATAGATGCCCCCCGCCCTGGTTTAGCTAATATATGACACATAAAATTGAAAGGAATCAAAAAACAAAACAAATGTGAAAGAATACCAAAGGAAAAAAAGGAAAACAAAAAAAAAAGTTACCACGTAAAATGCAAATATGTTTATTCAAATCTAATTTTTTTGTTATTTTGTTTTTCCATTAAAAAAAAAAATCCAAAAAATAAAACTTATCGTGTCTAATGAAAATATGCTAATTAGATTTTATTTATTTTTCTTTGTTTCAATGAAAAAAGAAAAAATGAATAAATAAAACCAGAAAACTGATAGTGTTATTTTTTTTTTAATGTTGGTTTGTTAACCAATTTGAATGTCGTCTGATTCCAATATCGATAGCGTAGTAGTAATTGTGCTAATGAAACTCTCAGAGATGCAATGTATAGAAATGAATAATGAATGAGTAACTAATCCGAAAATAGGAAGTCAGCCCCCCCCCCCCTAGTATCACGTATGAAATCAGTGCAAACATAATAGAAGTATAAAGACAGTAAATAAAATATTGAAGTGGTTAATCGGTGCAATATTTGAAGAACGCTGTGGGCTGACTGTTAAAGTTTCTTGTAAAAACTGGAATCCAATGTTAGTTTGTTTCGTTTAAGTAATCCTTCGAATCGGATCCTGTGCTAAAGTGTGGGGACATTACATTTGAATGTAATGTCGTGATTTTTAATCCTATTAAGGTCAAATTTACACGAGAAAAAATGAGTTCATTTTATTTAGATAGATAGATAGATAGAAGATAGCTAGATAGAAGATAGAAGAGAAGATGTGTCTATAATATAAAGCTGAATGTCTGTGTGTGTCTGGTCACGAATAGGCTCCTATATGGTTGACTATTTTAAAAAATTGATTACATATGATAGAAGATGTATCGAGACACAGGAATGGGCATGTTTAACCTGGCAGAAGGGTGATTCATTAAAATTGTTCGCGCATGGTCCACAAAGTATGGAAATTGTGTGGTCTGCATACGTGCCTGGTCCACAAAGTATGGAAATAAAAAATTTAAAAATTAAAAAAAAAAACGTTTACAAGTGTTTTTGATATAGATGTACATAAGAATACTTTGATAAGTATGTTTTAACTTAAATAGGGATGGTATAATAAAATTGTGGGGTCTGCGTTCGCGCCTGGCCTCCATAGAATGGAAGTAGGCACAAACTTTAATAAAGACTTTTCATATCTATCTGCGTAAGTATACTTTGATAATTATGTGTCAGTTTGAATAAATATGGTATAATAAAATTATGGGGTGTTCGTTCGCGCCTGACCTCCATAGAATGGAAATATTTCACAAAGTTTAACAAGGTTTTTTTAAGGCCGTTGATATTCGCAGCCGGCTGCGGCTATTCTAAAATGCTATTCGCAGCCAGTCGCATCAGCTGACCGGAAGTGACGTCAGACAAATCATAAGTAAATTCTTGGCTAGAATTGTAAAAATAATTTGTTTTCTTTTGTAATAGAATTTAACAATTTCTTTCATTTTGAGCTGCTTTTTTCTCCCGTTTATTTTTGTTTTCTACAATTAATAAACCAGTTTACAAGTAAAAAATAAGTTGTTTTAATTTTTAATTACCAACACAGTGGCGAATTTAATTTTTCTCTCTCCCATTTTTTATTTTGAGCGGAGAATTTAACATGTCTTTTCATTTTAATTATTTGTTTTAGTTTTTCAGCGGAGAATTTGGGGTACTCATGCAGAGAACGGCATGGGCGTGGCTTATCACTTGCTCAGTTGCGAAATATTTTTGTTTTTAGTAAATAATTTGTGTTTTTTAGCAAAGTTTATTTTTAATAAAATTAGCGTATTTACTAATATTTTTGAACCGCGATATTACCATTCTTTCATAACACCGATCACTTTAGTCCTGCCTTCTTACACAGGTTTTCGGGTCGCTGACAACGAATCTGATAATCAACCCCACAGCAAATTTACCGTTTAGATGGTATTAACCCCTGGAGACTGGCTCTATCTGTCGCCATTTTACAGGCTTCGTTGCCCGCCCGCTAGGACAGCGGCGCTAGGTGTATCAGAATTTTAGGCGGAATTTTTGACACCCCCAACAAAAAAGTGGGTTGTTTATTTTCCTTATGAAATATATTTCCAAAATAAACTATTACAGTCGTTTAAAACATAATAGAAGTATTATTTTTTATTTTTTAAAAACAATGTTTACAAAATGTCTAAGCGCGTTTCTCCGATGTTACAAGCAGCCATTTTTTTACGTATACAAATACATTGATTTTTACGAGTTCACTTTTTAAAAACTCTTTTAACTTTAAAAATCGATCTAAATTTTTCTATTAGTTCAATTTTTACGTAATTTTCAGGTTCAATGTGAAATTTTATGCTCTTTTCAATAAAGTGAATATAAATTTCTGGTAAGGTTTTTTTTTTATATAATTTTGAGATCAATACCGTCGACTCGACAACTTCCGGTTTCGCCGCCGGCCGGCTGCGAATAGCATTTTAGAATAGCCGCAGCCGGCTGCGAATAGTCACTTCGTTTTTTAATATAGATCCGCAGAATATTGTGATAAGTGTTTCAATGTGAACAGGTATGGTATAATAAATTATGGGGCTTATCTATTTTATTTTTACTTTCATCATATTTTGCTTTGGTTTTGATACCCCCAAATTCGAAGCTATCTCTTTACAACACTTCCTTTTCATAACCTATCATACTTTCATAAATCAGTCCATTTTCTGTAAGCTGTTTTTGAACCCAGTCAACGACGGGTACTTTTGCTAGTATATATATATATATATATATATATATATATATACTAGCATGGGTGCCCGGCATTGCCCGGGTGTTTGGAGGTGTATGCTGAGCAAAAAAAATAAAAAAAAAGGTCAATTTTATTTAATTTGACCCCTATTATGACCCCCTTAACATTTATTGTTTTGGACTCAAATAAACTTATTAAGTTAGATCCATGTTCAAGGAACCTATATCTAAAATTTCAAGTGTTTAGACCAAGAATTGTTGGAGGAGTTTGGTAGAGTTCTCAAAAGTCAAATCGTTAAACTTTAACCCCTTACTTGCTAAATTTCTTGCCGAAATCCGGTCACATCGATTTTCCCAAATCTCAGTACCCTGTATATCAAATTTCGAGTTTGTAGACTTAAAATTGACAGTTATTGCGTATGGAAATGTACACACACACACACACACACACACACACACTTTTATAGACATAAAAATAATAGATAGATTTGTTTAACAAAAATATATAAGAAATAAATAAATATATATAGAAACAATTTTGTGTTTACTATAAACTTTTTTCGCAAATATTATGCAAGTATAAATCATGTAGAATATCTTCATGAATATAATTACAGGTAATAGTTAGTTAAAGATGATTATCTCATTAAAAAATCGAAGCAACTAATAGGGAATTAATTAAAATGAATGTTTAAAAGAATATGCAAATTAGCTAGATCGTTTGCTAGTGAATGCAATTCCACAACCAAGATATAACAAAATTGTATTTTCTTTTTAAATAAATAGAAAAGAGGCTTGCCTTTTTTCTGTTGTACCAGTCAATGGAGAGGAAACCCTCTATACTGGGACAATTATTATTTTTGGTAACCAGAGTGCCCCTTTTTGCCTACTTTTAAGGGAGCTGGTTTTTACCCCACATTAAAAACGGCCTTGTGCCTAATTTGCTTTGGTGGGGAAGCAAATAAATACAATAAATAGAAAAGAGGGTTTTAAATATGAATATCGATACACACAAAAGAAAACCAGATTTATAGGAGTGTGTGTGTGTGTGTGTGTATATATATATATAGAGAGAGAGAGAGAGAGAGAGAGAAAATAAAAAGGAACAAACCGTATTATGTGTTCATCAACGTTTTGAACACATAATACTGTTTGTTCCTTTTTATTTTCTTTATTTTATTTTCTTTATTTTATTTTCTCTATTTTGTCGGAATACTATTTCCATTATTTTCATCATATATATATATATTGGCTGCACAAGACCAGGGCCTTATGACAAACGCCTTCAAAAAGATGTGTGGTCTAAGCAACAATAATAAATGCAGGTTCTGTAGCACTGAGGTTGAGAGTGTGGGCCACCTGATTTCTGGTTGCAAAGTCCTACTTGGAGACGGTTATTATACAGATCGCCATAATGGAGTTTGCAAATACCTTCACTGGAAGATATGTAAGAAACTCAACATTCAGTGTAGTAAAAAAATCCTGGGAACATATACCCGAACGAACAGTTGGGAATGACAACTACACTATTCACTATGACTAAATAATCCCTACTGCTACATATCTTGAAAACTCAGCTGTTAAACCAGATATAGTGATTTGGGACAGAGCAAACAAAAAAGCGACCGTAATAGAGGTCAGTGTACCCAATGATACAGGGCTTAACAGAGTTGAGAGGGAAAAGATAACAAAGTATCAAGGACTTATGTATGATATGAAACGAAATTGGAAATTAAAAGACGTTTCAATTATACCAGTCATCATAGGAGCAACTGGGCTTATGAAAAAGAAGTTTAAAAAGTACATAGGAAGCATACCCGGTGAACCAAGTGCAAGTGAAATACAAACGATTGCACTGAAAGGGACGGCTAGAATCCTGAAAAGATCTCTTGGTTGGACTCACTAAAATAGGGGTAAATGTCAGACATCTGGTTGGATGTCCCATCCCCTAGAAGAAAAAGTTTAAGAAAAATGAAAAAAAAAATAGACACACACGCGTGTGTATGTATATATATATATATATATATATATATATACATACACACACATGGACAATGGACATATGTGCGTGCGCACACACATTTTTTATAGTCTCTGTTGTGTCTTGATACATCCTGCTAGAGTGGCTGCGTATGAAGCGAGGGTTGAGCAACCTCTAAGCTCACCTCTCAACACTACGTGATTCCGGTGGTGAAGAAGAGTCCAGAATAATTGGAAACAATCGAATAGCACAATACAGCACTTGGAATTCCCGAATGGTCACCCATTTTAGTACTGACCAGGCTAGACATTGCTTAACTTCGATGATCTAACGGGAACTGGTGTGTCAACGTGATTGCCTCGTATACGCATACATACGCGCATATACACGCCCGAGCGCGCACACATGCATGCGCACGCACATGCATGCGTGCGCGCACTTGCATACACACGCAATCCTGGATATGACCTTAAACTATATCCAGTGGTGAGGCGCCAGCTTGCGGGCTTTTGGGAGTGTGGGACCACCCTTTAATTGCCATTGCTCCCAGGTCCACTCTGACCCGGAGTGGTAGTACCTATTAGGGTCCGAACTATGGGTTAAATAGAAACCGACTTGAAAACAACAAATATATTCTATTAAAAGAATTTTTTTCAAAATAACTGGATTCGACATTAAATAACCTGGAAAGGGTTGATATGCCGTAAAACAAAAACAACCAACCAACCAACATACACTTGCACACAGATGTCCAAAATTTTATACTAATTTTTTTTTTATGTTGTGTTTGTAAATTGTTAAATGGACATTTTTAGCCTCTTAATGACAAATCTTTTGGTGGGGAGTTAGGTGTGGGAAGTAAGGAGTTCCGGTGACTTAATCTCTATTTCGAGATTTTTTTTAACCTAAATTACGTACGAAATGTTTTCTAAAAAATGTGTGAGGGATGGGGGGGGTAACGAATTATTTAATAATTGTTGCTGTCATTTTGTTCCCCTGCGTATCCCAGCCCCATTTTCTCGTCACCAAAGCCTGGAGCCATGATTATTAATGAATCGGTCCACGTGAGATCTAGTTGTTGACTGCAGATGGGGTGGGTGGGGAGCTGGCCTTGCCCTGTCAAAATAGGCTTACATATATTTTGATTTATACAGATTTCGTATTTATTATTACAGAGCCAATTCTCTATGGATTATTATGTTGTACCTAATATATAGTACTGATTTCAAAATATTAAAGGAAAAAATGACTTCGGTGCCATCAGCTAGAGTCGAAACCAGAACCTTCAACGTTCCAGTCGCATTCCCTACCGTTTGTGCTATTGATAAATAAGAAATATTTAAAAGTAAACCGCTTCAAGCTATGAATGAACTTGCGCATGCGTAGGAGTGATAGAAATATGTCGGCAAGTTGAAATGAACATTTTGCATTTCAACTTGCCGACATATTTCTGTACGCGTTATTCATCCATCCAAACAAAGATTTTACTCGTTTCGGTGTTATGTCGCTAGTAGTTTAAGAGTTTATCGGTTAAATATTTTCACACGCATGCATACACCTGTTTTATTTATAAAGATTACAGAGCCGCTTAGAGGAAGCACTTGTTGACTTTATTCTGAATTTAAAATGACACACAAACACATCCATGCTTGTGTGTGTGTATGTATATATATATATATATATATATATATATAATGAAAATGAACTCAATTTTCCTTTTCACTTACAATTTAGAAATAGATTTGACTTTCTCCTTTAGCATCAAAATTAAGTCTAATGCTAATTCTGAAATGGCCTTTTCCCTGTTGACTACGGTATGTTGCTAGACCTGTGCAGTTCTAGGAGGTTGTAAGACCGAAATCTACTGGATTTACATACCAGTAGATATATTTCATTATTATGAAGTATATATATATATATATATAAATGCAATTTTGTCTGCGTGTGTATGAGTTCGTTCTTTAGACTCTGAAACGGCTGAACAGATTTTTTAAATTTACAGAACTTTAGTGTATAAGTCTGGGAGTGATCTTAAGTTTTCTCTCAGAATGCCCCCCCCCCCGATAATCGAAACAACATAGGGGTGTGAAATATTCGTTGATCATCATTCAATCCCGGGCAACGTCGGGTCTCCCTGCTAATGTGTGTGTGTGTGTATATATATATATATATATATATATATATATATAAGGTCATGTCATATGCTACTGGTACCATATAACCCAGTACTACCTGCCTCATGGTCGGGTCACCGGCAACTAAACTGGTTCCCTCACCAGACTTGTTTGGTGAGGAGGATGACTAGTCTCCCTGAAGGACTAAAAACAAGACCTTCCAAAGGGCGAATGAACCCTTTTTCGGGGTCAACAGCCAACTAGCACCGTGTGTGTTTGTGTGTATGTGTGTGTTGGGGCGGAGAGGGCTCCTGTAAGCCGTGGTGAAGGAAACCTTTCTAGGGGAAGCAAATCTCTGAAAACCATAAAGCGAGAGACCAGTACTCGCATTAAGCTGGTCTGCAGTTTAACTTTTTGCTGGCTATCTTGCTCTTGCTTGTTGCTGGATCTCGACATTTTGAACCGAGAGAGAGACTTAGCTGTCGTACAAAGCTAAGACTCTGTAACATCATCTGTGTATAGATACTCTCTCAGGCATTTGTCTATAAAAACGGTCGTGTGACACGTGGAGGCTTGAAATGCTGGAAACGTAATAATTGATCTCAATGACCGTCTTCAGTGTCATGCCTTCTTGAGCGTGTGAAATCACCAGCAGGACTAAAAGAAAAAGTCATTCTTGGGCTCATGGACTTTAAGTGTTTGAGGAGGTGGCACTCGTCTGACAAGACGTTGCAATCATATATATATATATATATATATATATATATATATTATATATGTCTTTTTTTTTTTTTTTTTTTTTTTTTTTTTTTTTCAAAACTAATATGCAAATGAGTTAAGCTTGAGATTTATACTGCTTGTACTCATGCAGCCACACAACTGCCACTCTTGCGTCTAATTGTTAAAACAACTTTTGGGCAGAATTCGACTTTGTTTATCAACCTAATCGCTTTCTGAAGTAATACAATGTTTACAACTCTTGTCTAACGGTTTGTATTCTTTGTAGAATATGCTTAGCCCCAAAGAACACCTCGGTTTCCGATATCGCTTTTTCTTTAGAGACGGGGATTTTTCCTGGCTCCCAAAATCAACAGACATTGGACCATTCTTGTAATGATCCGGTCCCTGTTGATTTTGCGGCAGGAGTTTAGTTCTGTGCAGTCCTAGGACGTCCGCTACTCCCAGATTTTTTTCTTCTCTCTCGGGTTAGTTTATTGCTTATCGCCTGAGGCGCCCTCATCGGGGATCGCCGACGGGGCTGCTCAGACTTTCTTTTTTCCAGGTCAGTGCCCTTTCTTTGGGGAGGGGCGCTGACTTCTCAACCCCACTTTCCGACCCTGGTGTCACAGTTCTTGCAGTGGGATGGAACTAAATAACTAGACAAATCTTTTTCTTCTTGATAATTCATTTCTCTTTGGAGGTCTGCAGACATCACTGGGAATGAGATTTGCAGAAGAGGATGGTTGCAAAAGCTATTCGAACTGCAATTTGTGTAGCTTTTGACATTGTTGCGATCGATCGGCTTGACACGGTGCAGTTCTTGGTGAAATGCTATGTAATAATATCCACTATTGGTGGTTCTTTTTTTTCTTAAGTTAATTGATGAACCTTGCGCATCTTAGAATACGTATGCCAAAACCTTACCTTCTGATGTTTGTGTCTTAGTTGCTTTTACCTGCTGCTGTCCCTTCAGCTGATTTGATGCAGCATGAAGTGCTGCATCCATATTTCAGCCACATCACTAATTGTTTTACTTTGAATCATCGACAAGTTTTTGATCAACTGTAAGCAAATACGGCATCGATCATCCAACATGAAGACCACAGCGTTCTCCTTGACAAATATTTATGCGAACTGGTGCATCTCCTTCCAACGCTCTCCTTCCTTTCCAACGATCAATCCTCTCTCCCCCGGACTTTTCCTCTGATCTCCCCACCCCAAACCTACGGAACTCCCCTCATCCTCGTCCTTTCCCCACGTCCACCCTACGAAAACCCTCCGTCTTTCCCCTCTAGTCCATACGGGACTCTGTTCCAGTGTCCCCCCCCCCTCCTAGTCCATACGGGACTCTGTTCCAGTGTCCCCCCTCCTAGTCCATACGAGACTCTGTTCCAGTGTTCCCCCTCCTAGTCCATACGAGACTCTGTTCCAGTGTCCGCCCCTCCTAGTCCATACGAGACTCTGTTCCAGTGCCCCCCCTCCTAGTCCATACGGGACTCTGTTCCTCTGTCTCCCCCCCCCTCCTAGTCCATACGGGACTCTGTTCCTCTGTCTCCCCCCCCTCCTAGTCCATACGGGACTCTGTTCCTCTGTCTCCCCCCCTCCTCGTCCATACGGGACTCTGTTCCTCTGTCCTCCCCCCTAGTCCATACAGGACTCTGTTCCTCTGTCCTCCCCCCTAGTCCATACGGGACTCTGTTCCTCTGTCCTCCCCCCTAGTCCATACGGGACTCTGTTCCTCTGTCCTCCCCCCCTAGTCCATACGGGACTCTGTTCCTCTGTCCTCCCCCCCTAGTCCATACGGGACTCTGTTCCTCTGTCCTCCCCCCTAGTCCATACGGGACTCTGTTCCTCTGTCCCCCCCCCCTAGTCCATACGGGACTCTGTTCCTCTGTCCTCCCCCCTAGTCCATACGGGACTCTGTTCCTCTGTCCTCCCCCCTAGTCCATACGGGACTCTGTTCCTCTGTCCTCCCCCCTAGTCCATACGGGACTCTGTTCCTCTGTCCTCCCCCCTAGTCCATACGGGACTCTGTTCCTCTGTCCTCCCCCCTAGTCCATATGGGACTTTTTTCCAGTGTCACCCCCCCCCCCTAGTCCATACGGGACTCTGTTCCTCTGTCCCCTCTAGTCCATACGGGACTCTGTTCCTCTGTCCCCTCTAGTCCATACGGGACTCTGTTCCTCTGCCCCCCCCCCATCCTCCACACGGGACTTTCTCCTTCTTTCTCCCCCGACTCTTCTTCTCAACTCTCTTCTCCCGATCACAGTTAAGCATTACTTCCGTCCGTCTTTTTCTTGCCGTTATCCCCCTCCCTCCCCGAAAAAAAAACCCAAAACTGTTGATCTCACCCCCAGGTTGTAATCGATACTATCACAGTTTTCACTGCTTTAACCTCCGATGATGCTTACATGCGTGACGCAACTCCACCTCTTCCATCGCCCCCAAATACTACCACGCTGCAAAACTTTAGTAGTAGTAGTGGCACGCTTACTAGCTTTGTTCAGAAAGATTCTCGAATGAATGTTTTCTTTATGTTCCTTCGTCTATTTCCTTCCTCGTGTCTATATAAGCGCACCCCACCCCCCTTTTTTTTAAAATTCCGTTTTACTCATTTTTTTATACACAGCATATGTGATATCGGTCGGCAGGTTAACTAATTTGCATATTGGTTTTGAAAAGCGACATTTTATTTATTTTTTTGTTTTTATTTATTTTTATTTATTTATTTATTTACTTATTTATTTATTTATTTATTTTACTTCAGTGATTGTTTTGAATTTAATATAAGAATTCTGTTTCATAATATTGCTTCATTTTCTGGACAAATATTTAGCATTTGTGGTTCCAATGTTCCTTTCTTTAGAAAGATCGACGTCATTTTCAACAAGTTGAGATCTATTTCTAAATTGTAAGTGAAAAGGCAAATCGAGTTTTTGTTTTGCCTTTTTTATGGTCACATTTGAATTTATTTTTTAATCGAAATTTTTAAACGTTAATATTTATAGACACCCAACGTGCTGCTACACAGACTTGACCCCCCCCCATATGTACCTATTTACTATGCCTCCCCACGGGACAGTTAGACACCAGGGTCGTTTTTTAACGTGGAGAAAAGGTACAAAAATAAAAATTGTCTCAGTCGTGAAGGATTTCTCCTCCACCGAAAGAGAACAAGAAATAGAAGTGCAGCAGCAAGCATCTGAAGAACAGATACTACACTTTGATCTTGACCAAAAGATGTAAGACGATGTAACTGTAATCTAATTTAATATCATCGCCGTATTTTTGTATGATTTAAAAGAAATTTCGAATAAACGAGTAATTCAACTTGGAATTATTTTTAGTGTTGCGATGATGAATCGGAATCGGGAATCATAAAAATCAGAGCTTTTTGGGGTATCGGAATCAGAAAAATTTTAGCCTATTTTCTGATGCCAAAAACTGATTCCTTAAATTATCATTTTTATTTGATTTTGGTTTAAGAAACCTTTTCCACTGCTTTTAGTAAATTAAAATAAATATTTATTGATTTAAACTTCCAGTATGACTAAAATCTCTAGATCACCTCCTCACAAATGTGTTTTTACGTTTGAAAAAAACATAGGCACATTTAAGATGTGTTTTTACAGTAATCGGGACAAAATAACACTTTTATAGTTTAATATTTAGAGATTTATAAAGATCACTAATTATTTTAATTGTTAAACAATCGCAAAACAAAAGCGACCCTCCTCCTAATACAAAACTGCTCAGTTGAGTGAAGGAATGAATGTTTTTGGACAATCTTTCAATATTTGTCCGATGAAGGATCGAACTTGAAAACGATACCCATCTCGTGAGGATCCGCCGTATGTGTGGAAAGTTTTTGCGAGACATACAAATACGCGCGTGCGCGCACACACATACACACACATTTTGCCTTTATATATTAGACTAGCCTAGGTGCCCGGCGTTGCCCGGGTGTTTGGGGGGGTGTTTAGCAAAAAAAAAGAAAGTGGTAGTGGGCAGGTAGGCTCGAACCTGTACCACAAAGGAGGAAAAGAAAGTAGGAACCCCCCCCCCCAAAAAAAAGCGTGACGTCTTGCCATTGCGTCCATCACCAAACCGGAAGTGGCGAAAGTTTTAATTAATGCCAATCAATCGAAAAGAGGGGGGCGACTTTCGAAAATATCGGTGAAAAAGGCGACCTCTCTCCTTGTAGAGAAGTGCCCAGTTGAGGGTGAAGCAATTAATGTTTTTAGCCAGTTTTTTCGATATTTGTCGTCCCAAGGGTCGAGCTTTAAAACGATACTGATCTTGTGAAAATCCGTCACCTCTGTCGAAAGTTTTAAGCAGACATACAAACATACATACATACATTTAAACAGCCAGGTGAGATTTATATAATAGACTAGCCTGGGTGTCCGGCATTGC
>NC_136525.1:14481095-14538595 GCF_053919585.1 Euprymna scolopes | reverse complement strand
GTCTCAGGTGTCAGTAATGACTGTTTTTTTTTTGTTTTTTTTTAAGGAAGATGTAATGTCTGGGAGGACCGAGCCTGGGCCATACCATAACCTGGTTGTGAAAGATCTGATAGTTCATAATGGATCCTAGATTGTCATAATGATGCCACAGTTAAACTGAGCTGGTATGACAATTAGCCGAAAGTACTTTCAAAGCCAGATGCATGCTGGTTGCTATATTTACCAACTTTTTAGTCCCTCGACAAAACTCGCCCTTGTCCGTTCGTCCATCTGCATTTTTCTCAATAACTACGCCTTAGAATTTTTTTGAAATTTTGCACAAACATTAAACATGATATGAGTAAAAAAAAGTAACTTAACGGATTTTCCAGGAAAAACTCCAGTTGCTCCCCTAGGACTAAAATTGACACATTTTGTGTTTATTAAAAAAAAATTGATGCCTTTTGATTTTTATAAAACTTTCTGAAAAGTTGTAACTAACTAATTTCTATATAATTTTGCTTGTCTATACTTCACAATAATTCTTGGGTGTGCCCCAGGGGCTCTTTTAGGGCTAATAAAAACACTCCATTTTTGGGACTATTTTACCATATTTGTCCAAAATTTTTTGTGTATGTCTATTTAGCAGTTTTGCATGATGCTGAACTCAAATTTAAATATGTAAAGGCCTTGGGGATTTTTGGGAATAAATGAGGGAGGGGGGAGGCAAATGATGGACTATTTCTTTTTTGCATGGTGCAGAACTCAAATTTACATATGTTAAGGCCTAAAACTGCACCGTTTGTTCATTTTCACCAGGATTTGACGTCTCCTGGGGATTTTTGGTGCTAAATGGGGGGGGGTGCAAATGCTGAACATAGTCATTTTTTTTATGCCTCGTTCACTGTACACTCACGGGGAACCATGCCTGCTTCACTTTTTAATGAGAATTTTGTGAAAGTTAAATGAATTTTATTAAGATACTAGCAAGGGTATCTGCCGTTGCCCAGAACTATAAAAATTAAAATAGAAGAGGTTATAAAATTTGTGTAACATTTTTATATTAAAACTTTTTTAATCCGTCTTTCTATCATTCTTCTTTATTATTACCTTCCGCCACCCCTCTTTCGTTCAGTCCATTCTTCTGTTGAAAATAATGTCAGTCACCGTTTTCTCTATAATAGAAAACATTCGAGATACCTGGAAAACCGACCACAGGATGAAACCCAGCCCAATTGACTCTGACAGAACGAATATTTCTATCAATATTAGAAGTTATACATTCAGAGCAATGCTAGTCAAGACAATACCAACTTTGTGGTGGTTCGTTTTGTAATTTGTTTTACTTTTAACTGGTCATACATGGCTACAAATATAAAGACAACTATCCTTTATATAATAGATTATTTGTAAAAGTAAAAACCATCGTCTACTTGATGACATTTTCTGGTTTTGAAATTGGAAATTAACAGCGTTTATGAAAGAGTAAGCCATTTTCTTTTAGATCGGATTTTTTTTTTTTTTTTAGGGGGAAGCTAATTAATAATTTTTCACCATTTTATTTATTTATTTATTTTTAAATTAACCCATGAGAAAAAATTTTTATACAGTGTAACCCGGTCCTGGATATGACCTTAAACTATATCCGATGGTGAGGGCCCCAGCTTGCGGGCTTAGGGGAGTGTGGAGCACCCTTTAATTGCCATTGCTCCCAGGTAAACTCTGACCCAGACTGGTAGTGCCTGTTAGGGTCCCAACTATGGGTTAAATAGAAACCGACTTAAACAAAAAACAACAAATATACTCTATTAAAAAATTGTTCTTCAAAATCACTGGATTCAGCATTAAATAACCTGAAAAGGGTTGATATGCCGTAAAACAAACAACCACTATACAGTCTAACCCGGATATAAGAGGCGTCTCACGGCAATACTCTCTTATATCAGGGTTAGACAACTATACTGGATTCTTATATCCGGGATACAGTGTACATTAACACAGGCTTTAATTTGGGACCAGAAAAAAAAAAATCTTATGTTTTTCTTATATCCGGGTTACACTGTAATTGGAAATGTTTATTTTTATCTATACATCTCTTAATTTTTTTTTTTGTATTGATATCATACTTAAAAAACTTTTTTCTATTTATTTAAAAAAAAAAAGAATACAATTTTGTTATATATGGGTCATGGAATTGCATTCACTAGCAAAAGATCTAGCTAATTTGCATATTCTTTTATTAATTCATTTTAATTAATTCCCTATTGGTTTTTTTCAGTTTTCTTTTGAGATGATCATCTTTAGTTAACTATTACGTGTAATTATATTCATGCAGATATTCTACATGATTTATACTTGCGTAATATTTGCGTAAAAAGGTTATAGTAAACATAAACATCTTGCTATATATATTTACGCATATGTATATATTATTTAAAAAATTTTGCCTACCAAGCTCCTCTGTCAGTTTTTGGTCTAGACATGAGACTTCATATATAGGGTATTTGAACACATGCGAAGCTTTATATTTTGGTTTTAGCCAGGGAAAATTGGTGCAAAAGTGTGAAAAAAAAAATGTAATTTGCCAGGTGGAGGTCGAATGATGGCATAACGAATATGCAGGCATAACGTAATAACTATTGGTTCATGTTTTAATTTTTAGCCTTGCAATAAACATGTTTTCATATATATGGTGAGGTCCCAGTTTGCGGGCTTTGGGGAGTGCGGAGCCACCCCTTAATTGCGATTGCTCCCATGGTCCACTCTGACCCAGAGTGGTAGTACCTGCTAAGGTCCCAACTGTGGGTTAAATAAAAACTGACTTGAAAAAAAAAATATATCCTATTAAAATATTTTTCTTCAAAATCACTGGATTTGGTATTAAACTAAAAAGGGTTGATGTGTCGTAAAACAAAACCAACCTAAATAAGCCAAGAACCACGCTTTGTCCGCTGCAACCAGATTAGGCATGACATGTTTAACGTGGGGAGAGTAATTTAGCACCGCTGAAGGTCGACTCTTGTAGGGTATAAAAAATAGCCAAGAATGAACTTATTGGCATTCCCCAAATAGGGACACCTTGGGCAACTGTCAAGAATATTGTATCCCAGAAGGCTTTACTATTTAAAAGGTTCCAGTTTTTTTGTTGTGTGGTCATTTTCTTAGCGAAATATGCCTCCCATTGTTGGCTTGCCGCCTGCAGCATACACCTATGCACCTCACTAAACATGCAGTATTGTGCAGGTTTACGGTAGTATCTCTGACATTTTACTTTCCGTAGCGTCTGCAATTGCTTATCGGTAAATTTTAGTTTGCAGCAAAAAAAAAGGAAATAAAACATGTTAAATGGGCATTTGAAATGATGAAATTTTACTTTGGTGCTTATGGATTTTTTGGTGCTGCACTATTTTTAAATAGCTTTTTTTTGGGTGCTGCACTATTTTTAAATAGTTTTTTTTTTTTTGGTGCTGCACTATTTTTAAATAGTTTTTTTTTTGGTGCTGCACTATTTTTAAATAGATTTTTTTTTTTTTGGTGCTGCACTATTTTTAAATAGTTTTTTATTTTGGTGCTGCACTATTTTTAAATAGTTTTTTTTTTGGTGCTGCACTATTTTTAAATAGTTTTTTATTTTGGTGCTGCACTATTTTTAAATAGTTTTTTTTTTTGGTGCTGCACTATTTTTAAATAGTTTTTTATTTTGGTGCTGCACTATTTTTAAATAGTTTTTTTTTTTGGTGCTGCACTATTTTTAAATAGTTTTTTTTTTGGTGCTGCACTATTTTTAAATAGATTTTTTTTTTTTGGTGCTGCACTATTTTTAAATAGTTTTTTATTTTGGTGCTGCACTATTTTTAAATAATTTTTTTTTTTTGGTGCTGCACTATTTTTAAATAATTTTTTTTTTTTGTGCTGCACTATTTTTAAATAATTTTTTTTTTTTGGTGCTGCACTATTTTTAGTTTTTTTTTTTGGTGCTGCACTATTTTTAAATAGTTTCTTTTTTGGTGCTGCACTATTTTTAAATAGCTTTTTTTTGGGTGCTGCACTATTTTTAAATAGTTTTTTTTTTTTTTTGGTGCTGCACTATTTTTAAATAGATTTTTTTTTTTTGGTGCTGCACTATTTTTAAATAGTTTTTTATTTTGGTGCTGCACTATTTTTAAATAGTTTTTTTTTTGGTGCTGCACTATTTTTAAATAGTTTTTTTTTTGGTGCTGCACTATTTTTAAATAGTTTTTTTTTTTTTTGTGCTGCACTATTTTTAAATAATTTTTTTTTTTTGGTGCTGCACTATTTTTAGTTTTTTTTTTGGTGCTGCACTATTTTTAAATAGTTTTTTTTTTTTGGTGCTGCACTATTTTTAAATAATTTTTTTTTTTTGGTGCTGCACTATTTTTAGTTTTTTTTTGGTGCTGCACTATTTTTAAATAATTTTTTTTTTTTGGTGCTGCACTATTTTTAGTTTTTTTTTTGGTGCTGCACTATTTTTAAATAGTTTTTTTTTTTGGTGCTGCACTATTTTTAAATAATTTTTTTTTTTTGTGCTGCACTATTTTTAAATAATTTTTTTTTTTTGGTGCTGCACTATTTTTAGTTTTTTTTTTTGGTGCTGCACTATTTTTAAATAGTTTCTTTTTTGGTGCTGCACTATTTTTAAATAGCTTTTTTTTGGGTGCTGCACTATTTTTAAATAGTTTTTTTTTTTTTTTGGTGCTGCACTATTTTTAAATAGATTTTTTTTTTTTGGTGCTGCACTATTTTTAAATAGTTTTTTATTTTGGTGCTGCACTATTTTTAAATAGTTTTTTTTTTGGTGCTGCACTATTTTTAAATAGTTTTTTTTTTGGTGCTGCACTATTTTTAAATAGTTTTTTTTTTTTGTGCTGCACTATTTTTAAATAATTTTTTTTTTTTTGGTGCTGCACTATTTTTAGTTTTTTTTTTGGTGCTGCACTATTTTTAAATAGTTTTTTTTGGGTGCTGCACTATTTTTAAATAGTTGTTTTTTTTTTGGTGCTGCACTATTTTTAAATAGTTTTTTTTTTTGGTGCTGCACTATTTTTAAATAGTTTTTTTTTTTTTGGTGCTGCACTATTTTTAAATAGTTTTTTTTTTTTTGGTGCTGCACTATTTTTAAATAGTTTTTCTTTTGGTGCTGCACTATTTTTAAATAGTTTTTTTTTTTTTTTTTTGGTGCTGCACTATTTTTAAATAGTTTTTTTTTTCTCAAATTAAATTCAAGTTTCACAATACTTTTTTATTTATTTTTTTGTTAAATTGTTAGATGGAAGCACAGATTAATTACAAAACACCCTATCCTCGCCATGTTAAGAATGGCTTTCAAAATAATGTTATTTCAGCGCGGTACCAAAAATACATAAGTACCTTTATCTCAATGACTCATTTTTGACCCCTTAAAAACAATTTCAACTAACTAAAAACCCGTAAAAGAACGGCCCGTAAAAAATCCAATCATTTGAGGCCCTCTAGCACTGCTCTGACTTCTAGTTTTGAAGGAGATAGTTTGAAAATATGGAGGCAGACAGACAAACATAGCCTTTTATATATTAGACTAGCCCTGGCGTTGCTCGGGTGTTTGGAAGTGTGCGCTGAGGCAGGCAGGCTTGAACCCATACTGCAAAGAAGGAAAAGAAGGTGAACAAAAAGTGACGTCTTTGCTGTTGCACCCATCAGCAAACCGGAAGTGATGTAGGTTTAAATCAAGGCTAGTCAATCGAAAAGAGGGGATGACTTTCCAAAATATCAGAAAAAAAAAAAGCGGCCCCTCCCTGTAGAAAACTACCCAGTTTAGGATGAAGGAATTAGTATTTTTAGGCAATTTTTCGATATTTGTCATCCGAAGGGTCGAGCTTCAAAACGATACTGCTCTTGTGAAAATCCGTTGCCTTTGTTAAAAGTTTTAGGCAAACATACATACATACATTTAAAGAGACAGTTGAGGTTTATATTATAGATGAATAGCCATATACTACACTGCCCCCTAAAGGAGGATGTAATGCCTGGAAGGATGGTCTCATAACGACAGAACATATGCTACACTAGGTGTATCGGAATTTTTGTAGGAATTTTTGACACCCCTAACACGAAACTGCGAATAAAATATAAAAAACTCTTTTAAAAGTGGGTTGTTTATTTTCTTTATGGATTATACTTCCAAAATAAACTATTAAAGTTGTATAAAAAGTAATAGAAATATTTTTTAAAAAATAGTAATGAAATTAATTGAATTTTACGAGTTCAGTATTTTTCAATTTTTAAACTTTAAAAATCTATCAATTTTTCTATTTTTACGATATTTTCAGGGTCAATGTGAAATTTTATGCTCTTGCCAATAAACCGAATATAATATTTTAGACAAACGTTTTTTTTACATTCACGCCCCCCATTTTGAAATGTCTATTAAAAAGTAAATAATTTACTCACCAAAGTTTTATATATCACAAATTGAAGATAAAAGATCAATAAATAATATATTCAAATTTAAAACAAAAAAGTAGTGTTTTTTTTTTAGAAATTTACCTGTAAAGTCTGAAGTTTAAAAGCTTTTTTTTTTTTTAAATCACATTGTTTTTTTTTGTTTTTTTTTTATTTTTTTTAAAAAATGAAACCTTGGTCCTTGCTCTTTTTAATTGAAAAAAAAAAAAAATTAGGGTTTGAATTACATTTTTTGTGTCGAATTATTCAATATTTTCCACAAAGTTTCTGACACACCTAATGCTACAAAACCATTTTCCCTAAATGAAGCATTGGAGGATAGTACATCAGTCTGAAATAATAAATTGAATTGAACATTAAAAAATTGTTAAAGAACAGTTTCGACTTCAGACACCAAATCGCTATCATTAATAGATATATTCTTGGCAGCGCGCGGAAAAATGTAAGTACATTATTTTTAACAAATTTTACAGTTTAGATGGTATGCTTCCCCAAACTCCCACTTTTTATTTTTATTTACTTTTTCTTTTCTTTTTTTAAATAAACGTGTAAAGAAATTAAAGAAAAGAATTTCTCTACGATCCAAATTTGAGTTATACGATGTGATAAAATTTTAATCGGTGGATAATGGGTATGTGCGAGCTGAACCTAAGAATCATGGAATACACATACCACTACGTTTGCCGAGGGATTCGAGATTTGCATTGCCACAACACTGGCGACGAGGGATTCGAGACTTATATTGCCACAACACTGGCGACAAAGGATTCGAGACTTATATTGCCCCAACACTGGCGACGAGGGATTCGAGACTTGCATTGCCGCAACACTGGCGACGAGGGATTCGAGACTTGCATTGCCACAACACTGGCGACGAGGGATTCGAGACTTATATTGCCACAACACTGGCGACGAGGGATTCGAGACTTATATTGCCACAACACTGGCGACGAGGGATTCGAGACTTATATTGCCACAACACTGGCGACGAGGGATTCGAGACTTGCATTTCCACGACACTGGCGACGAGGGATTCGAGACTTGCATTGCCACAACACTGGCGACAAGGGATTCGAGACTTGCATTGCCACAACACTGGCGACGGGGGATTCGAGACTTGCATTGCCACCACATTGGCTGCTAGGGTTTTGAGACTTATATCGCCACAGTAAACAATATCATAGTAAATATGACTTGCTCAACGTTTGTTCCCAGAAGGCATTTTTTCTATATATTTCACTCCTACAAAAGTAATGTTAAAACAAAACATGTCTGTCTGAATACCAATACCTGACAATGTAAGGATGGGGCAAAGTCTTATCTTGATCTTACTTGTCCATATTGGCCGCATCATTAGATCTATTGTGGCGATGGGACAGGGGTTGGAACTTGGTTGATAGTGTGAAACCTAATAGATTGGAGAATCTTCCTTGGGCCCTGTCTAAGAGAGTCTAGTGGTAGATACACCAACTCAGATGTTGCACCAATACTCGGTGCATGGGTGATGGGTTAGGCTTTATAAAGATATAGGATATTGGCAGGTGAGAGAAGTTTTCTAGCCTGGTAGAGGGAACCCACCTTCTCTGTAACAGACTTGACAGTATTTATTCCAAGTTATATTACTCGTGTATGTTGAATGTTGGACTCTCAGGTAAATTGCTATTAGCCATGACAATCGGTGATTGAAAAAGGTCTTATAAGATTTGTTTCTCTCTTTCCAGCAAGTTCGTCGGAGCACATTCCACTGGAGTACTTATAAAGGAAATGTAAGGACACAACATTGGGGTGATGGGACGGGCTGAAGTGTGATAGATCGTGTGGTAGATAGCGTGGCGATGGTTATATAGAGATCTAGGATATAGACTGGTAGGTTTAAGAAGTTTTCTAGCATGATAGAGGGAGCCTACTTTCTTTGCAGTAGACTTAACAGTATCTAGAAGTTCTAGTATTTGTTCCAATTCATGTTACCTGTGAATATAAATTTGAGTGATTGACTTTCAGGTAGGATGCTATTCGTCATGGCAACTGATGGTTGAGGATGTTTCTTATAATTATTAAAAGAAAGGAGGTTCGTCTTAGTAGCATCAAACGTTACTATCAATTTTGTCCCTCATTTAACTGCATGTTGTAAATCATTTTCTAGAAATTCGTTTTCATACGTGGTAAGAATAAAGTGTGAGAAAATTTTGCAGTAGAAACAAACATGAAAAAGTGGTAAAAAAACAACAAAACAAGTATATAACAATGAAATGTTACCAAAGGCAGTATAAGTTACTCTTCTACCCATCTAGATACATTTTCTATGTTTCATTTCAAAGCGTTCATTTTCTTTGAAACACAAGTGGTGCCAAGTGTTCAGTTATAACAAGAAAAATGGCAAACATGGGTCAATCGTCCTTGGAGTCTCGATAAGTTTGAGGGATTGACTTTCAGGTAGGATGCTATTAGCCATGACAAACGGTGGTTGAAAAAGTATCTTATCATTGTTAAAGGAAAGCAGCTCTGTCTTAGTAGCATTTAACTATCTCTCTTTTGTTTCTGCTGAGTCTAGACTGAACCTTATAAATCTTGAACATAAATAATAATGTACAACAGTCATGAGACTGAATACCTCTGCCTGACGACGTAAGAATGTACCAAAGTTTTATCTGAATCCACTTCACATCATATAAAGAAATCCCAAACATATGCCATGGAAATGATAACTCAAAAAAAACTACTTACCTGATTCAGACGAGATTATTCGTAATTACTCTTATCCAACAGCGTCAGATATATGGCATAATGACGGTTCTCGCCAGGTCACTGAAGTTAAGCAATGTGGAGCCTGGTCATTACTAAAATGGGTGACCAATTTGGGAATACCAGGCGCTGTATGTAGGAGGACGTCGACACTTCCCTGCAAGAGTTTCAAAAACCTAACAGTTATCTCCCCCAATGGGCATGTACATGTGACTGGGAATTGCTTGTGAATTTTATGCTCCAATGGAACTTTCTCCTTTGGAGGAAGCTGGTTAAACTGAAATATATATACAGCACATAGTATTCCCAAACTGTCACTCAACTCCAATGATTTGAACTAGCCAAACGCACATGATTTTTAGAATATGACATCTTCGTTCTGTAACGAGTATGTACATCATAAAGATTTTTCTGTGTTTTTTTTAAATAAGTGTAATTCTAAATATACAACAAATTTTTTGTTGATACTTGAAGATAATAAACATTTTGTTTTCTTCAGATGTTTTTTTAAACAGCCTTTGTTAAAAAAGGAGTATATAGTTCTATTAAACTTTTATTCTTTAAATAATTTAACTTTGTTCGTTTTAGTAAAAACAGTTAGAAAAAAATTCTTCACTCAGTAGGTGAGCCTTGGAAGATTGTCAGTGAAAGAAATACAATCGCCAAAAGATAAACGTTTCATTATTTCTAGTCGCCACTTTGAAAAATCACTCGCATTGTAGAGCCCTGTTAAGATTTTATGACAGTTGGTAAAAAAGAATCTATATTTTGAAACCCATAAAATATGCCCAAATTTGCCTATATTTGTATGTATAGTGTCCTGGCAAGCCAGCTTTAGTTTTGCTGCTTTGGGATGAATTTAAAAAATTTTTTTTTTTATTTGTTGTCCCCCTCGGTGGCCTTGCCAGGCCACTAATATATATAGATATACCACCATTTTTGGCAATTTTATAAGTTTGAAATTTTGGCGACTATTGATTAGAATTTAACAAATAAAGACTCGTTGGAAAGGTAATAACCTGAATTGTGTAGTGGGCTATGTAACATTTGCCCGTAAGGTCGCACATTAAAGGGATCATCCAGAGCCTATTTTTGGTGCTTTTTTTATAGCCATAAAATGTTTCAGTCAAAGTCATTTGTTTTCCTAGCTTTGCATATGAATTACAAAATATTTGATATTTCCCAAAAACGATGGCTTTGATGAAGGGGAGACTAAAACTTGCTGCTGTGGTTTCAAATGATCTAAAATAACAGTAAGGGGGAGACTTGATTCCAAATATTTCTCATATGTTATATCTCCTCCCTTTGGTTTTCATACATAAAGTAAATTTCACAACTGGAGATATTCATAACCATACCCTATTTCCAAAAGAGGGGAGATATAACATGAGAAATATTTGGAATCAACTCTCCCCTTGCTGTTATTTCAGATCATTGGAAACCATAGTAAGTTTTAGTCTCTCATCCATCAAGGCCATATATTTTGGGGAATTATACACACACACATACAATCAATAGTATATCGAATTCACAAGCGATGCCCAGTAGCTAATAGCCGGGAGATGTTAAGTTAATTCTAAATCATGATTAATTAGAACAATAGACACCTTATTTTTTTTATTTATTTAATTTTTTTCAAGCATAATTCAATCCCAGAACTAAATCATTGGTTAATATAGCATGCATGGTCCCCCGGTGAGTGCACAGTGAACGAGGTATAAAAAAGATTACTAAGTCAGCATTTGCTCCCCACCTCCATTTAGCCCCAAAAGTTTCCAGGGAACGGCGAATCCTGGTGAAAATGAACAAACGGTGCAGTTTTAGGCCTTAACATATGTAAATTTGAGTTCTGCACCATGCAAAAAAAGAAATGCATAAGTCTATGATTTGCTACAGCCCCATTTAGCCCCAAAAGTCCCGAAGGCCTTAACATATTCAAATTTGAGTTCAGCACAATGCAAAACTGCTAAATAGACATACACATATATTTTTGTCCAAAATTTTATATATATACTAGCAGGGGTGCCCGGCGTTGCTCGGGTGTTTGGAGGTGTATGCTGTGCAAAAAAAGCAAAAATACAAAAAATGGTTACTTTTTTAAAACTTTCACCCCTATTATGACCCCTTAAAATTTATAGTTTCGGGCTCAAATCACTTTATTAAGTTAGATCCAGGTTCAAGGAACCTACATCTAAAATTTCAAGTGTCTAGACCCAAAATTGTCGGAGGAGTTTGGTAGAGTTCTTAAAGGTCAAATCGTTGAAATTTGACCCCTTAACAGCCAAATTTCTGGCTGACACCCGTCACATCGATTTTCCCAAATCTCAGTACCCGGTATTTCAAATTTCGAGTCTATAGACTAAAAATTGACAGAGTTATTGCGTAGGGAAATGTACACAGACAGACAGACACACAGATAGACAGACACGTTCATTTATTTATATATATATATATATAACAAAATAGTGTTTTTATTAGCCCTAAAAGAGCCTCTGGGACACGCGCAAGAGTTATCGCAAAGTATAGACAAACAAAATTATATAGAAATCAGTTAGTTACAACTTTTCAGAAAGTTTTATAAAAATCCAAAGCATCAATCTTTTTTAATAAGCACAAAAGTGTCAATTTTAGCCATTTTAAACCGAAAGGCACCCCTAGAGTTTTTTTCCGGAAAATCCGTTCAGTTATTTTTTTACTTGTATCATGTTTAATGTTTGTGCAAAAAATTTCAAGAAATTCCAACGCATAGTTATTGAGAAAAGTGTGGACGGACGAATGGACAAGGATGAATTTACAGGTTCATCCTCCTTTTGTCAGGAGACCAAAAAAAAAAAAAGTAAAATAAAATAAACAAAAAAAATAACCTTATGGAAACGTTAATTAACTCTCATTTTGTGTAATAATCGGCAGAATTTTTGTGGTTAATAGTGAATTCGTCTGTCCAATTTGGGATGGAATTTCATTAAAAATATTTTCTAGTTATTGGATACCAATTTCATTTTTGCTTAATGTAAATATGCCATTAAAATAGTTCACATAGATTGTGGCTTCAGTAATATTGTTTAAAAGGTAATTTTATTTTCTAGGTGGGACTTGTAAAAAAAAATTAGTTTCATTTAGACTAACCATAGTTATCTTAATTCCTTTGGGATTGTCTGCTGTTTTTATTATTGTATTAGCGTGGGGGGGCAGGTTTTGCTCGGTCGTAAAATATGCTTAAATCTTAATTTGTCCAGATGTCCACATTTCGTATATATTGTGATTTCAAAAATAAAAATAAAATGAAAAAATATTTGTGCCATAAGCTAATGGTAACGTTTCCACTGTGCTAGGTGTATCAGAATTTTTGTAGGAATTTTTGACACCCCTAACACGAAACTGCGAATAAAATATAAAAAAACTCGTATTTTCTCTTTTAAAGGTGGGTTGTTTATTTTCTTTATGGATTATACTTCCAAAATAAACTATTAAAGTTGTATAAAAAGTAATAGAAATATTATTTTTTATTTTTAAAAAAACAGTAATGAAATTAATTGAATTTTACGAGTTCAGTATTTTTCAATTTTTAAACTTTAAAAATCTATCAATTTTTCTATTGATTCAATTTTTACGATATTTTCAGGGAGACGGACAGACAGACATAGTTTTATAAATTAGATTATATTGGCAGTATTTGGATTCTTTGGACTATTGTTCTCATCTTGAGTGCTTTTTTTTTTTTTTTTTTTTTTACAAAGGAGTCACCTCTTATCAAGGCCCAGAGGCCATTCGAGGATAAGGATGAATAAGCATACAATGGGGCAATGTTGTAATAATTGTTAGTAATGGAAATTTGGTAAATTGGATTACTTAAGGGGAACGGCTCATCAAGAACTTGTTTACATTGGACTTGAAGACGACCATATTATAGTCAGCCGGAAAGCAGGCAAAAGGAAGAGAGTTCCACAGGTGTGAAGTTCTAAGAAAGAAACTTTCTTCATGGAATCACAGATAAAGAATGAGGGAAATTATTGATAGTGGTTTCAGCTAGACGAGTGTTTCTCATGAAAGTTTGGCAACGGAGGACCATAGATTGGATCTCAGCCGAGCACTTGCCATGAAAATAACGATAAAGCAGAGACAGGCTTGCAACGTCTCTTCTGTGTGAAAAAGGTTGCAGGGAAGAGAAAAGGGATTTTCCCACAAGGCTACGAAGTCTGTTTTAAACTCTGTCAAGGCGGAATAAGGTCTTTCTAGCCGCTCCTGCCCAGATGTGGCAACAGTACTCCATCCTTGGATGTACTTGGCTCTTATATGGATAGAGAATTGCATCAGCAATGAGTTTTCACGTTTCGGTTAATGTAACCTCCAACCTTCTTCATGTGTATTTTGTTGAGAACCTGAGAATCTGCATGGAATTTCGAATGGAACCATTTATTTAATCAATGTGGGTAGCATGTTCTCGTTCTGTCAGCTATGATTGGAAACAAGCTGTAAGTAATTTGCAATTGTATTTTCCAAGTATTCTATCCACTGTGACACGAATCTTTGCGCGGATTCAGTTGTAAGAGAGACCTTTTGAAGATTTGGGTAGCCGAAAATACAATCACGAATTGCCTAATACTTCTGTTGAGTCATGGCTGACAGAACGAGAGCATGCTACCCCTTGGATTAAATAAAGGGTTCTGTTTGAAATTCTGTGCATTCCGTAGTAAATTACTGATTCCGATTCTGTATAAATATTTAACTATAGAGCTATGTTTTCCTCCGATTCCTGAAAACACACGTTAAATGTGCATATTTTCTCAAACTTAAAAGTACACCGGGGGGGGGGGGTAAGATTTACAGATTTTAGTTTTACTTTTATTTTTTTATTTTGAGGAATGATAAAATAAAAATTTATTGATTTTAAATTATCAGTAAACTAAAATCGATAGATCATCCCCCACAAGTGTATTTTTATTTTTTAGTAAATATCTATGCACGTAACATGTTTTATGATAAGAAGAAAAATAGCAACTTTTTAAATATTTAGAAAGAATTGGGATCAGGAAAAGTATTGGAATCGTCTCATCACTAATATATACGTTATTGAGTCAAGAGTCGCCAACCTGATAGGTCCTGAACTTCATCTAGGCTTCAACCTCTGTCCTATCAACGAAATGTTGCATCCCTCTGCCTGTTCTACAAGTACTTTAATCGTGAATGCTTTAACGAACTACAATCACTTGTACTCTCTCAATGTGAATACCCCGACAAACCCGACAAACTGCTAAATCCCACCCCTTCACAGATCCCTAGGTGTAAGAAAGCCTTCTACAATAGTTTTTTTTTTCTCCCAGAACTGCTAGACTTTGTAACTCCCTTCCGGGATTCTGGTTTCCCAACTGTACTGACATGCAGAAGTTCAAGTGTAATGTGAACAGACATCTTGCTACTCATCTCCCTTCATAATACTCCTGCAACTTATGTCCCTGATAGTAGCCCCCTATTTAAAGTGGCACTGTGCCTTGTTTGGGGTGAAAATTGAATTAAAAAAAAAAAAATTGATTCGTCTGAACATGCACCTATCTTTTTAAAAATCTCTTGTCATAACACAAAATTTGATGTAGAGCAATTCTTTTCTCTATTAAATGGTTATTTAACTTTTTTCCAACTTTTTGGTTGGAACACCCCATAAATTATCGGGTTTCCAATATCTCCCCCGCCCCCGATTCAGATTCTTTATAAATATCTCAATATTTTACTATATTTTTTGGATTATAATGGGGGTATGATCCCTCACAATTGGGTGATTCTATTTATAAACGAAGCTGCTAGAAACTGACAAATCAAATTAATGCACGTTCTGTTACCAACCAATCAGAAACCAGAATGGCTCCATAAAAATTGAACCTTTTTTAGCAACCTTGTATGTGTTTTCTTCGTGTCTTTTGCTCTTTAGTCTACAAAATAATAAAGTCAGGAACCTCTACAGAACTGCTGTCTACTGAGAACTCGTCATCTCCAGGACTTGTGTAGAACAACTAACCATCGGAAAATGTTCTGAAACTAAACATGGCTTCCAATTCAAGACACCGCCTAAATTACCGTGTTTCCAATATTCCCCTCCCCAATTCCGATTCTTTATAAATATCTAAATATTTAACTATAAATTTTTTTTTTTTTCCCAATTACCGTAAAAAAACCACATGTTAAATGTGCACATATTTTCTCAAACGTAAAAATACAATTGTGGGAGGGGTGGTCTATAGATTTTTAGCTGTAGTTTAAAATCTAATATATAAAAGGCTGTATGTCTGTCAGTCTGTCTCGCCATATTTTCAAACTCTATCTTCTCCAAAACTAAAAGTCGCTAAGCGGCACTAGTGGCCTAAAATGATTGGATTTTTTTATGGACCATTCTTTTATGGGTCTTTAGCCGGTTTAAATAATTTTTTAAGGCGTCAAAAAAGGGTCAAAATTGCAAAAATCGTGATACATTTTGTACATTCATCTTAGTTTATTTTAAATTTTTAATCAGTTCATATGCGTATCACGTTGGTGTAGTGGTAATGTCCCCAGCTTTGAATGCCACAGTTTCGGTTTCGATTTTGGCTGATTGCACCGAAATACTTTTTATTTATTTTTGAAATCACGATGATAATAATATACATAAAATCTGAAAAAATGAAAACATATTTAAGCGTATTTTATGACCGGGCAAAGCCGGGCGTCTCCACCCTCCGCTAGTAATAAATATTTATTTTATTATTACAACCAGCAGATGGAGATTTTAAAGCCTAAAAAAATATTATGCCAATGTTACCTTCCGTGTTACTTAGAATATATATTGCAAAATTCGTAATGATCCATTCATTCGTTTGAGAGACATTATCCTATTTTTATATGCACTTATATTCAAGCACGTCTGATTGAACACGACAGTTCTTTTTTCTGCTTTTGTTGGATAACCTTTCAATTCGTCAAGCGGTCTTCTTTATTTTGGCTGACATGTTGTATATTATGGCAGCCAATAGTTGTCGTTCGGCCATATTATTCTCGAGCGCATTTCAATAGGTAAAGAAGACCGCTTGGTGAATTGAAAAGTTATCCAACAAAATCGGAAAAAAGAACTCCGTCATGTTCAATCAGACGTGCTTGAATAATAAGTTGTTGCCAATATATATATATATATATATATATATATATATATATATATTTATTCAGGTTTGAGGTGTTCAAAAGTCAGTACTAATGATGACGACGAGGTTGTTAAATAGTGCTCAATAAAAAGATCAAAATATTTATTTGGGGGTAAACAGTTACATATGGTCGCTACAAATAGCTATCTGTTTCAGTCAGAGATTTCAGGCGACCTGGAGCCTCTCGACGCCAAAAAGAAAAATGGGATAGATAAGAGAGAAATTAAAAAAGAAAAATGAAGCTTTTCAAAAAAGTATAAAAAGTTCATAAAGAGTCTCTTTGACTGAAACAGATGGCTATTTGTAGCGACCATATGAAACTGTTTACTCCCAAATAATAAATAATTATATATATGCATGCTAGACATGGGACTGCATTGCCGCCGCGCAAAAATGAAGGATGACATCATCAGTAAAAGAGAAAAGCAAACGATAGTGGAAAGAAGAGAACCTGAGAGGATGCAGTTCATCCCTGCCGACCCCACCATTTCTCCCACTGATTACACCTGCAGTAAGTGCCAAAGAAGCTGCAAATTCAGAACTGGACTGTATAACCACAGCAGTTGCTGTAGTGCACCAGACTCGGTGCATAATGCCATTGTCTTACAAGACAAAGTTGCCATCATCATATGCTATGATTAAGCTCTATTGCAGGTAGGGGGTGAGGAATGGCCTTTACCATTTGAAGATCGTAGTTTATCAATTGCTTAGTGTTTTTTTTTTTTTTAAATCCATGAATTTTTTTATAAAGGAAAGGGAGGTGAGTCATAAGTTGTGAATCTGCATTAAATTAACACGTCATCATTAACTCTTATCCTCAAGTAACTTTTGGCCTTCTTAAATGATAAACTAAGAAACTGAATTTTCTATATACATATATATGGTCTTGAGTTTTTCAACCTTTTAACACCATGAAAATTAAAACTTGTGATCCCAAATCCTTCACTGGAAAGTTTTTTTTTTTTTTTTTTGTAGGCCATTCACTGCATTATTTTGCTGCCAAGAATTTATTCTTGTTCCAAGTATTATTATTATAGGGATCGTCAGTTGTTTGCCATGAAAATTTTTTTCAGAGTTTTAAAAACAAACAATATTTTATATCATGGCACCCCAGCAGTGTTGATCAAACATCACGTCTCTTAGAAAACGAGAATATTGAATCTAGCTTCTGAATATATAGCGTTATTTGGCTTTCTAATTTCTATAATATAATTAAAATATGAAATGTTTGACTATCTGGGAGTTCCAGGTGCTGTATGTGCTCTCCGATTACTTTGGAAATGTTTCTAGTCGTCTTGGACGTCTCCTGGCCACTGAACTCAAGCAGTGCCAATTCAGGAGAGGTGTAGTTGGGGATTGTGCAACCCTTGCCTTACAATTACACATGTAGCTACCTTTTACAGAAGATATCCATTGTCTCTTGAACTGAACGGAGGCATTGAGATATATATCATATACTGAGTTTCTATCCTTTTTATTATTATATTTTTTAAATTGTGACGTGGCTCGTTCCAGTCATTTGGAAGGTACACGGAGTATGCAGGAGAGTGTATATTCCAATAACAATAAGTCTGAGCTCCAATCGAGGTCCCCCTATGCCAAACTTTTACAAAAACACCCGTCTAGCTGAAACCACTATCAATAATATCCCCCCGTTCTTTATCTGTGTCTAAGCCTAAACGTAGATTCCATCAACAGAGCTTCTTTCTTAGAACTGCACGCCTATGGAACTCAGTTTGCCTGCTTTCCAGCTGACTACAATTTGGTCGTCTTCAAGTCCAATGTGAACAAGTTCTTGATGAGCCGTCCCCTTAAGTAACCCAATTTGCTAAATTTCTACTACTGACTATTTTCCCATTGACTATTGTGCATTATTAACTCTTATCCTCAAATGGCTTTCGGGCCTTGATAAGTGGTGACCAACTATTTGTAAATATGCCTTGTTCTTGTTCCACTACTGTTAAGTGTGGAGACATTATGTTGAACAAAGATGGCGGTCAAGAAGTAGTGCAGTCCCGATACTGAGTGTAAAGTAACTGCCAGTAACAAAGATGGCGGCCAAGAATCAAATGCGGTTCGTGACATAGCCAACGGCAAGCTGATTGAATCCAGAATTCGACAATTTTTATAGTGACTTTGGAAGATTTTCATTGGTTGGTTACAAAAAATAAAAACGATTGTGTGAATCATTGGTGTCATACCCTCATTAGGAGTCGGAAACATTCGCCATTTCTGTCTTATCATTCTGTTTTGTGTGTGTGATCAAACATAAACATAGGTGAAATGTCTATATTTTTTTTTTTCCATAAACGTCTTAATCGTGTTTCATTGTATATACAGTCGATGATCCCATCACACAACTCTTCAGAAACGAGAGAATATTCAAGACAGTCTTAACTTGTACTTGTGATTGCATTCCCCCGCGGTGTCCATACATGTAGGCGTGTACGCGTATACATATTGATATGTATACTTTGGCAGCGGAATTAATCCAAGTGTATTCAAACAATCACGAGTAAAGATTGTTCATCAGTGTGTGTCCGTTGTCGACTCCACAGTCTGAGCTATAGACGTGTGTTGCCAAGGTAAAAATTAAAACCTGCACCAATAGCTATTTTGTTACACATGCATATTTGTAATACCGTCGTTTGACCTTCTCTTGACAAGTTCTATTTCTTTAATTTTCACACCGATTTTCCCACATATAAAGTTTTGCAAGGTTCGAATATCCTATATATTAATTTTCATGTCTGTAGACTAGGAACTGACACGAGTTTGGTAGGCAAATTTTTTTAACATATATATATATATATATATACGCATACATAAATATATATGGAAACAATTTTGTGTTTACTATAAGCTTTTTATACAAATATTATGCAAGTATAAATCATGTAGAATATCTGTATGAATATAATTACACATAATAGTTAACTAAAGATGATCATCTCATAAGAAAACTGAAAAAACTAATACGGAATTAATTAAAATGAATGCTTAAAAGAATATGCAAATTAGTTAGATCTTTTGCAGATGAATGCAATTCAACAACTCATATATAAGAAAATTGTATTTTCTTTTTAAATGAATAGAAAAGAGGGTTTTTAATATGAATATCAACGCACAAAACTGAAAAAACTGATAGGGAATTAACTTAAATGAATGCTTAAAAGAATATGCAAATTAGATAGATCTTTCATAGATGAATGCAATTCCACGATCCATATATATAACTAAGTTGTATTTTCTTTTTACATAACTAGAAGGGTTTTAATATGAATATCAATACATACAAAAAAAAATTTATAGGAGTGTGTGTGTGTGTATATATATATATATATATATATATATATATATATATACTATAATTTTCTTTTTAATATCTACAGACATTAGTGTTTTATTAGTGCGAGGGAATCATTATTACAGCCGGTTAGGAGATTCGAACCCGGCCATGAAACCATCTCTGACTAATGCGAGGAAAAAAACACAGCCAACGTTATATATATTCAGACACACACACACACACACACACACACACACACACACACTTTAGGGTATTGAAATGAATTGGATTACAAGTTGGTGAATCCACTGGTTTAAAGTCTTATCGAATATCAGAAGGAAATATTACCTACACTACACCATTCTTACAATATGGATCTTAATTTTTTTAAAGGATTATTTCTGCAATTGGATACCAATTATCTAATCCTTTTTATGCTTTCGACACTAATTCCCTTTCTCTATGTCCCTTAAAGACATTTCATCTTTAACATTTTCTCTGCATGTGGTATTTAGCAAAATAATTGCAAAGAAATATTGTTGTGTACCAGGGGGTTTAACGATGAGAGAGACGTGCGTGTGTGTGTGTATATATATATATATATATATATATATATATATATATATATATATATATATATACTAGCATTTCAGCCCGGCGTTGCCCGGGTGTTTGGATGTGTATGTTGAGCAAAAAAAAAAAAAAGTGGTAGTAGGAAGGCAGGCTCGAACCCGTACCGCAAAGGAGGAAAAGAACAGGGTAAAACCTAACGTTTATGCTGTTACGACTACCGCCAAACTGGAAGCAACATTTTTTTTTAAATTAAGGCTAAACAATCTAAAGGAGAGGATAACTTTCAAAAATATCGGCGAAAAAAGTGATCCCCCCCCTCTGTAGAAAAGTGCCTAGTTGAAGGGGAAGATATTAATGTTTTTAGCCAATTTTTTGATATTTGTCGTATGAAAGGTCGAACTTAAAAACGATACTGATCTTGGTAAAATTCGTCGCCTCTATTGAAAGTTTAAGGCAGACATGCAAACCGACATACTTTCATACATTTATATATTGGTAACTAAAAATTTTCGACCCAAACTGATGAAAAAGCTTGCCCTATCTCTGAATACCATCTATGTAAAATTTTAAATATTTAGACCAGAAATTGTTAGAGTAATTTGGAAGAGACCGCAGAGGTCAATTTTTTAAAGACTTTGACCCCTATTATGACCCCTTAAAATTTATTGTTTTGGGCTCAAATCAAGTTAAGTTAGATCCATGTCCAAGGAACCTATATCTAAAATTTCAAGTGCGTAGACCCAAAATTGTCAGGAGTTTGGTAGAGTTCTCAAAGGTCAAATCGTTGAACTTTGACCCCTTAATCGCCAAATTTCTGGCCAAAAACCGATCACATCGATTTTCCCAAATCTCAGTACCCTGTATATCAAATTTCGAGTCTGTAGACTAAAAATTGACAGTTATCGCGTAGGGAAATGTACACAGACACGTTCACTTATATATATATTACATCATGACGACGACGACTCTGACAATTTTGGGGACTTCATAATAATGTGGACTGGGAGATATTTGGAAGAGATACTTCACTTATGATGATGGTGGGGAGGACACACCTTACTTGAAAGGGTTGTACAAAGTTCGTTAATGTATGTGTGTTCACTTTTTCTGTGTGTCTACAAAAGGCTTTTTTCAGAGAAGCGGTCGGTCGGTTCACAAATTTTTAAAACTTTTTATATCACATATAAATCGTAATATCTCAGAGTTAACAACGAAGCTCGCCTGTCTATTTAATTTGCTCAACTTCGGGAAGATAAATATTCAACATTTGTCGCTCGCCACATGTGGATTAGTCTTTTTCCTATAACATCTTGGGAAAATAAAAATAAAGCGTTCCCGCAGTAAATGAAATACTATCCCGCAGTCAAACTTGACCTCATTAACTCATTAAAATGTGCACCTGCCAAATCCAAGTAATTAAATAAATTCAAACGTGTTTCCGTTAGCATCTCGCGGTGGCCCAATGGTTAAAACCGTCGCACTCTTTTTCTTTTTTTTTCACACTTTAATTTCCAACTTTGCCTCAATGGTTCAGGTTTGATCCTCATACTTACCTACCAAAACATTTTTTTTAACCCCCCACCCCGGAGTTTCCACACACACCTCCAAACACCTGGGCAACGCCGGGTCCCCCTCGCTAGTAGATGATAAAACAGATTTACCTTTTCTGTTGTAAAGAATGACGACACATGACGAACACTTACAAAACATAAATGGTGATTTCTTTATTCATCTGATCGGCCGGTCGATGACGTCATGAATTCAAACTTGGATCTACATGGTCTAATGTTCTACCCTTCGCTTCTAAGAGCTCTCCTCTCCAACTGACTATCTCTCATCAACTGTCGACTTTCAACTCTGTCTGATCAACTCCTCTGATCAACTGACTGACGACTCGCCTAACTCCGAACCCTCGGATCCTATATTGAGAAATCTCCTTTGTTTATGACGCCAGAAGTGTGTTTTCAAACGTAACTAATTTTCACGTGGCTTTACATATGTTTGTCCAAACACACTTTTGGCAAACAAAAGAATCCTCAATTCTGATTCTAACCTATTTTTAAACAATATATTTTTAATTTGCATTGTCCATTCTTTTAACTGACATATTTAGTATCTAGATTTCTAAAAGAATGGACATTCGACTCTTTCTGATACAAACAATATTTAACTATTTCTAATAGAATTAACAATGGACTGAATTTCTAACATTCCATTTTTCCATTGTCTTTAACACTTGCCTACAGGGTTCGATTCTAACCTTATCCTAATATCATTTTCACTTAGCTAGTACGTCTTAATGGTAAGGGACAGCTCTTCATGTAACAATATTAGTATTTTGCTGGAATTTTTCCTCTGAGGAGATGTACTTACATTGAAAATCCATGGATTAAGGACATTAATTTAAATATTGTATTCCTTGGTTCAAGCAATAAAATTTAATTTTGAAACTTGACTTTTCTTAATTGAAATTTGAACTTATAAACTCATATATATATAAATATATGAGTTTATAAGTTCAAATATATATATAATATATATATATATATATATATATATATATATATGCTCTACTGATATAATTGATGGACTCTGACGTTTGTGCGCATATTTGAAACTTTGCAGACTTTTTATGCAAAAAGAAATAAAAGGAATATTTTTTCCTTTTTCCGGAAATAAAAATGCGTTTTTTTTTTTTTCTTCCACCCTTAGTGCTACCCTCCCCATCCTTCCCACCTCTCTCTGCTGATTATTGATCTTTTGAAATGAGATACGGATCAATCGAATTGAATTCTGTTCAATCAAATTATTTTGGGTGCCCCACTCATGAAAATAGCTTCCAATTTTAGTGTTTCTTTTTTTAGTCTGGATAATTCCATGTTCAGCTAGCGATACACACACACACTTACGTCGGTACACACGCAACTGATGTTAGTAATTGTAAGGTCAAAAAATAGCATATGCACACACAAGGTCAAAAAATAGCATATGCACACACAAGGTCAAAAATAGCATATGCACACACAAATATACAGGGTGACCGCAAAAAAACGGGCTCCAACTCTAATTAGGTCCCGTTTCTTAGTGTTTTGTCCGAATGAAATTAAATTTTGGTCATAACTAGTTTATTATATTCAAAACATCACATCAAAACACAAGGATCTTTGGCCCTTTTTTCTCCGTTCTACAGCATATGTTCTAGATGGCCTCCATTTAGCTTTTGTTTTTTGTTTTTTTTTGGGGGGGGGGTCACTCTGTATGTATGTAGAACTTGAATGCCTACTAGACACTAATCTCGAGTGCCTTTCTCTGTACAGGGATTTGTCAGGAAAACCTTACATCATGATACTTTTCCCTAGAAGTAAACCCTGACCAATAATTCAAAATCACATAGTATTCACAGCCCAATAAGATCTCCTCACTATGGCTAACTTACATTAGCTTTTATGAGGAACTAGCCTGAGTGGCAGGCGTTGCCCGGGTGTTTGGAGATGTGTGTTGAGCAAAAAAAAAAAAAAAAAAAAAGTGGTAGTGGGCAGGCAGGCTTGCACCCATGAATGTGGAGAGAGGTGTTAAAAAAAAAAAAAAATGGTAGTAGCGGAGGGAGGGAATCAAAACAACAGTAGGCAGCCAGGGTGAAGAGAGGTGTTAAAAAAAAAGTGGTAGCAGGCAGGTAGGCTCGAACCCATGACACGAAGGTGGAAAAGAAAGTGAAAGAAAATCTGACATCTTCGCCGATGTCTCCATGATGTGACCGGAAGTCAAAAGCATTGAAATTAACTGAAGTCAATCCAACGGTGACGCTGACTTGCTAAAATATCAGCAAAAAAATCGACCCCCCCCCTTGTACAAAACGGCCGAGTTTAGGGTGAAGGAATTAATGTTTTGGGCCAATTTTTCGATATTTCTTGTCTGAGACGCTGAGCTTCAAAATAATACCGATCTTGTCAGGATCCGTTGCCTTTGTCGAAAGTTTTTGCAAGACATACAAACATACATACATGCATACATTTAAAGTATTTAATTTATATATATATATTCTAGCGGGGGGTACCCGGCGTTTCCCGGGTGTTTGGGGTGTGTATGTAGGAGAGGGTGACCCTGTTTTAATATTATTAAAAAAAATCACTGTTAAGAAAAATTGGAAAAACCAAAACAAAGCAAAACAGCGAACAAGCGTAAAAAAGGAAAAAAAAAAAAAAAAAGGTGTAAAAGAGGAAAAGTTTCGATAGAAAGACAGGCTCGAACCCAAATCATCGAGGCTAAGGCGGAATTTGTAATGCAATATTTTTTTACAAACAATTTGTAATGCAATATTTTTTTTTCCAAACTATTCGTAATGCAATATTTTTTTACAAACAATTTGTAATGCAATATTTTTTTTTACAAACTATTCGTAATGCAATATTTTTTTACAAACTATTTGTAATGCAATATTTTTTTACAAACTATTTGTAATGCAATATTTTTTTACAAACTATTTGTAATGCAATATTTTTTTTACAAACTATTCGTAATACAATATTTTTTTACAAACTATTCGTAATGCAATATTTTTTTACAAACTATTCGTAATGCAATATTTTTTTACAAACTATTCGTAATGCAATATTTTTTTACAAACTATTCGTAATGCAATATTTTTTTACAAACTATTTGTAATGCAATATTTTTTTACAAACTATTTGTAATGCAATATTTTTTTTTACAAACTATTTGTAATGCAATATTTTTTTTTACAAACTATTTGTAATGCAATATTTTTTTTTACAAACTATTTGTAATGCAATATTTTGTTTTACAAACTATTTGTAATGCAATATTTTTTTTACAAACTATTTGGTATGCAATATTTTTTTTTACAAACTATTTGGTATGCAATATTTTTTTTTACAAACTATTTGGTATGCAATATTTTTTTTTACAAACTATTTGTAATGCAATATTTGTTTTTTACAAACTATTTGTAATGCAATATTTGTTTTTTACAAACTATTTGTAATGCAATATTTTTTTTTTACAAACTATTTGTAATGCAATATTTTTTTTTTACAAACTATTTGTAATGTAATATTTTTTTTTACAAACTATTTGTAATGCAATATTTTTTTTTACAAACTATTCATAATGCAATATTTTTTTTTTCAAACTATTCGTAATGCAATATTTTTTTTTACAAACTATTCTGGACCAGCTGGACCTGTGGAAATTCCACATGGAGTTCATTCATATATAATATATTGATGTTGGCATTCTGTGGATGTTCAGCGTAAATGGAGATGCTCTGATATTATTGTAGCTCTTTTGTTAAAACTGCAAAAGTATTTATCTAGGCTAGCAGGGACGCCCAGCACGCTCGTAAAATACTTAAATATGATATTTTAATTATGCAGATTTCGTATATATTATTATATTCAATTTTGTATTGATTCTTATTTATTATAAAGTTGTGATTTCAAAAATAATAAAATATATCCATCTATCTGTGTGTATCAGCTTGAATCGAAACAGAAACTAAAACTTATGAAGAAATATATATAGCTGAGTGCCTTCAGCTGAGTGGGAGACATTTATACATATACAGTTCTGCTCTGAGATGCTTGGGACTTCATTTGTATATACTGAGGGTGATAGATGCACAGTTCTTATATTCCTTATAACGCATATAGAGAGGAGGAGGAGAGATACATATCTTGTAAGAGCTACACAATGTTTATAATAAGATGTTTAACACATTACCTTTTGGTTGTTGAATGATGACACATGACAACAGTTTTACAAAAACACAAAGATGATACTTTATTCATTGGACCGGTCGAATGCTGATAGCGTCAGGAATTCAAATTCGGGATCTACATAGTTTACTGTTCTTCCTTTCGCTTCCAAAGGGTCAGCTGACCACTGACTGCGAACTGAATGACTCTCAACTCTCTCTCTGACTGACTAGCAGACTCAACTTCTCTGAAATTCGAACCCATCGAACTATATGGAGAATCGTCCTTTGTCTATGACGTCAGAATAGTGTTTCCCAAACGTGACCAATTCACATGGCTATGCACACGTTTTTCCAAACACTGACTAACTCCAAACTCTCTCTCTCTCTCTTTCTGACTGACTAGCAGACTCAACTCCTCTGGAATTCGAACTATATGGAGAATCGTCCTTTGTCTATGACGTCAGAAGTGTGTTTCCCAAACGTGACTAATTCACATGGCTATGCACACGTTTTTCCAAACACTTTGGACAACAAAGAATTCTCAACCTATTTTTTAACAATGTATTTTTGATTTGTATTGCTCATTCTTTTTAGCTGACATTTTTAATATTCAGTTTTGTAAACGAATAAAAATCAATACTGTTTACGGTATAAACAATATCTAACTATTTATAATAGAATTTAACAAAAGACCTTTTTAATATTCCGATTTCTAACCTTTTATTTCTTAATCTTGCTTACAAGGTTCGAGTCTCGGCTTATCCTAATCTCATTTTCACTCATATAATGTTCTTCTTATTTACATGGAAAGGGACAGCCCTTTTTCCTGTAACAATATGAAGAACATTTGGATGTATTTATTTTTCTTTTTTATTTGGTTTCGATCAGTCATAAGACATAAAGAAAACCTTTCTTGGAGCTAACCCATTTTTTAGATGTATAGATATGTAAGTGTTTATTTAAAGTACTTTTCTACTTTCTGTAATATAAGTAAAACATAAAATAATTCTTTCCTCTCCCCCTGACGACCAATTTATTATGTTATGGTTTATTTTGCTTGTGGTTTTTGTTTGGTTTTGCTGGATTCTAGGACAAGAATTCATCTGGTCTGATCGAGTGTCCAGTGTTTTTTCCTCAAAAAAAAAGATACACCATCCCTTTGTATATAACTGTGTAGGCATTCCGAAGGTGGATCTTAGTTGATCTTTTTTTTTTTTTTTTTTAAATATTTGATCAGGGTTTATTTGTAGGGCAGAGTATCATTAAAGTTTTTTGAACCATTCAGAACCGCAGCGACATCCCCTAAAGTCGAACTCCTCCTCACCATGGTAGGGATGATGATAACATGGTTGTGTTGGAGCTACCTGGCTAACCAAGCTTGAGTGAAAATATAGGAGTTGGCAACATGATCCGTCACTAGCAGAAGAGAAAGCAATGCCAACATCTCAAAAGATGCTGTTATGATTCGTGGTTGCATATGTTTTTTTTTTTTTTTTTTTTTTTTTTTAGAGAATCATCATGTCAGGATATCCTGACAAATCTTTATACAAAGAGATCAAAGACATTTGTTGATAGCCGATAACAATGAACAAATACTAAGACTGAAGGAGTTCTTTCGAGATAACTCCATACTTAAATTCATTTGTTGATAGTGTGTAGTAGGCGTTAAACAGTGTCTAATTAAGTCAGAAATTACACAGGACACACCCATGAAGTTGCTATATTTCTTTATCAGCATTGAATACATAGTAATTTGAAAATATAACAGTTCAGAAACCAGTCAAAATGCAGATTTTTATAGAAGTAAATAGCCGATAACAACGGACAAATACTAAGACTGAAGAAGCGCTTTCAAGATGATGCCATACTTCACAATAGAAATGAATAGTAAAATTTCTTTGCTTGATGTCCTCATCGACACTTCTAACAACACCTTCAACTACTAACTCCTACAAAACAAAAAAACAAACGCTATCAACTTACCCACAACAGAATTTTCACAGCCCGTTGTTCTATCATTGTTGCTAAGCGACGACATGGAAAAAATGGCTTTACCGATGATAAATAAATTAAAATAACTGTTTTGATTATCGGTAATTATCAGAGGGGAAACTTAACTAAGATCACACCCAGACTTATACACTAAAGTTCTGTAAATTTTAACGAAAATCTGCTTAGCCATTTCAGAGTCTATAAGGAGCAAACTCACACACACACAGTTGCATTTATATAATTGTAGAGAGATATGAGAGAGAGCACATGCGAGAGGTTTTAAAAAAAGATATTACACGCACTTTTCTATATTGTTATCCATGTCCCAGACAACACCAGATAGGCCTGCTAGTCGTGAATAGATATCATTTTTAATATTACGTATTCGTAACAAAAACCGAAATCGAAAGGATTAATGTTTTACATAAGAAGATTAATTTCTTTTGTTTTCGTATTAGACTCACACGATTGTTAACATGGCGGCTTTACACCTTGGCAGTCGGCTTTTAAATCATGATTTGCAAAGAAATTACAACATTTTCTATTTTAATTGTTGTGGTCTTATGGCGAAATGAATATACCAGATGAGTGGTCATTTGGGAATACCAGGCGCTGTATATACATGAACGTCTACAAGAACTTCAAAAGAGGCAACATGATGTATGTGATGGGGATGAACTCTTTCGCTCAAGCACTTTAGTGGTGCATCAGTGTAAGTTTCAGTATAGCAGCAATTATTGCCAACAAAAAAAAAAAAAAGAAATAAGCTTATATAGTAAGGTTTAAATCAGTTTTAAGATTCAAAATATCTAAAAATGTTTGCTTACTTATTGTAAAATAAGTTTTAGGCTCAATTTAAGAAAAAATACTTTATGAAACTTGAAGAAAAATTTATAATTTTTTTGTCTGAATATTTTATAGTAAATAAGATATGATCTTTGTATGATCAGCCTTTTAGTTCTGGCATATCTCTGGTATGAATAATATACAATCCCACCAAATCAATAATGTTTGGCTGAATCTGCTGTACCCATTGTAAGATCAAAATTCAAGCTTCTACTTTTCTAGTTCAGTTTACCCACTTATGTTCTAATTACTTTATCTATTTCCAAATGTCATGGGGTTTTTTTTTTTTTTTTTTTTTTTAATTCAATTTTCACCCCAAACAAGGCACAGTGCCACTTTGAAGCAGGGGGCTACTATTAGGGAATTAATAAGCGGGGTCATTATGAAGGGAGAAGAGTAGAAAGATGTTTGTTAACATTACACTTGAACTTCTGCATATCATTGCAGTTGGGAAAGCAGAATCCCGGAAGGGAGTTCCAAAGACCCGCAGTTCTGGGGAAGAAACTATTGGAGTAAAAGGCTTTCTTGCACCTAGGGATCTCCACTGTAAAGGGATGAGACTTAGTAGCTTGTCGGGTTTGTCGGGGGTAGTTACGTCGGGGAGGTACAAGTGTTTGCAGTTCGTCAGAGCATTCACCATTAAAGTATTTGTAGAACAGGCAGAGGGATGCAACATCTCGTCGATGGGACAGAGGTTGAAGCCCAGATGACAGTTCAGGACCTATCAGGTTTGCGACTCTTTTTTGAACCCTGTCCAGGAGCGAGAGACAAGCAGCAGATGCACCAGCCCAGATGTGACAACAGTACTCCATACATGGGCGAATGGTTGCCTTATAGAGGTATAGGATACTGGCAGGCGTAAGTAGTTTTCTAGCACGGTAGAGGGAGCCAACCTTCCTTGCAGCAGCCTTGGCAATGCTCTCAATGTATCTATTCCAGTTCATATTCCCTGTAAACGTTAGGCCGAGGAGTTTAAAAGAAGTACTTTCAGGCAATGTGTTCTTGGCCATTGCTATTGGTGGTAGAGAAGGTTTCTTGTAGTTATTGAAGGAAACAAGCTTAGTCTTAGCAGCATTGAATGAGACCAACCATTTTTGTCCCCATTCCACTACGGATTGGAGGTCATCCTCTAGTGTTTCTGCCATTTTCTTGGATATGTGTTCATTTGTTTTCCCCTCATATCTGTTATAGAGAGTGGTGTCATCGGCAAATATACCCATCTCCGAAACAATATTATCAGGGAGGTCGTTTATGAATATCAGGAACAATAGAGGTCCAAGGATAGACCCCTGAGGCACTCCCGCATTTATGTCATATTGTTTGGATGTACGTCCGTCGAGGACAACTTTGATTTTTCTATTACTTAAGAAGGATTTAATTACGTTATGAATTCTTCCAGTGATTCCATATGATCTAATTTTCCTTAGAAGACCATCGTGCCATACCCTGTCAAAAGCCTTAGATATATCAAGGGCCACCGCTCTACCCTCCCCTGTTTTATCCAATGAACGGTATATACGTTCAGAAACTACAGTTAAGATATCTGCTGTTGAACGGGCTTGCCTGAATCCATATTGTTTGTCAGTCAAGAGTTTAGCAGCTGTTAGGTGCTGGACTAGGGCTTTATTAACTAAGGACTCAAATATTTTGGCGAAAAGCGGGAGGAGGCTAATGGGGCGATAATTTAGTGGGTCAGTTCTTTCACCAAAATTCTTGAAGACTGGTACCACAGAGGCGGTTTTCCAGCAGTCGGGAAAACAAGATTCGTTAAGGCATTTATTGTAAAGTTTGGACAGAACTGGAGCAACCTCGGCAGAGCATTTTTTTAATAGCACAGCCGGGATGAGATCTGGTCCACATGCTTTAGAGGTGTCTAGGTTTTTTATAATAGCATGTACCTGAGAAGGGGTGATTTTCAAGTCGTCAAGTGTGGCGTCTGTTCGCAGAGGAAAATCAGGGAGTGAGTGGTGTACCGAGTTCAGTGTGGAGTTTGAGGCAAACCGACTGGCAAGCAGATTAGCCTTGTCAGTTGCCGTGCAAGCAACCTCATGATTGTTTGTTAGTGGGGGAATAATTGACTGTCCATTATTAACTACGCTGTTGTAGATTTTCCAAAAATCCCGGGTTCCTAATTTCTGTGCTTCGATGCGCTTTCTGGTGGTTTCAGAGTAATCTGACTTAGCTGTGTCTATCACTCTCTTACAATTATTTCTAGCTTCTATAAACTTCTGTTTATTTGAGCTGGACTTATGTCGGTTGAATCTGCGGAACGCATGCTGCCTTTGACAAATGGCAGCTGCACAAGCAGAAGTAAACCATTGGGGGGAGTGGGGCTTGCTATAGTATTTCCGTGCGGGAACATGTGCTTCAATAGCAGTTTTGAACCATTCAGTTGTCTCATTTGCACACTGTTCCGCTGGAAGAGTAAAGATATTTTGCCATGGGGCATCTCTGATGAGCTCCCTGATGGCTTCCCAATCAGCCTTTTTGTAATACCTCGTTGTTTTGAGTAGTGGGTCTTCAGTTTTAGGGCGAGAATTTAGGCTGATTTCTACCATTATCACAGCGTGATCAGCATTCCCGAGTGGGCTATGGGCATTTGTTGTACAGTCATTGGGAACTGTTGTCAGAAAGAGATCTAGAAGTGAGGCATGTTGATCGTGCTGGTCTGGGAAACGTGTCGGAAATGTAACCATCTGAGATAGGGAATGAGATATAGAGAAGCTATATGTGGCGCTACCAGCTACGTCTGTGTGATTTGAGAATCCTAGCCAGTTACTGTGGTGGACATTGAAGTCACCAAATACATGTATTTGTGCGCTAGTATCGAGGGAGAGTGCTATATCTATGCTGTCTGAGACTTTGTTTATTAGGGTACAGTCTTGGTTTGAGGGAGAGCGGTAGAGAAAATATAAGTAGCTAATATTGTGTTGCATATTTAGTCTGAAGCACATAAAGGCCTGGCCCTCTGATTCTAGTTTTATTTCTCTAGTTAGGGGGAGGGTGTTTCGAATATAGACTCCAAGTCCATGCATATGTCTGTCCGAGTCCTTACGGTAGAGTGGGAGATAACCAGGCATGTTAAAGTGGTTAGAGGGTATGGAGGAGTGAAGGTTAGTTTCACTTAATGCTAAGATATCCGGGGTGTTTACAAGGAGAAATGACTCAACATCATCTAAGTTAGTTCTAAGCCCGCGGATATTAGTAAATGCAAGCCTCAAGGGAGGAGGCAGGTTGGTTTTCTTTGAGTTTGGTCCTGGTTTAAACGTAACTTTTGCTTGAGCTGTCATTTCATTTTATTTTATTTAAAAGTTTCAGTTAGGGTGGATGAGTGAGGGGGTGCTGGACAAGTAGTTGTGCAGAATACCAGACATGCAATACAAGTAGACCATCAGCTGTCCTCACCCACAGGATTGTGGCCTCGGGAAAGCCCACCGGGGATGAGTGCAGGGTCCCTTTCCATGCGCGACATGGCACTACAAACATCCCGATATTTTACAACTGTTGATGGAGCAGCCGCTCTAAGCGCTACCAAAGAGTTAGGGCTCCTGTACTATCAGTCGGAAACAGCAGCCAGGAACTGTCAATCCGGTACCCTCAATCCATTAGGCAAAGCCAGCCCAGTCCAACTGCACTGACATATATGGCACTGAAGCACCCCACTGTGTCCAGTTTAGGGGGATGGGATGTGGCAGGAGTGGGGAAAAGCGGCGTTCATTACCCTAGTCAGGAAACAAGGTCAACCACTGGGTGATTCAAGCGAGTCCCTGTGATAGTACCTCTACGCCTGGCCAATAGGCAAAGAAGGAGTATGAAAGCCGAGCGATAGACAGAGTCTATCTCCTCCTTAAGCAGTTTAGGTTTGCCAACCGGTGATTTGTTTGAGTCACCAGCTCTAGGAAGGTTGTCGTCCAGGACTGAAGAGGCCTCCCTCCCCTAGGTTTAGTTTCAGAGTTTTCCTTCTCCTAGACGGATGGCCTGGGAAGACCTACGGGTCCATCAGCTCCGAGGGGGTTCGCCCCGCGCCTGGGTCCTAATCCAGGTATTTCTGCGACCCCGCATGGGTAGTTAATATTTATTGGTTATTTAGGTTAATATCTCCTGGAAAATCGGGCATTTAGGTTAGCTTCTACAGAAGATTTTCACTCCTCAAGTGTGGTTTAAAAAGGGCATTATTATGCTGTCCATTTTCATTTATACTGAGAGAGGGCATACGTAAAAATTCATGCAGTGGAAGCAGTTAAATTTGCTACAGTATTGGATCGAGAGAGTCTAGTTGATGTATGGTTAGATATAGTTTTGTAAGTTTAGCAATGTATGGTTAGATATGGTTTAGTAGGTTTAGGAATGTATGGTTAGATATGGTTTAGTAGGTTTAGGAATTAGGATAAAGTGCTAGAGTATGATCTACTTTCTATTAGAAATTCTGATTTGGTGCCCAAACCGGACATTTAGTAAGACTGAAAGATTAGATATGTTCAGTATAGAGACAAGAGAACATTTGATATGGAGTACAGTTATACCTGATAGATATAGGTTATTGCATATTCTGTAAGTATAGTAAAAGTATTGATGGATGGATAAGTAGTATTGTATACGAATGCATGGAATTTTAGACAATTTGAGTAAGTTGCCTTTAGACTACAACTAAGGAGAATGACTTCGCCTTTCTCTTAATATCTGGAAGTTTTTATTTCAATGAGTACCGGTTTAGTTTGTGTAATAATTATTGCAATACTATCTCTTAATAAAGAGATATTAACGGTTACTGTTCATTATAGATTACTTTAAGTCAATGTATTGGACTAAGGCTAGTAAGTATTTACTTAGAAGCTTGGTTATGGGTTGGGAGTTATAATCGGGAGCATGCCTAGGAAATTTTAGGTGTTAATGGGTATCGATTTGCGAGTATTTTAAGGTCAAGGGCGGAGAGCAAGGACCCATCTAAGTTACGTGAGACGGATTTGTTTAGTGTCAACTTAGGAAGTAGAGCAGATTTGATTTGTTAGTGATCAGGAGAAAGAGAATTTAAGTAAAAAATAATAAGGTTTGTCATGCAAAACAGACAAGGCAGTCATCTTGGAGGTAAAGTATCTATAGGAGGTACTTGCTTAGTATACAAGCAGCAGTATTTTGTAGTTTGGAGATGAATTTTAGGTACAATAGTTTCATGACTTATTGCAAAAGTCCGTAGTCAAGGTGAGGGACGATGTACTTCTAATATTGAAACTGGGTTTTTCTAATTTTAAAAGTAGTTGACTAGAGTGTTATTAGGTGTTCTACTTTGCTTAGGGATAGAATAAAGATTTAAGGTAATATTCAGGGTGATATAAGCAGTTTCATGAGGATTGGATATATGATCACTGGATGTTGAACTGCTCAGGAGGATTCTTGTATCAATTAAGAAGGATGTCTTGGTGATATAAGATTTGAGAAATTAAGAGTCTGGGGATACAGAGAGCTTTGAGCCGATGAGGATTCAGTATAGGCGATTGTATATAGGTAACAAAGGTGGTTTAGTTTAGTACGCACGTATTGTACATATTAAGTATACTGCTTCAGTTCAATCCTCTAACGCAAAGGAAAATCCGTTTGCATTCCGGTTTGCAATTTTGTCAAGAGGGGAAATTTAAAAACAGCTTATCTAATTGTTGATGATTAGAGTTTATAGACAATAGTATAGACTGATAAATTGTTGTGTAAGGCATAAGAGCCCCTCATCTTCAGATGAGATGATGGATCACGAGCATAAGTTCGGAGCAGGGATCCGGAAAGGAAATGGACGTGTACAAGCAAGGGGGGGTCACTGATGTTTATAACTTTTTATTTTTTTTTTTCTTAAAAAAAAAAAAAAAAAAAAAAAAAATTTTTATTTTTTTTTTCGATGGCTGATTATATTAAGTATCGTACTTAAATAAAGTTTTCATGTCCTCTAAATAACTTAGCATAATTTCTTTTTTTTACCGAGTTTGTCTTTACTATAGCATTGACTTATTAATTAAGTGACATGGCATTGTAAGCGGCGAAATAGTCTATTTAAGTGAAGAAAAGTTATCGGTTATATATATATATATATATATATATAAAGGTATAAAAACTATATTAATATGTATAGATTTATTCATTTATTCACCGGGGTACACATTAAGAGTGTTGACTAAGTGGAGACTCTTTATGCCATCAGAAGAGTGGAGAAAATGCTAAATGACATAACGGGGATTCGATGTCTTACGATATTATTTATTTATTATATATATGGTGGCTGTCCTCTTGATTTCAAGCGCGACCACCGCCTTCATTTTTGTGTCCTCTCCCCCTCCCTTATTCTCTTAAATTGTGTATGTTCGTAGGTGACTTTTCAGGCCTACCAAACTGTGATAGATTTTGCCATGGAACTGGTACACCCGATCAATTTTCTTTGCAGTGACATTATTGGGGTGCAAGATAGGTTTTGAACATTTACATAGATGGCTTTTGAGGCCAGCAAGAGATAGGCATACTTTTCCACAGCTGATGGCTTTGTGGACCCGGTGTTAGACCTTGTTAGCTTTTGCTAATCGGCCATCAGTAAGCGTTATATTACACACAGTTATTCTTAAAAATGATTCCATGGTTTTGTGAATCGGGTTCCGCCATTTACTTTTCTCTAAAGCTATTTTTTCCCATTGGTCCACAAACAAATCTCTCTCTGTCCACACACACACACACACATATATATATATATATATATATATATATGAGAGAGAGAGAGATTTGTTTGTGGACAATGTGTGTGTGTGTGTGTGTGTGTGTGTGTGTGTGTGTATATACTAGCAAAAGTACCCGTCGTTGATTGGGTTAAAAAAAAGCCTACAGAAAATGGACTCTGCTTTATGAAACTATGATAGGTTATGAAAAGGAAGGGTCGTAAAGAGAAAGCTTCGAATTTGGGGGTATCAAAACAAAAGCAAAATATGATGAAAGTAAAAATAAAATAGATAAACCCCATAATTTATTATACCATACCTGTTCACACTGAAACACTTATCACAATATTCTGTGGATCTATATTAAAAAAAAACTTGTTAAACTTTGACATATTTCCATTCTATGGAGGTGAGGTGTGAACGAACACCCCATAATTTTATTATACCATATTTCTTCAAACTGAAACATAATTATCAAAATATACTTACGCAGATAGATATGAAAAGTATTTATTAAAGTTTTGTCTATTTCTATTCTATGGAGGCCAGGCGTGAACACAGACCCCACAATTTTATACCATCCCTATTTAAGTTAAAGCATACTTATCAAAGTATTATGTACATCTATATCAAAAACACTTGTAAACGTTTTTTTTTTTTTTTTTTAATTAAATTTTTTTATTTCCATACTTTGTGGACCAGGCGCGAACGCAGATCCCACAATTTTAATGGACCACCGTTCTGCCAGATCAAACATACCCATTCCTGTGTCTCGATACATCTTCTATCATTCTATGTAATCAGTTTTTAGTCAACCATATAGGAGCCTATTCGTGACCACACACATACACACACACACACACACATTCAGCTTCATATATATATATATATATATATATATATATATTGGAAGTTTTTTAACCTTTAAAACTATACAAAAAAATATTTTTTATCATTCGTTAGAAAACCATCTCGTCAGTAAGTCATTTAATCACCTGCAATCACTGCATCAACTCGCTCTCGAATTTACTATAATACCAATAATTTATTTTTCAAGGGATCATCAGTTGTTTACTATGAAACACTGTTTCGGGGATTTAAAAACAAAACATATATATATATATACTAGCAGAAGTACCCATCGTTGACTGGGTTCAAAAACAGCCTACAGAAAATGGATTGTGATTGATGAAAGTATGATAGGTTATGGAAAGGAGGGGGTTGTAAAGAGATAGGTTTTGATTCTCAAAAATTTTACCCTAATTAAAATATGATGGAAGTAAAGATAATTTTCGTGAAAGTATATTTTTATATCACCTTTGTTTCCATTCGTAGCCAAGAGTGACCAACAAAATGACGTTTCCTTTACAAAGAGAAAATAATAATATAAATATACAAGAAACAAATGCTACCACAGTTAATAAAAGTTACTTTTTATGGTAGAAAAGTTCATTGGTTTGTATTTTTAAGTAATTTGTAAAAAAAAAAAAAAAATTTTTTTTTAAATTCACGTACTGGTTTAAAAAAAATCAAAATGGCAGCGACTTTGAAATGGAGAGCCCCGCTTTCAATTTGAAGGAGGGCACCTGAGCATTCTGTGTTAACAATTTAAGAGTTCCGTCAACGTAAGGAATATTTATAAACATATTTTAATGTTTTCCGTTATTTTGTGCTTTAGGAATATTCGATTATGGCATGTGTAGTTTATGTAAAAATTCATTTAAGTAGTTATCGCCTAAAATTTCGTTTTAATTTCGCTTCGCTGAAATTATTTCAAGTAAAGAGCATTAAAAACTATTTCAAAACAAACAAAAAACATGAACTGAACTTTTATTGACCATGGTAACATTTATTTCTTGTATATTTATTTTTTTTATATTAATATTTTAAGATTCGAATTTAATTCGTTCCCTTATTGCCGACGTATCTTGAAAAAAATCGTCTCTCAAAATAATTATTTCCATTTGAATTAAAAGAAACAGAATTAATCCATTCCAAGGGTAAGAAATTTACCCAAGACAAGCTCAAATTACACTCTGCAATCACCAAAGAAAGAAATACAACGGAACCATGTTCTAACAAAATAAAACCACAATTCAAGTGGTAATGTGTCTTGTTCCGGTTTAATAATAATGATGATAATAATGATAATAATAATAATAATAAAAAAATTGACAATTTTTATTTGCGTGTATTCCCTACGTTTCAACGAACTTTGTCCCTGCCGACCTTCTTCAGGTGTATCGTTTCAAATTTTGGGGACCTAATAGTTGTGGGAAGGCGAATTCGTAAGTTTTCACTGCGTATGTGCTGATCATCTATTTGTCTTCGTTTGAAGTCAGTGTTCGATTCCGACCCCACTTGATCACTTTTGTGATGAAACGATTTTCCTTCAAAACAAAACTGCAACTCAGATTTAAAACAAGTAACGTTGGTTTATTTTGAAATGCGTTACGATGATATTAGTTTTATTCTACTGAGTATCAGGCCTCCAGCTCAAGATGAACATATCTTATCAAACCCAATCTATAAGCTTAAGACCAAAGGAGTCATCTGTCTCTAAGAACTGCAGAAACCCAAACTGTCACCACCCCTTTTCTCTGCTTTTACTATAGACGGATTCGGAGTTTGATTTCAATCATTTTAGTGTCAATCATGTGATCTCAGTTAATGCTACAATAAAAGACTCTCCCTTCAATCAAAATCACAACTTTTCAATCGAAAACAAATAAGTGTTGTATTTTTTGTATTTTTTTTTTGTTTCATGGTGTATTTTGTTTCATGGTGTATTTTGTTTCATGGTGTATTTTGTTTTATGGTGTATTTTGTTTTATGGTGTATTTTGGTCTTTGGTGTATTTTGGTTTTACGGATTCTGGTAACATCTGCATGCTACTGCGTTTGAACTCAGAATACTTTTTCAAAAATATTTTCTGTCCCCATATGGTCTCATTTGCGTGCCAACTCTATTTCAAATTACTTGCCCTCTCTCTTTATCTTTAGAAAGGAAGAACGGATGTGGGGAGGGTAAGGGGATAAAGATATGTGACGTGACAAGGGAAGAAGGGAGTAATACTGAGAGACAGGAATCGAATTCGAACCTCACCTGGAGCATAAATAACTCTGATTTTGACCCAAAATGAACGTCAACATTTCAAATTAAAATTTTAACAGGTTATTATATTTTTATTTCTGTAATGGAGATAAATTAGAACTCCCGGTCGACATCGCGTTGTCTTGCTAATATTAATGCTTATTTAAAATTAAATCTATTTGCCAAACAAAAATACAGAAAAATCTTAAAACACTTTGACTGGTGTAATGCTGGTTTTGTGCAGTTCTAGGAGATCCATCCTCCCAGGCTTTAACTTCTCTCTTTCAGAAGGCGCCCTTATCACTGAATTCTGGCAGGGCTGCTCAGACAATTTTTTTGCAGGTTAGAGTGCCCCTCCTCGGCGGCGCTGACTTCACAATACCACTTTCCGAACCTGGTGTCATCGCAGTTCTTGTGGGAGGAAAGAACTAAATAATTTTTTTATCATGTATGAACTCTTCACGAACAAAAATGTAATGTCCTAAAAATTACGTAAATTGATCAAGAAAATCAAATTTTATGAAGAAGCGAGATATTATGTTTTGATCCGCCATGTTTAATAAATAAGGGAGATCCAACTTAATTGGAAGTATTGAAATCAAAATCAGCCTTGTAATAATAGCTATAATTTCCTATTAAAATCGCTAAAAGTCATAAAAAAAAGAAAGAAAAGTTATGTAAAAAAAAATATATACTTGATCAATTTATCTGACGTTTAGAATATGGCATCTTCGTTCCGTAATGGGAACATATATCGGATTTCTTCTTTCTCTTTTTCCTTTTCTCTTCCTTTTCTCTTTTCCTTTCCCTTTTTTTTCCTTTTTTTCTCTTTTCGTTTTTCCTTTTTTCGTTTTTCCTTTTTTCTTTTTTCCTTTTTTCTTTTTTCCTTTTTTCTCTTTTCTTTTTTCTCTTTTCTTTTTTCTCTTTTCTTTTTTCTCTTTTCTTTTTCTCTTTTCTTTTTTTCTCTTTTCCTTTTTTTTTCTCTTTTCCTTCTTTTCTCTTTTCCTTTTTTTTCTCTTTTCCTTTTTTTCTCTTTTCCTTTTTTTTCTCTTTTCCTTTTTTTCTCTTTTCCTTTTTTTTCTCTTTTCCTTTTTTTTCTCTTTTCCTTTTTTTTCTCTTTTCCTTTTTTTTCTCTTTTCCTTTTTTTTCTCTTTTCCTTTTTTTTCTCTTTTCCTTTTTTTTCTCTTTTCCTTTTTTTTCTCTTTTCCTTTTTTTTCTCTTTTCCTTTTTTTTCTCTTTTCCTTTTTTTTCTCTTTTCCTTTTTTTTCTCTTTTCCTTTTTTTTCTCTTTTCCTTTTTTTTCTCTTTTTCTTTTTTTCTCTTTTCCTTTTTTTTCTCTTTTCCTTTTTTTTCTCTTTTCCTTTTTTTTCTCTTTTCCTTTTTTTTCTCTTTTCCTTTTTTTTCTCTTTTCCTTCTTTTCTCTTTTCCTTCTTTTCTCTTTTCCTTCTTTTCTCTTTTCCTTCTTTTCTCTTTTCCTTCTTTTCTCTTTTCCTTTTTTTCTCTTTTCCTTCTTTTCTCTTTTCCTTCTTTTCTCTTTTCCTTCTTTTCTCTTTTCCTTTTTTTTCTCTTTTCCTTTTTTTTCTCTTTTCCTTTTTTTTCTCTTTTCCTTTTTTTTCTCTTTTCCTTTTTTTCTCTTTTCCTTTTTTTTCTCTTTTTTTCTCTTTTCTCTTTTTTTCTTTTTTCTCTTTTCTCTTTTTTCTCTTTTCTCTTTTCTCTTTTCTCTTTTTTCTCTTTTCTCTTTTTTCTCTTTTTTCTCTTTTCCTTTTTTCTCTTTTCCTTTTCTCTTTTTCTCTTTTTTCTTTTTCTCTTTTTTCTTTTTCTCTTTTCTTTTTCTCTTTTTTCTTCTCTTTTTTCTTCTCTTTTTTCTTTTTCTCTTTTTCTTTTTCTCTTTTTCTTTTTCTCTTTTTTTCTTTTTTCTTTTTTTCTTTTTTCTTTTTCTCTTTTTTTCTTTTTCTCTTTTTTCTTTTTCTCTTTTTTCTTTTTCTCTTTTTTCTTTTTCTCTTTTTTCTTTTTCTCTTTTTTCTTTTTTCTTTTCTCTTTTTTCTTTTCTCTTTTTTCTTTTTTCTTTTTTCTCTTTTTCTCTTTTTCTCTTTTTTTTTCTCTTTTTTCTCTTTTTCTCTTTTTTCTCTTTCTCTTTTTTCTCTTTTTCTCTTTTTTCTCTTTTTCTCTTTTTTTCTCTTTTTCTGTTTTTTCTCTTTTTCTTTTTTTTCTTTTTAATACATTTAATTCTCAATAAGCACCCAGTATTAACTAAAGTAAAATCTGGATTGTATAGTCTGATTGAAAATAAATTCATTGTTTTCAGTCAATGAAAATTTGCTCACTGCAACTTGAATTAAAAAAAAGAAAAAAGTGATCCGTTCGTGAAAAAATGGCTAAAACAAATATTTGCTGATTTGAAAATGGATGGAAAGAGTGTGTGCGTAGATGGAGTGGAGGTAAAGTTTAGAGCGTAGAAGTATGAGGAGAGAAAATATAGTGTTGGGGGGGGGGGCTGAAAGAGGGTGAGAAGTAAGTATATGAATGGGAGGGAAAAATGATGGGGAAAGAAAGTGCACAGAAGAGTAGGGATGAGGAGGGGGTGAAGAAATCATTTGAAAGAATTCGAATTAGTCATTCGCTGCACAAAATCCACCCCGATCTCACTGAACCCCACCCTCCGACTCTATCGCAAATTAGGGAGCAAATATGTCACCCTTCATCTCCAATAAGGCTGCCGGTGATAATATAGGGTCATTGGATAAGGTTAGGGTTTTTTTCCATTTTTTTAAATGAACAAGCGTCAACCGGTGGTAATTCGTTTTCGATTAATCACGAAAACATCTGCGTTTATTGTTTATTTAAATGGGTTCGTTGGTGGAGTTAGGAGGGTGGGGGTTAAATAGCTGAGAGCAAAGAGCACCACCCATCCACCCACATCGTCATTCACAATTCAGTTACAACTGACTCACATATGCGCGATCGCTCGTGCGTGCGCGTACACACACACACACACACACACACACGTACACACGTACACACACACGCACACACGCACACACACACACACACACACACACACACACACACACACACACACACACACACACACACACACACACACACACACACACACACACACACACACACACACACGCGACGGTAGAATCGCGACGTCAAATCTGGAAACTAAATCTCCGGTTCAAGGTCTCATCTCAAGTTTTGAAATCAACGTAGGGAACGTGAACTTACTGAGGGTGCCGCGTGTAAAAATTGCACTCTAGAGGCTGGGGTGGGCCTGATTAATCTCTTCCGGCGCCACTTTACTGAACATTTATAGTCAACCCTCCTCCACGAAAAAAAAGGTACCTTATTTCAAAATAGTCAAATTTTTAATGCAGGAACTAAGCATGTTTTGATCAATCCTGGGGGAAGACTCCCCTCTCTGGTTTCCTTCTATCTTATTACTGATATTCAAGGGTCGTGCCTTGGTCGCCAGGTTAGGCAGTACGAGTTTGGGGGCGCTATTTGCCCCTAACTAGGTGTGACATACAGTTGTGGGGATTTATGAATACTAACAATAATAGTAATAAAACTCCCAACCGCATGTTGACTCCTTGGCTGTTGCATACAAAGTGTCTTTGCGCATCGGCTCCACGCACCTTTCCGCCGAGAAGAAAAATAGAAATTAATCTGACCAATGGGAAGCGTGCGCGCTTCAAATAAAGTATGAACAGTTGGCAGGCAGAGGGTTTTGAGAAATAGAAGAGGGATCCAGCAAGCAAGATACACCCAGCGAGAAAAAAGATCCGCTTTCAAAGTTAAAGTCGACAATACTTCTCTACTAGAAAAACACCAAAAACTGAAAAAAGATATTCCCCCTAGCAAAAAGGAATAAGTACCTTAAAAAAAAGAAGAAAAAAAAAACACTCGTCTTCAATTCCTTCCTTTCTCTTTCTTTCCAAGTATAAAGCCTGACCTTTATAATATTTAAATTATAACGTTTATAATATTTAAATTATAACGTTTGTAATATTTTAAATTATAACGTTTATAATATTTAAATTTTAATTTTACCTGACCTTTTATAATATTTAAATTTTAACCTAACGTTTATCGTACATAAAAGCTATCCAACGTAAAATGTTGTCGAAATTATTATTTTTGTATGGAATTGTTGTCGCTGCTGCTGCATGCTTTAACATGTAACAAAACCCGTACAGCATCTGGTATTTTCAAATCGTCACCCATCCAGTATTGACCAGGCTCAACGTAGCTTAACTTCGGTGATCTAACGAGAACCAGTGTGTCAACGTGGTTAATCCGTAGAGCAGTTAATGCACATTCAAATATGTCTGCCTGTCTCCATATTTTCAAACTCTATCTCCTCCGAAACTAAAAATCGCAGAGCAGCGCTAGGGATCTCAAATGATTGGATTTTTATGGATTGTTCTTTTATAGGTCTTTAGCCAGTTAAAATAAATTTTAAAACGGCCAAAAAGGGATAAACATTAAAAAAAATTTTTTAAATCGTTATAATTAATCCTCCTCCACGAAAAAAAGGTGCCTGGTTTCAAAATAGTCTAATTTTTTTTTAATTATCCAGTTAGGTAGAAAAGTAACTTACCTTGCCTTTGATAACATTTATTTGTTATATATTTGTTTTTTGACAACGTTTTTGTATCTTTTTTTTTTTTTTTTTTTTTTTTTTTTTACATGAGGGTCACCACTTATCAAGGCCCGAAGGCCACTCAGGGATAAGGGTTATTGCATGTACATAATCAATGAGATAGTATTGTAGTAATCATTAGTATTGGGAGTTTTGATAGTGTCTTACTTAAGGGTGCGGTTTGTCAGGAGTTTGTTTATGTTGGACTTGAAGACATCCAAGTTGTAGTCAGGTGGGAAACAGGCAAGCGTCAGAGAGTTCCACTGGCGTGCAGTTCTAAGAAAGAAGCTTTGCTCATGGAATCTACATTTGGATTTAGGCACGGATAAAGAGTGGGGAAAATTATTGACAGTAGTTTCAGCCAGACGGGTGTTTCTCGTGAAAGATTGGCGAGGGGGGAACGAGGGATTGGAGCTCAGACGAGCACCTGCCATGGAAATAATGATAAAATAAGGACAGGCTCGCAACGTCTCTTCTGTGGGAGAGAGGTTGCAGGGTAGAGAAAAGGGTATCCCCCACTAAACCACAAAGTCTATTTTGTACTCTGTCAAGGCAGGATAGGCTGTTTTTAGCAGCTCCTGCCCAGATGTAGCAGCAGTACTCCATCCTTGGACGTACTTGGCTTTTATACAGATAGAGAATTGCATTAGTAGTGAGATATCTTCTGGAGCGGTAGAAGGATCCCACCATTTTCCCAGCGTCCCTGGCAACAGACTTGATGTATGTGTTCCATTTCAGATCAGGAGTAAAGGTCAAAACATGGAGCCTCCCCAAGACGAGAGCCATCCATTTCAATTGATGCCAGATGGGGATCAGAGCGTTGATGATGTAAAGATAGAAGCTTGGTTTTGGATGCATTAAAAGTGACCAGCCACCTCTTCCCCCATTGTACCACACGCTCAAGATCAGAGGAGAGAGAATTAGAGAGAACTTTGTCATTTACGGCCTTTGATGTGTTGCCATAGATGGTTGTGTCATCAGCATAGATGTCAACGAATGATTTAAGTGTTTTGGGAAATCATTGATGTAGATCAGGAAGAGAGTTGGGCCCAAAATGGACCCCTGGGGGGCTTCCGGATTAATACTGTGGGCCTCTGATTTCTGCCCTTATGAACCTATCAGAGAGAAATGATTTAATGATTGAGAAAACATTTCCAGTAATACCGTAGCTGGAAATCTTGTGAAGTAGACCCTTATGCCATACCTTATCGAAGGCCTTTGATATGTCAAGAGCAATTGTCCTGGAAAGGAAACCATTGTCAAGAGATTCACTAATCCTATGTGATATAACCGTCAGCACATCTTCTGTAGATCTGTGTGCATAGTAATACAAATTCTAATAATCAATAGAGAATTTGCTCTATAATAAAAATATGAAATTTGTTGCGCCAAACATCGCTACTATATAGTGGGCATTGATTTTGGTTTTGATTCTGATGGCACCCAAATCCATTTTTTTTTTTTTTTTTTTAACTTTTGAAATCATTGCTATGTATTGGGTACAATATAATAATCAATAAAGAATTGGTTCTCAATACTAATAAATACGAAATTTGCATAAATTAAAATGTAATGCCGGGCGCCCTGCTAGAATAATAATTAGCAATACATTTTTTTTTTTTTTTTTTTTTTTTTTTTTTACAAGGGAATCACCATTTATCAAGGCCCGAAGGCCACTCGAGGATAAGGGTTAATGGGTATACGTAAGTAGCGGAAATTTTGTAAATTGGATTAATTAAGGGGATGGTTTATCAAGAACTTGTTTACGTTGGACTTGAAGACAATCAAATTGTAGTCAGCTGGAAAGCAGGTAAATGGAAGCGAGTTCCACAGGCGTGCAGTTCTAAGAAAGTTATTCTTTATTTTCATGGCCGATGCTCGACTGAGCTTCAATCTATGGTTTCCCCTCCCCTGTTATTTTGCTAGTTTGAGAGTATATGATGGTGAACAAACACATGCTACATTAACCCTCAAGGGAGGCGATAATCATTGCAAGAATGATATCATGGCATACGATCCCTCCCTTCTCTCAAAAGGAGAAGTTAATACCTGGGAGGTTAAAATCATGACAGCAGAACAGGTAATACACTGCCTATCACCCTCTCCAATGTGGATGATGATCCTGGAAGGATGGTACCGTGAGAAACGAACATATACTATACTGCTCCCCTCCCCCTAGAAAAGGAGGAGGTAATATCAGGGAGCATCGTTTAAAAAAAAAAAAAAAGTAGGATAGTAGAAAGTGGACCTTAGGTTTACTTTCGGCAGCTGCATAATTCTTTCATTCCCTTTATATATGAGCCCCCGGAAGGATATAGGCTATCCACAATTTTGTAGATGCTTTTGTAGCGAGGAGTTCTTTTTTTGTGGGGTGAGCATGCTAGCCCCATGCCCAACCTTCCCAGAAGTTACATACAGTGCCTCCTAGCCTTCCCAAATGGTCACCCATATGGTACTGGCCAGGCTTAACGTAGCTTAATTTCTGTGATCTGGCGAGAACCGATGTGTCAAGGTGATTGTGCCGTACCCTGCATAATACTTGCTTCCATTATTTTGTCCTTTAGTTCTCACATTCCATGAGTGATGTTTCTGACAAAGAGGGAAGAATTACTGTGTTATGGGTCAGAATCTACTTCATCTAACACTTATTGCTAGCAAATGTTTGAGTTCGAAGTAGTATTTAAAAAAAAGAAAAAAAAAATTAAGCTCCTTATCAAGTGGCTTCATGACTTGTCTGGAGCGATTTTCATAAAAAAAAAGAATCGTATTGTGACAACAGAACAGATATTTCGCTATATTCAACTTTCCAAAAGGAGGAAGATGGTCCCATGACAAAAGAACAGATACTACATTACCATTTCTCCTCCCATGGAGGATCTAATGCCTAGGATGATTACCCTTAACCTTAAAAAAAAAAAAAGGGAGTAATTCCTGGGAGGGACCGTCTTATGACAATAGAACTGATACTGCATAACTCAGTCTCATAGAAAAGATAATACAATAAATTAAATCGTTTTTTTTTTGTTTGTTTTTTTTTTAATATTTAGCCATACAAATAAGCTATTTACAAAATAAATATGCAAATTAAAAAACAAACAAACAACCCCAAATGTGTTTGCAGCTTACTATATATACCATATTACAAAATATTGGGATGTATCATAGAATTTAATAAGCATAAGATGTTTTGATGTTATAGTTAAGATGGAAAAAAAACTTTCACGTGAATTAATTTAGATTATTACTTAGCACTTATATCCGCTGCGGGTGCTTACGCATGGTATAAATAAATGACGTAAATAAAGAAAAAAATGGGGTGGAGAGTAAGACGAAACGAGTAAAAGAAGGAAGCAGAAACGCGTATATAATGCAATAAACGGTGGCCCAACGGGTCACTAATAATTGTTAAAAAAAAAAAATGTTAGTTCGAAAATAAAAAAAATAATAAAATAAATAAATAAACTAGTGTAAAAATATCGTTGGGATTCTTATTTATGTATACATTTTGTCGGTACTTCTGCAGCCTTCTGACACAAGTTTTTGTTGGGTTGTTTTTAGTAGTCACGTGATTTCCACTTTTATTTTCTTATTTTGGGTTTTTATTACGCACAACGTTCATGCAAATTATTTCAAGTTGATGAGAAAAAATGTCTTTTTGTAACATAATAGCCATGAGATAGATTCTTGTCTTAAGAAGCAATTATTGAAATATAGGTTTAGCTTTCTGTGTGTGTGTGTGTGTGTGTGTGTGTGTGTGTGTGTGTGTGTGTGTTTTTCCGCCTTCTCTCTTTTCCTCTAAAATAAAATTTTAAAAAATACTCTGCCCTGATGAAGTATCAAGTATTCAGCCGCGGACAAGATTTGCTTGGTTTCGGGACAAGATCAAAGTGTAGTATCTGTTCCGGCAGATACTGCAAGCTATGACTAGCTATGACTAGCAAAGACCAGATGTGGGGGCAACCCCACATGCCTGACCATTAACCAGCTCCCATTTCCCACCTCTCGGGAGCTGGTCCCCTTTTTCCCTTCCCCCTCCCTTCACTCCTCACATTAAAAATCGGCCTTGTGCCTAATTTGCTCGGTGGGGGAGCAAATAAATACCATCTGTTCTTCAGATGCTGCACTTCTATTTCTTGTTCTCTTTCGGTGAAGGAGAAATCCTTCACGACTGAGACAATTTTTTATTCTTGTACCTTTTCTCCACGTTAAAAAACGACCCTGGTGTCTAACTCTGTCCCGTGGGGAGGCATAGTAAATAGGTACACTAACAAGTGAGTTACGTTTTTCCACCCTCTTTCTTTTTTCTTTCCTCTTTTCTTTCCTTTTTGTTTGTTCGGCCTTCTCTTTCTGTTTGTTTGGCCCTCTCTCTTTTTTATTTTTTTTATTTTTTTTTATTTTTTACAAAGGAGTCACCACTTATCAAGGCTCGGAGGCCACTCGAGGATAAGGGTTAATGAGCGTACAGTAGTCAATGGGACAATATCGTAGTAATCGTTAGAAGTGGAAATTTGGTAAATTGGATTACTTGAGGGGAACGGCTCATCAAGAACTTGTTTACATTGGACTTGAAGATGACCATATTGTAGTCAGCTGGAAAGCAGGAAAACGGAACAATTCCACGGGCGTGCAATTCTAAAAAAGAAGGTTTGTTCATGGAATCTACATTTAGTATCTATTCCGACAGATGCTGCAAGCTATGACTAGCAAAGACCATATGTGGGGATAACTCCACATATCTGACCTTGGTTACTGTAGGGGCAACCCTTCATACCAACAGTTTCTATCCAGCTCCCATTTCCCACCTCTCGGGAGCTGGTCCCCCCCCCCTCCCTCCATATCCACATTAAAAAACGGCCTTGTGCCAAATTTGCTCAGTGGGGAAGCAAATAAATCCAACAGATAAAGAGTGAGGGAAATTATTGATAGTGTTTTCAGCTAAAGTGTTTTTCGTGAAAGTCAGGCCAGAGGGGACCATAGATTAGAGGTCAGACGAGCACTTGGAAATAAAATACCAATAAAGCAGAGACAGACTAGCAACGTCTTTTTTTGTGGGACACACGTTGCAGGGAAGAGAAAAGGGCATCTCTCACTAGATTACGATGTCTATTTTGAACCCTTTTTATTTGTTTTGCCTTCTCTCCTTTTCTACGTCTCTGTTGCTTTCTCAAAACTATTGTTCTTCTTATATTTTTAATTCTTCAAGATAAAAATGCCAACGTTTTGATACCCACACTGACGATATTTTCGTTCAGTATTTATTCATTTAATCACCCCCCTCCCCCCAAAAAAAACAAATTGGCCATATGTATTGAGAAAGTACGAAATAGGCCATAAGTTTTTCATCACAAAATTCATCATTTCTATTTATTGATTCATCTAATATATAAAAGACTATACGTATGTCTGTCTGTTTGTCTGTCTCCATATTTTTAAACTCTATCTCTTCCGAAACTAAAAGTCGCAGAGCAGCGCTAGGGGCCTCAAATGATTGCATTTTTACATACCGTTCTTTTATAGGTCTTTAGCCGGTTATAATTGTTTTTAAGGAGTCAAAATTAATAAAGCTCCTGAATTTCAGATTTTTTGGTGCATTTTAAAGTTTTAGGGAATATTACATGGATACAGCCTCCCATTTGAAAATATTTCAGATTTGCATTAAACTTGATCCATAGTTGTTGGGCACTAGTTTAGCAAGATTCCATCAATTTTAATTTTTTAAGACTTTTAAGCTAACGCTGTAAATTTTAGGCATTTTCTAGAATCAAAATCATGTAATGGATTTTGATTAAAATTGGAATAAGGATACTAGATATAAGGTTTAGTATGATTGTCTTGATTTTTAATCTTCATAAGAGAACATAAAGGTGGTGCAAACCTTCTGCTCTGGGTTACGGGCTTATTTTATTCCTCCTAGGATGAGTATTTTCCTTTCCACACACACACACACAACTACCCTGATTTTCAAATCGCGCGGTCGAGCGTCTCCTTCCAGTATTACAAAAACAATACCGCAGTTAACATCACGTATATGTATATATTAGCTGGACGCCCAACCTTGTGCGGTCATACAAGATACTTAAAAATGATATTTTCATTTATGCAGATTTCGTATTTATTATTACAGAATCAATCCTTGAATATTAAATATTACGAGGAATAATTTGCCAGTGGACTAATTCGAAAAAAAAAATAATAAAATAAATGTAATTCATCAAATTCCGTCTAAACATATCTAAGAACACTACCAGACATATAAATTACCTTCATGTGAAATTTTCAAAAGATAGGCTCAACTGTTTCGGAACCTATGAGGAAGTAACTCGCGCGCACACACACACACACACAGTGACTTTTATATAATAGTGTGTGTATATATATATATATATATATATATATATATATATATATATATATATATATTTTTTTTTTTTTTTTTTTTTTTTACTATAATAATTAAATACTTACAGACACTAGTGTTTCATCCTTTCGGGAATCTTCAGTGCAGGGTGTCACGATTAACACTAGACGACAGATTCAAACTCGGCAACACGAGCCATCTCTAGCTCTATCAGCAAAGACCGTATCCATTCGGCTACTATTAACTGCGTGAAATAATGTTGAATTTAAACATTTTAATTTTAAATATTCTTTACGCCAGTCAGACAGTGATCTAATCGTTATACGATATCTATGCATATATATATATATATATATATATATATACACACACACACACGCACACATAAAGTGCATTGAAATGTCTATTTTTCTATTTCGTAAAAGAAAAAAGATTACATACTGCTTGTTCTTGAAGCCGCCCACCCCCAACCGGCCCGGGTTCCGTAATTACCATCAATTCATTCGAAGTGTACCTGTCCTTATTTAATTACGAATTGACAGGTAGAGAACAATTGCTTTAAATTCCAGGTAGATTTGGTACACGGACTTCCTACCTGTGATTTGTCACCTCAGCAAAACACCAAAATACACACCTGTTGATTAGGCCGGGAAAGGAACGGGATAAATATAGATGTGCTAGTTTTTGCTTTCTCCTAAGTCGGAACCTGATGAAGACCTTTTTTATAAGTCGAAAGCTTGCTTGTTTTTAAGAGGAATTATACTGGAAAAAAAAAAAAAAGAAAAAAAAAAACAATAACTTTTGGCTTTCGAACTTCTATACAGAGTATGTAAGGTCTGCAAGCACACCTTAAAGACTATTAGAAAAACAGAAAATAAAACTGTTGAATCGTTTAAATTAAAAATTTCTTGTAGCAAAACAAATATTAATCTACGTTTTATTCTGTATGTCCTCCTTCGGCTTCTATTATTGAGTCAATTCTAGTTCGAAAGCAACTGCAAGCTTTGATCGTGTCCTGCATTGCTCGGCTATTGCTTCAGAAGATTTGGTTATGAGGATGCTTATTAACTTCCTTTTCAACGACGCCCCACGCGTAATAATCCAAAGGATCAAGGTTTGGTGAGTTAGGAGGCCATAACTTGACATGATCATCAGAATTCTCAGCCATTCAATCCTGGGTTTTAACGAATGCATATCGCTCTAAAACAGTGGTTCTCAACCTTTTTTTACTCATGGACCCCTTTTCCCTTTTTTTTTTTATCTTGGTGAACACCTTCATAACTATTGGTCAGAAGACAATCTTTTATTTTTCACTAATATAAATTTTGAGGTTTTAATAATCAAAGAAATATTATATAATTAAGCTTTATTTTTAAACTAGCGGGGGTACCCGGCGTTGCCCGATTGTTTGTTTCCGGGACGGGGGGGGGGGGTTAAAAATGTTATGGTAGGTAAGTAGGAAGGATCAAACCCGGAGTCATGAGTAAAAGTAGGAAAATAAAGTGTGAAAAAAAAAACATCTGCAACGTTAACAGTTCGGCCACCAAGAAAAGTCCATTCCAGTTGTTTAGGAAAAAAAAAAAAACGACTACGGTAGGTCGGCGCAAACGTGAAAATATAATGTGAATTGTCCAGCACGCTAACCACTACGCCACAGAGCACTGCAGCTTAGTTCAGTGATTTTAAATAACTTCACATGGAAGAACTACGAAGCCAAACCGGTGTTCTCTTCTCAACTGTTCCTTGTGAACGATCCCCAAACGGTGTTAAGTGGTGGCAGGGGGAGGAGGAATTTATTAGAGAGAAAATATTTTACCACTTCCATTGATCTTAACAGATTTTGGCCGTGACTTCTCAGCAGAAAAAGTATAGAAATCTAAGATTATCGAGGAATTTGAGAAATAATTAGCCTATAACACACCTCAGATATTGTTCTGCCGTTTGTGCATATTATATTTGCATGAAATATCTTGATTTTTAATCCTATTAAGGTCAAAATCCGACGCGAAAAAATGAGTTCATTTTATTTATATAGAGATGAAAACTAATGCAAAGTAAGTATTCTACAACAACTGTAATAATTATGATAATAATAATAATAATCTAAATTAGAGTGATAATAATTCTTTACCCGTGGACCCCCAGAAATATTCCATGGACCCCGGTTGAGAACCCCTGCTCTAAAACGATGGTTGGTTTTATACTAGTTTTTTAAATCACTTTCCAGGTGTCGATTGCAAAAGAATGGAAAGTGAGTATCTTTGCTTATAGTTTATTTTAATCTCCAATTTGGAGACCCGTCATCTCCCTTCCAAGGGAAGGGGTGGGTGGGGGGAGACAACCGTTAACCCGTTCGCTCTTCTTTGCGTTCAAATTCCAACTCCTCTATTTTTTTTTCTCAACCAACAGGAACCACGTGACAGACACGTACTTCTGTCAGCTGATCGGATGTTTTTCCGATGCAATTGATCGGCCACCGAAGCTGATGTGATTGACATGTTTTAAATAATAATGTTAAAACATGGTTCACGTCTCCACATTCACTTCCCAATCTGATAGATAGATAGATAGATAGATAACATAATTTCTCGTGTTCCCAACTACATAACACTATCATCGACTCAATTTGAAAGTGATCAGGTGGTGTTTATGTCCTTCATTGCTTGGACTATTGCTTTCATCGCAGAGAATTTGGTCTGATGAGGATGCTTATTAATTTTCTTGTCAACTATGCCCCATACGTGATCATTAGGGCTAGAACAATAATTTATCTTTAGTTGACCTTTGACAACTAAATATGTTCGTTTACTAGCCAAATAGAAAAGTTACTTGCCAAACCCATATGATTTTTAGAATATGACATCTTCGTTCTGTGACGAGTAAAGATTTTTTTTCTGTAAATTTTTAAATAAGTGTAATTCTAAATATACAACAAATTTTATGTTAATATTTGAAGGTATATACATTCTAATTTCTCCAGATTTTTTTTAAACAGCCATCGTTAAAAAAAAAAGTATATTCTATTAAACTTTTATTGTTTAAATAATTTAACTTTGTTCGTTTTTTTTTTGTTTTTTTTTAAAAAGTTGAAAAGATATTTTTCACTCATAGTGAGCTTTGGAAGATTGTCAGTGAAAGAAACGCAATCGCCAAAAGATAAGCGTTTCATTATTTCTAGTCGCCACTTTGAAAAATCACTAGCAAATGCGACTGTTTCACTCGCAACGTAGAGCTCTGCTCTACATAAAAGCATAGGATATCAATGGATATATACCTGAGAATCAAAACCAGGGAAAGAATATGCTGCTGTCATAACCCTAGTAATAATCCAAAGGATAATGGTCTAGTGAGTTAGGAGGTCATAACTTGTGACATGATCCTGAAACTTCTCCGCCATCCAATCCTGGGTTTTAAGAACTCTATGAAATGGTGCTGAATCGTGTTGAAAGACACAGATCCTTCAATTAGTGGGAGAAACTGAATGCCTACTAGTCACTGTCCTTGGGTGTCTTTGGTACCCCCCTCCCCTGTATAGGGGTTTGTCAGAGACGCTGACATGGAGATACTTTTCATCGGAAGTAAACCCTGATCAAATATTCAAATAAAACACGGTGTGCAGTCTTAAGCCATCCGTCACATTCCTCAAGTTGTGAGACAACTACGGAAGGCAGTAATTACTAGGGATGTAGTTACGAGACTCTTCATTTCTATCCAGTTGCAGTTAATCACCTGAAAAAGGCCAGAGGATTAGTTGGTCGAAACGTGGTGAGGTGCCATTTGGTACAGTCTTTTCTGCTTCGACAAAATCTACTTAAAAATCTAGTGGGAAATGTCCTTTCATCTTCATAATGACTTCTTCTTCACAGAAGAGATATTGCTAGTCTTTCTTTGCTCTATTTTTTATTTTCATTGTAGGTGCCCGACTGAACTCTAATTCCTGGTTTCCCTCTGTAAATAATTCCGCAGGAAAAACTCATCTAGCCACAACCACTCTAAATAATTTTCTTTCCTTCCTCGGTACCTAGAGCTCAACAGAAGTTCCATGAACCCTTTCTTTTCAAGAACTATACTGTCTGTAGAGCACAGTACCATTGGACTGTTTCCCAGCTGATTGCAACATTTTATTTTTTCAAGTCTAAGCTTAACAAATTCCTGTTGAGCCCCCCCCCCTAAAGAATCCAATTTTGCCTAGTTTCAGCCATTGTCTATAATTGCCAGGGTTTCTCACCGCCTACCTAACGCTCATTAATTCTTGTCCTCTGCTGGCTTTTGGGTCTTTATAAAGCAGTGACCCCTTAAACTGGTGTTACTAGACCAGGCTGTCTGAAGATATTGGCTTTCTGAGACGTTAATGCTTTTTGATTTTCTACTTACTTTTGCAAAACTTATGTTCTGCAAAAACCGAAAACAACCCTAACCCTTTCTCTCTTTTCCTTCTTCCCATTTTCCTTTCTTTTTTTTTAAATTTCTATCTCCCCCACTTCCTGACTGGTTTCCTAACTTAAAATGTACGAAACATTAAACTAAATCCACTATACAACAACCAAACCAAACCAAACCAAACACTACAAACAAGCGATTGAAGAATAAAAACCTTCTCGAAAATAAATGGATGCAACATGAATATTATTTAAAAAATAACTGGATTCCGCATTAAATAACCTGAAAAGGGTTGATATGCTGTAAAAAAAAAAAACAACCAAACCATTAGTTTAAATTTTTTTTTTTAATTATCATAAATGCTTAGCCAATCAGAACAAAGATTGCACAACTTTTGACCATGATCCATGAGCCATTGGGAACATGTCATGTGTTCTCAGTCATCCATTTGATAATCCTCAAACTAAAATGCATCTAATTTTAGTCATAAAATATGAAAAACATTTTTGTTTGTTCTTAATCTCTACGTAGTTATTAGTGTCATTTTCCAAAATGACTTCGTTTTTATTTTCTGGTCCAGTGATTTCTTTTTATTGTTTTCTTTTGCTAATTGCATCTGAATTAATATTTAAAAAGTGAAAATAGATTGGAGGGGGATGTCTTGTCTGTTCAAGTTTAATTATTAACGAGGCTAGTAATGCCTGGCATTGCCCAGGAATGAAAGTTTTCTTTGCATATGAGAAAACCAAAGAAAACCGTCTCTGTGTTTATATATATTAGTGATGGAATGATTCCAATATTTTTCCCGATTCCGTACTAAGTTACAGATTCCGATTCTTTATAAATCTCGAAATATTTAACTATAAAAGTGTTATTTTGTCCCGATTAACTGTAAAACTCATCTTAACTGTGCATATATTTTCTCCAACGTAAAAACGCACTTGTGCCGGGGTGATCTAGAGATTTTAGTCTTTCTGGAAGTTTAAATAAAAAAATGTTTATTTTATTATTACTACAAGCAGTGGAAGATGTTTCTTTAACCAAATTCAAATAAAAAAAGATAATTTAAGGAATCGGTTTTGGCATCGGAAAATAAGCTCCAATTTTCCGATTCCCAAAAAGCTCCAATTTTTCCAAATTCCGATTACTCCCTCCAATATATATATATATATATATATATATATATATAAAATAAAAATTACAATTAAATTTACCAAAATGATCCAAGATGGTAAAATTAAAGTATATTACAAATATTAAAGAATTAATATTTATAAAGTTATCTAAGCCAGATGTAACAGCTCGATAAAACCAAATAGGAAATAGAGCTTATAATACGAGCAAACAGTTAATAAAACATGCTAAAAAACACTTTGAAAAAGAGTTAATAACATATTTAATCTGAAAAGGAAACACTAGATAAGTGGATAGTCCTTAATTCATGGAGTTTCGAAGAAATACTTTCCTTCTCATCAGAGGGGAGGAATTAGCAAAATGCGGGATCGGATTTTGCTAATTCTTACCCGCTAATGAGAAGGAAAATATGTCTTCAAAACTCCACGGATTAAGGACTATCCACTTATCTAGTGTTTCCTTTTCAGATTAAATATGTGTTTAACTCATTTCAAACTGTTTTTTTAACATGTTTTATTAACTGTTTGCTCGTATATATATATATATATATATATAAAGCTGAACGTCTGTGTGTGTCTGATCACGAATAGGCTCCTATATGGTTGACTATTTTAAAAAACTGATTACATATAATGATAGATGTATCGAGGATCAAGAATGGGTATGTCTGATCTGGCAGAACGGTGGTTCATAAGTTGTGGGGTCTGCGTTCGCGCCTGGCCCTCAAAGTATGGAAATAAAGAATGAAAAAAAAAAAAACGTTTACAAGAGTTTTTAATATAGATGTACATAAGAATACTTTGATAAGTATGTTTCAACTTAAATAGGGATGGTATAATAAAATTGTGGGGTCTGCATTCGCGCTTGTACTCCATAGAAATATGGCACAAGCTTTAACAAAGACTTTTCATATCTATTTTCCTAAGTATACTTTGATAATTATGTTTCAGTTTGAAGAAATATGGTATAATAAAATTATTGGGTGTTTGTTCGCGCCTAACCTCCATAGAATGTAAATGCCACAAAGTTTAACGAGTTTTTTTAAAAGAGGTGAGGGTCCACAATAACACCTTAACTTTAATCTTAATTCACGTTAGCTTTTATTGATTTTTTTTTGAGTTGAATCATATTGTGTCGAATAAATCCCCCTCATAAATTCACGTTCTTATTAAAGTGAAAAAAAAAAAACTCTGTTTTTATTCTTCTCCACTTGCATGTGGCACTCTTTCGAAAACAGATAAATAATAAAAAAATGAGAACGTTACTAGTTATCGTGTCAAAAGAAGGAAAAAATCCTGCTCACGTGATTGTGTCTTTTTAAAAACATTTACATAACCTTTTTATTTTCATTTATATATCTGTTTAAGCTTTTTTGTCAGTCTACTAGAAGGAATTCAGTTGATTACAACCCTTTCTGTGTGTTCTTTACATTACAATAGTACAACCCTGAATCCGACGGCGCAATACTACACCGTTCAATACTGTAAAACTGAAACGAAGCTGTTCTGCTTGAAAAGGGCACCATTTTCTTATTCATATTTATATCGATTCTTCGCTTTAAAAAACTAAAGTAATTATCTGTTTACTTTTTTAATGTCCCATTTTTGCTGTTTCGGATTATTTTACTAAAGTAAAGCTTCATTATTTTTCAAAACTGTTTTTGTTTGTTTGTTTTTCGATATTTCGTCGATATTATTTTGTAAGAGTGTTTAGCAGAAAAGCCAACAAACGATTACCCAAAAAAATAAATATACAAGAAATAAATGTTACCATAGTCAATAAAAGTTCAGTTCATGTTATTTTTTTTTGTTTTGAAATAGTTTTTAATGCTCTTTACTTGAAATAATTTCAGCGAACCGAAATTAAAACGAAATTGGAGGTGATAACTACTTAAATGAATTTTTATATAAACTACACATGCCATAATTGAATATTCCTCAAGCACAAAATAACGGAAAACATTAAAATATGTTTATAAATATTCCTTACGTTGACGGAACTCTTAAATTATTAACACAGAATGCTCAGGTGCCCCTCCTTCAAATTGAAAACTGGGCTCTCCATTTCAAAGTCGCTGCCATTTTGATTTTTTTTTTTTTTTTAAACCGGTTCGTGAATTCCCCCCCAATTTTTTTTTTTACAAACTAAAAAATACAAACCAATGAACTTTCCTACCCTAAAAGTAACTTTTATTGACTATGGTAACATTTATTTCTTGTATATTTATATTATTATATATATAACATTTTCTCTTTATAAGGAAACATCATTTTGTTGATCATTCTTGGCTACGAATGGAAACAAAGTTGATATAAAAAATATATATATTTTCGCGAAAATTATCTTTACTTTTATCATATTTTGCTTAGGGTAAACTTTTTGGGTATCAAAGGCTGTTTTTGAACCCAGTTAACGACGGGTACTTCTGCTAGTGTATAATAAA
>NC_136525.1:14448642-14475995 GCF_053919585.1 Euprymna scolopes | reverse complement strand
TACTGATAATTGATTCAAAAACAGTTGAATTAGGTGCAAACAGTCAGTCAGTTTCTTTTTTCTCTTTAATTTCTTTCTTTTATATTGAATCGGTTTCTTGAGAAAATTTTTAAATGAAAAATGTCACACAGGCTTTTTAAAAAAATTTTTTTAAACTTTTTTAAAACTTTTATTTTATCATTCATGCTCCCACTCAACCAACCGGTTTCTTGCCATTATTCTAAAGATCTAAGTAAAAGATAAAAAAAAGATTAAAAAATCTTGCATTGCAATAGGTTTCTCATTTTTAATTATTTTAGTATTTCAAACTCATTAATGTTTAAGCTTTTTTTAAATTTTTTATTTTGTAGGTGAGTAAAGAAAATGTGAAACGCTTGAATAACGAATATAAATTTCAGGTAATTTTTTTTTTGCTTTTTCTAATTTTTCTATATGCCTATAATAATGTTGGCCCACCAGTGAATTAAGGCAATATTGATCTTGGTCAATACTTAGATGGGTGACCATTTGGGAGTATCATTTGCCATTTGTTAAACCTTGACCTAGTGACCTTGCAAGCTAATCTGAAACTATAACGGAATGTCCTAGGCTTTTTTTTTTTTTTTTTTTTTTGTGTGAACTGCACCGAACAGATGGACTTCAGATTTTAGGATATATATTTTTTACTAGCGGGTGTGTTTTGGGAGTGGGGGGGGGGGTTTAAAGCAAATTAATGCTTAATGATTAAAAAAAAAAATGCTTTGGTAGGTAGGATTGAACCAGAAACCTTGAGGCGAAGGTGGAAAAAAATAAATTGAGAATAAAAAAAAAATGTTTATCAGCTCGGCCAGCAGATAAACATTTGAATTTATTTAAGGATTAGAACTGAATTGACAGGTGCACGTATTTAATGAGGTCAAATAGAAATCCCACAATTAACTTTTACTGCGAGGCAGTGGTTTTGTTTCTTCAAGATTTGGTGGTGGGGGGGAGGCAGCCCCCCCCCCATAAAAGGGGATCGTCCAAATTGAATAACAATTATCTGATACAAGGGAGTTGTCGGTTGTCCCCCCCCCCCGCATTGATCAAAGCTTTATTGCTTTCTGGACGTTCCTGGCATGAAAGCCAGGAAAACAATGCCTTTTCAGATTAGTTTCACTTTTCTACGAAAAAGCCGAACAAACACGAGGGAGCCAAAATAGAAAGGATTTTGTAAAAGTCGATCTAAATAAATCTAGACGTAATAACGCGCGTTCGCAAATCCTAGATATTATCATCTAGATGATAGATAAAAAGTTCTAAGAAATAGTACCCCTCCCCCGAGAACCCCCCCCCTCAAGAAAAGCCTTTGCCGGACATACATTTTGCCTTTTGTATATATATATATAGACTAACGGGGGGTGCCAAGCGTTGCTCAGGTGTTTGGAGGGGGGGGGTATATCAAAACAAAAATAATAAGTGAAGTTATAATCCTGTTTGAATATTAAAAAATAAAAAAAACAAAACAAAAGAAACATCGAAAAAAATATTGGGAGGGAGGTAGGCTCAAACCTGAAGCCTTGAGGCTAATAGTCTGGTGACATAGCATGACGCCACGAAGGCAGGGACTTGAGAACGGTCGAAAATAAGCATTTAAAAACCCCAGGTGGTTGAACGTCAACGTATTGTTTCTAGGTCAAATATCACGCCGTAGCAGTAGCTGTAGTAGAGAAAAACAAATTCACAGTGAATTTTGTAAGATAAAAGTCACTGAATAAGATATTTACGACGGCGTTCGTAATCGTAGATATTATAATCTAAGGAGTATATAAAAAGTTCCAAGACATAGTACCCCCCCCCCCCCCCGAGAACTCCCTCCAAAAAGCCTTTGCCGGACATACAGAAAAATGCACACACACTAACATACATTTTGCTTTTTTATATATAGATGGAAGTCGACAGGCATGAAGTCACTTGATATAAAGCCCAAATCTATATAATCTTATGCTTGTTCCTTAGTTCGTACATTTAGCCTCATTTTCGAATATCATCTCTAAAACTATATAAATGCAACTTTTTGTGTTTGTGAGTTTGTTCTTAAGTCTCCGAAATGGCTGAACAGATTTTTTATTTAAATTTACAGAACTTTAGTGTACAAGTCTGGGAGTGATCTTAGTTAAATTTTGTTTCAGAATACCCCTGATAATTATCAATAATTGATAATCGAAATCGTTATTTTAATTTATCATCGGTAAAGCTATTTTTTTTTTTATGTCGTCACTTAGCAACAATGATAGAACAACGGGCTGCGAAAATTCTACTGTGGGTAACCTGATAGCATGTTTTTCTTTTTTTTTTTTTTTTTTTTGTATGACGTGGTCTGTAGGTTTAAACTCCGCACATAATAAAAAAAATTTTTTTCATTTAACTGCAAAGAATTTTATAAGACTTGAAAATTTACATGTGTTTTTTTTTTTTTTTTTTTTTTTTTTTAACATGAAATGATCTGTAGGTACAAACCCTGCATGTAAATTTCTTAATGTTTTCTTTTTCGTTAATTGAAAGAAGTTTATATAAAATTTTATAAAAGAAACAATAGATTCTCGAGTGCAATGTTTAATAACATATTTTGGACTAAGTTACTGCATGGAGACAGGTGAAACTTCCTCCTGGGCGATTTCATGGATTTCGATGACAATAAAAAATATAGGAGTGTGAAATATTCATTGGTCATCATTCAATCCCGGGCAACGCCGGGTCTCTCTGCTAGTTATGATATATGATCATTGTTGTAATGGTGTAAGAAAGGAACTTGTAATTTTTGATGCGCAGTCGTTCTTTACCAAAGAAAGAAGTCAGCGAAACATTATGTAAAAAAAAAAAAAAAAAAAAAAGGAGCATTCAAAAGAAACGGGGAAAAAATTGTTTGTCAAGAGGTGCTGGACTGAAGGAGTAAATTGAAGATTGTCTCTTACAATGTGATTTTTTTTTATTTGCACAATATTATTTTCTGAGTATTAGTACTTATTGTCTTGTTTGGATCAGTTTTACATTTAAATCACGATGGACACTATTTTCATAAAAATACTAAACTTGTATTTGCTGTATGTTATTGGTATTTGGTCCCAGAAAAGTAATTTTCTTGTATAATCCAGATAAATATCAACTTTATGAAAACATTTATTGATTGAATATATTTCTCATTATATGGAATTTCCATATGTCCTCCTGGTCATTAAAAAAAAATAGATGAAGGGAAAATCACTTTAAGCCTAAAAAAAAAAACCCCGCTATTAGTATTTAATCCTAGCCAAAAAGTAAACCCTTGAAAAGCCCAATAGGAAAGGAAGGGGTTGCAAGGCTGGCTGACAAACGGTCTCTTCTTAAACTGATATGCGCTATAAAAAATATTTTAAAATCCGTTCGATATTCTATTTTTTCATTAGTCAACTTTATAGGAAGGGAAGGATAATTTACTCTCCAATTAAGTCCTCTTACTGTGACCCGAATCACTCTATAATTTTATCCATATTCAACCTTTTGATTTACCCGATTTCATGTAACAAATGTTAAAACATAACCGATTGAATAGAAAAATTCATTTTGACCGTTTTTTGTTTTAAAATTTTAATTTAGTTTTAATTTAATTTTGGGTGGAAAAATAATGGAAATCACTTATATCTACATTTGCATGGATTATTTAACCTAGAAGAACTGCAATATAAACTTCATGTTCTATTTTTATACACGCATATCGTCCACTTCTGTATAGCTGTGAAAGTGTCTGTGTACATTTCCCTACGCAATAACTCATAAATGTCAATTTTCAGTCTACAGACTCGAAAATTTGATATATAGGGTATTGAGATTTGGGAAAATCTTTGCAATCCATTTTCGGCCAGAAATTTGGCTGTTAAGGGGTCAAAGTACAACGATTTGACCTTTGAGAACTACCAAACTCCTGCCAATTTTGGGTCTAAACACTTGAAATTTTAGATATAGGTTTCTTGGACATGGATCTAACTTAATAACTTGATTTGAGCCCAAAACAAATGTTAAGGGGTCATAATAGGGGTCAAAGTTAAAAAATAATTGGCCTCTGTGGTCTCTACCAAATTACTTAGACAATTTCTGGTCTAAACATTTAAAATTTTACATAACAGGTATTCAGAGATGTGGCAAGCTTTTTAATCGGTTTGGGTCGAAAATTTGAGCTACCAATATATAAATGTATGTATGTTTGCATGTCTGCCTAAAACTTTCGACAGAGGCGACGGATTTTCACACAATCAATATTGTTTTGAAGCTCGACCTATCAGATGACAAATATCGAAAAATTCAACGTCAGGTCTTACTGCTAGTGTGTGTGTGTGTGTGTGTAGATATGTATAATAAATATGTGTGTGTGTATATATATATATATATATATATATATATATATATTTTTTTTTTTTTTTCTTTTGTGTATTGATATTCATATTAAAAACACTTTTTTTCTATTTATTTAAAAAGAAAATACAACTTTGTTATATATGGGTCATGGAATTGACATGAAATAATGACATAATTACATGAATGATTTTGCGCTACGAAATAGGTGCTGTCAAGAATTGAACATTTTAACATGCTTAAAGAAATAAAAGGCAAGATGGACAACATCTTGAAATTTGGAATATAGACATTTTGTCACACACACACACACACACACACACACACACACACACACACGTGTGTGTGTGGTTGGCATACACATACTAACCCTTATACACCATCTTCACTATCCAATTCTTAACCGTTCCCAAGAATTGGTTATCAATACGAGACCTGATTCCAGTCGAACAAAGAAACCAACCAAAGTGCTCATATGGCGGTTCCAGCTTGTTTCTCCCGTTTCCAGCCGATACTCAAGGCCATCCCTCATCCCACCCTCTTGGCTGCACCCCCTTCTTTCGTCACATCAATTGCAGATTCTTGCGCGTCGTCTTTCACATCTTAGCAGACGCAATCCAATACCAGAAATGGAAACGTCTATTTTTAATGGATCGAAAGAGATTTCGATAGCATAAATGCGTAGAAACGTTGGAATTGAGTTTGTTTACTTAACATTCGACATTATTTCGGCAAACTATAAGGGAAGGGTGCTATTAATGACACAAGAGAAAGAATTGTACAATTAATAAAATAAAAAGATTAAACTTTATCAATTTTAATTGTGACTTACACGAGGATTAAATTTTTTTTTTTTGTAGATTTGTGCTTTTGCTTAATAGGCATCCAAAGATTTGCATGCGTGGCGTATACATGACATAAACAGTTCCGATTTGATTGTTTATATGAATCGACACATAATATCGCCCATCACTGTAAATAACAAAATTAGGTGTTGTGGGGAAGGTTATCTCAATATTCCGTAAGAATCTTTCACTTAGAGATACAAGCACCAAAATTGGCACAAATGATGTTCAGAACATAAATTTTAAGAAAAGAGCGTTAGCCATAAAAATATGAGTGTGAAATATTTGTTGATCATCATTCAATCCCAAGCAACGTCGGGTCTCCCTGCTAGTAAATAATAAATGTAATTTTACAAGCCTCGATTTTTTTTTGTCAGTATTTGCTAAAAGTTTAAAATAATTTCAATAATAAATGTAATTTTACAAGCCTCGATTGTGTCGTATTTTTTTTACAGTTTTAACTATGTTTAAGTTAATGTCACATATAAGATATGCAATTAAAAAATAGAAAAAAATAATTGATAAAAAAGTTTACATACTTTTTATTATAATTTGGTGAAAAAAATAAACATAAAATATATTTGGAAATTGTATCGATTCTGTGCTTCCATACGTGAATTTAGAGACGCAGGTTCCAACTTCCGGTGTATTTGAAAGTTAGGCTCTCCTTTTATTCACCATTACCAAAATATTTAGTGATTTTAAACTATAAGTAAAACTAAAATCGATAGATAACCCCCCCCCCCAACCCACATACACACACGCAAGTCTATTTTTTTAGATTTGAGAAAATATGTGCACATTTAACATGTGTTTTTACGGTAACTGGGGAAAAATAACAACTCTGTAGTTAAATATTTAGAAATTTACAACAAAAAAATTGGAATCAATTATTTTATCAGAATTATGGGAAAAATATTGGAATTGTACTATAAGAGGACGACTCAACAAGAAATTTACATTAAACTTAAAAACAACCATGTTATAGTTAGCTGGGAAGCAACTCTGCAGTATTATGTTCCACAGACAGACCTGAGAAAGAAGCTTTATTCATGGAATTTCCGTTTAGTTTTAGGCACAAATAGAGTGAGGGAAATTGTTGATAGTTATTGTAGCTAGACGAGTGTTCTTTGTTAACGTTTTATAGTGAGGGAAGGGGGAGGACCATAGATTGGAGCTCACTCGAGCACCTTCCATAAAAATCACGATAGAGCAGAGATAAACTTGTAAAGTCTTTTTCATGAGAAAGAGAAAGGTGTTTGAACTACAATAGTTATATAGCCGGATATGACGTAATACCTACAATTAAATATGATGCAATCGAAATCTTTTATTTAATTGATTTGTTGGTTGGTTGGTTGTTTTATGGCATATCAACCCTTTTCAGGTTGATTAATCCAAATCCAGCTATTTTGAAGAAAAATGTTTTTAATAGAATATATTTTTTTTTCCAAGTCATTTTCTACTTAACCTATAGTTGGGACCCTAACAGATACTACCACTTCGGGTTAGAGTAGACCTGGGAGCAATGGCACTTAAAGGGTGGCTCCACACTCCCCAAAGCCCACAAGCTGCGGCTTCACCATCAGATATAGTTTAAGGTCATATCCAGATCCCTTATTTAATTGAAGCTATGGTATTTATAATAATTAGTATATGCACTAAACCATATTATTGCCAATGTCGAATGTATGGTGTACTATTTATATGCCTTATTACCAGACGTCTGCTCAAATGTAATATCTAGACGTCTGATAATATTACACACTAAAAAGGTCCACTAGATTTCGAATATGGTTTTGTACCCTATGTACCTCTTGTATAGAAGATACTCTTAGTAGTGCCTCTTCAGATGTGGCAGACGGTTTGGCAACAGAATGAAAAAAAAAGTCTAACTGGAAGTTGGAAGCCTTTTGTTCTGGCCGTGAAAAACTTTATCGGCAACAAACAGCGTAAGATTTGCGCAGAACTTGACAGCAACGCACTGCGTGCTTTCACAAACATCGAATGCAACACGAGCATCAAAAATCTATGTCTGTTCTTTTTTTTTTTTTTTTTTTTTTTTTAACAAATGGATCGGTTTCCTGAGTAGTTACGAGCTAGATGAGAGATTTGGTCGCAGCATGAATAAAATGGAAATTAGATATCAGGGATGCAGTAATGAGGGTTGAGTACTGTTGAACTTTGCTGAGACACATTTGTCTGTGAGCATTCTAGGAGTTTCAATAAACGGAAGTGAATACCTTGAATTTTGCACGGATGATCTAACGTTCAGTTTACGTGGACTCAAATTTCTATCTTTCAAGTTACAAAAAAAAAAAAAAAAAAAAAATCGAGGCTTGTAAAATTACATTTATTATTTAAATTATTTTAAACTTGTGAATTTGATATTTCCATGAAACTTCCTATGGGGAAGCTGATTCAACCCACCTAGGTTGAATGCCGTTGGCAATATGTATAAGAAGACTCATTCACAGTTATATTGTCACATTTGGTTTAAGGGTTTCTTTTAGCAAATATGTGTGCGTGTATATATATATATATATATATATATATATATATATATTATTTGTCAGTGTAGACATGGGACTTTACATATCTTCAAATTATATATTATATAGTGGCCTGGCAAGACCACAGGGGAGAAAACCATACAAAAAAAAACACTTAGCAAAATTCATCCCAAAACAACAAAACTAAAGCTGGCTTACCAGAACACTATATATATATATATATATATATAATTATTTGTCAGTGTAGACATGGGACTTTACATATCTTCAAATTATATATTATATAGTGGCCTGGCAAGACCACAGGGGAGAAAACCATACAAAAAAAAACACTTAGCAAAATTCATCCCAAAACAACAAAACTAAAGCTGGCTTACCAGAACACTATATATATATATATATATATATATATATATATATATATATATATATATATTTATAGTCTTTGAAGTTTTTAACCTTTAAAACTATACAAAAAAATATTTATCATTCGTTAGAAAACCATCTAGTCAGTAAGTCATTTAATCACCTGCAATCACTGCATCAACTCGCTCTCGAATTTACTATTAATACCAATAATTTATTTTTCAAGGGATCATCATTTGTTTACCATAGGCATATTTTATTGGTTTGAAAATATGGGTTCTTTTTTTACCAATTGTCATAAAATTTTTACCCATAGAATCATGTCGCAAATAGTAACATATCCAAAAATTGCAGAAAAGAATAAATTAAAAAAATAATTGTTTATGAAAAACGGTTTCAATAAGGGTACAAACAGTTCTATAAGTTTATATACTGGGTCAGACATATTGGGTCACGTGACGTAAGCAAAAAGGGAAGCAACTCGATTTAAAGCAGACGGAATTTATTGAGAAAGAAAAAATAAACATGTATGTATAAATTTTTTTTTAAATTCGCAAATTTCTTTTAACTGTTTGAATATATATATATATATATATATATATATATATATATATATAAAACTGAATTTGTGAGAAATTGAAAACTTGATCACCTCCCTTAACTCTCCAATTCAAATCGATAGATTTTACAAATAGCTTCTTTTTTTTTTTTTTCATGAATAATTATTGATCGTTTTACATAATTTTTGGATATGTTACTATTTGTGGCATGAAAATTATGTAGGTATCGTTTGTTTTACTTGAAATTCAATTTTTTTTTTTTCGTTATTATACTGTAGAAGCACTTTTATTTCATGCTTGGAAGTATTGAAATAAAAGTGAAACCAGTTGAACTCTTATACAAATCTCACGATGGGCTTAAAATGACGATGAGGCAGAAATCTCGTTTTTTCTGGTTATCGAATGTCAAATAACAAAGCGTGCCAAGGTCAGAGGCGAATTAGAAGAGTGAAGTGATAATAAAAAAAATATAAATCAGATAAACAGTGAAAAGAAATCCAAGATTAATAAGATTGAAACTGACAAATTGGTCATATTGGTTATCTCTTAAAGTTTAGTCACCCTGTGTTTACTAAGACTTTGTACGGAGCTGTCGGCTACAAAATGGAACTATTTTCATTTTATTTATTTATTTATTTTTTTTTTTTTTCGAATGGTATTTTTTAAAATAAGCAAACGAACAATGGGTTATCAAAAATTGCTTTAAAAAAATACAATTTGAAGAAAAAAAAAATGCAAGAAAAAAAAAACTTGTTTCATTTTTAAGCTGATAGTTCCGTACAAAGCCATTGTAAACACAGGGTGACGAAACATGAAGATAATCGGCATACATATTTATGTTAGATAACTGTTTAACAGAATTATCAGATAAGCTATCGTCTATTTGTGACAATTCACTTAAAAAAAAAATTATAATAAAAAAAAATATATTCAATGTCATGACCAAACGATATTCTTATTCGATTGGTGTTAATATTTTTGTACGACTAAATTAGGCACAACAAATGTACGACTAATTGCTGCTGATGACAAATTGCTATTCAAGCAACTTCGACTCAAACGATCTCTCGTCAACGCAGAATATCGTAGGTCCATACTTAAAAAATTCTTATGAAAAGTAAAAGTGCTTATTCGAATTGACACTTATGGTGGCAATTAAAAGTGCAGAAAATACAGAAAAATCTGATGTACATACTTGTTACAGAATGAAGAAGTCATATTCCAAAAATTACGTAAATCGATCAAGTAGTTTTTTTGGTTTTTTTTTTAATCTAAGAAAATCAATCTAGAGTTGGAAGCCTCGTTTAGTTTCAGAACAGCTTTCAATGGTTAGTTTTTCTTTACAAGTCTTGGAGGTGAATGGTTCTCAATAGACAGTTGTTTTGTACAGGTTCCTGACTTTATAATTTTGTAGCCACAGAACAAAAGATTCTTCCAGTATTGACACGAAGAAAACATGTGCAAGGTTGCTAAAAAAAGGTTTAATTTTTATGGAGTAATTATGGTTTCTGATTGGTTGAATGAAATGGATTCGTCAGTTCTTAGCAGCATCGTTTATAAATAGAATCTCCCAACTGTGAGGGACCCTACCCCATGAATAGTCAAAAATATTGCAACAATCAAAATTTATGATTTTTAGCAATTTTTTTTTTTTTTTTTTTACAACTAAACTGTATTGAACGTAAGGCTGATTTTTTTTTTACTTCAACACTTCAAATTGAGTTGTCTTGCCCTTATTTCATCAGATTCCATTATGCACAACGAAAACATAAGTAATACAGAAGAATAAGTCTGCAGAAAATTGTCAGATAAAAAAATTTTTCTTAAAAAAAAAAAAAAAATTGTTTTAAAAAAATACTGTCAGAAACTCGCCCAATATATGTCACAGTAGCATATACTGGGTGGGTTTCTAACAGTATTTTGTATCTTTTTTTATTTTTATTTTGGTGTCAATTTGCATCCATTTTTCCTGTTCTCACCTAACTCTTCAACACGATGTTTTTCGAACCGAATAAATGTGTAAAGGTGAGTAAAATCACTAAAAACTTTTCCAGGTAGGTATAAGAGTAACTTCTCTTGCCTTTTTTACAAGGTAGTCACCACTTAAGGCCCGAAAGCAACTCGTGGATAAGGGTTATCGCGTGTACAGTAATCAATGGGATAGTATCGTTAGTATTGGAGATTTGATAAAGTGTCTTACTTAAGGGGGCGGTTCATCAGGAATTTATGTTGGACTGGAATATATCCAGGTTGTAGTCAGGTGGGAAACAGGCAAACAGAAGAGAGTTCCACAGGCATGCATTTCTAAGAAAGAAGCTTTAACATTTGTTAGGTATTTGAATTTTTTACTACTTTTTGTACCTCTGCGGATTGTAAAACAAACCTGGGAATTCTGTCTGAAAAGGTATCTCTGAGACAATTTTTAAACCGCTTCAGTTCAGAGTCCTGATAGACGGATGGTGAGGCACTGCAACACCTTTTTGACAATTCCTGCAGCTGCACTGGCTCCGATCTTTTTGGCTCGACTTTCCATCAGTTTGTCAGCAACGCAGAGAGAGAGTGACTCTGGTAACTGAACAAATCTAGTTCTTATCACCCACCCAGGCCTGCATTCAGAAGAGGCAACTCCAGTTTCGACTTTATAGCCACAGTTGTTGTCGTCTCACCACTTTTTGGCTAAGTAAGCCTCTGGCCCGCTTTGGGTAAGATTGAAACCCTATCTTCAGGCAATGCTCACCTGGAACTGTAGAGATTCAATGTCTCTATCCACTGTGCCACGGGCCCCGAGAGACAACAACTATGGATGGCAGTAATTGCTGAGAATGCAGTTAAGAGATTTGGAGTTCCTGCCCCGTCGCGGTTACCACCTGACGAAGGCCAGAGGAATAGTTGGCCGAAACGTCGTAAAACAAGCAAAAAAAATTAGGATAATAGTCTACAATAAATAAATTAATAAAAAATATTCATCTCAACAATGAATCCCAATTAAAATAATATCCATATAGACAAAAGGTTGACATCAATCACATAAATTTTCTTTTAGAATGATATACTGAATATGAATACATCCGGGTTCTTCCTCCTTACAAGAATATGATTGGTTGGTTAAGTCATCAATACCAAGATCGCCATGAGCATGGAATATGTGCCTACATTAAAGATGGCTTCCCATGTGGCAGGGATATCTCTAGAGAAGATCCTAATTTACTCTATATGTGCTTCCGGGTTGCACTTGCTAACACCACTGCATTTATATTTGCCCTCTATCGGCCCCACAACAGCGGAGTTACTATCTTTAAGAGCATATCTGAGAAAATAGACCACATCCTGTCTGCACATCCCTCGGCTAACATCCACATCTGTGGTGACTTCAACGTCCATAACGTGGAATGGCTGACCCATTCAAATAAGACAGACGATGGGGGAGGTTTTGTCATGATTTTGCCATTGCTTATGACCTCACTCAGATTGTTCGCGAACCCACCCGTGTGCCCGATACACCCGGTCAATATGCAAGCCTCCTAGACCTTTTTCTCTCAACTTCCCCTGAGCTATGTTCATGTTCCGTTCATTCTCCTCTAGGATCCTCCGACCACTCCGTCGTATCAGTTAAGATAAAAACGAAATGTAATAAGTCCCCAGAGGTACCCCTCCACCGTACTGTACACTGATACTCTATGGCTGACTGGGATAGCTTCCGTACATTTATATCTGCACTCCATGTTTAAAAAAAGTGTACTCTATAGTATCAAATCTGACCGAATGGTTAATTGTAGGCATAGACCAATTCATACCATCTAAAAAATTCCAACAAAAACCTAACAGCCAGCCATGGTTCTCCCCAGAATGTGCTGCTGCTATTGCGCACAGAAATCACTTTTTCCATAGCTACCAACATAATAGATGCACTGAGACTAAAGCTGCTTTCAGGACTGCCAGCAACCACTGTAAAAGAGTAATAAAAAATGCAAGAGAGCTATATGCCCAGTCTGTTAAATCCAAGGTAGCTGATCAGCGGCTTGGTTCCCACCAGTTTTGGCAAAAAACAAATAGGATCCTGAACAGAAGTGTGCATTCTATCCCAACCATTATCAATGGACCAGAGGTCATCTAGTCAGCATCAGACAAGCCCAACTATTTGCAAAGAACTTTGCAGCTAATCCTACCCTATGCGACGAAGGCCATCAACTCCCCATATTTCCTCCTATAACACAGAACACGCTAGGTAACATACAAATATTCGTGCATGAAGTCGCTAAGCTAATCAAGAACCCTGATTCCAGTAAAGCAACTGGCCCTGACAACATCCCAATTATAGTGTTAAAAAAGCTTCAACCAGAACTTGCTCCCATACTTACGAAACTGTTTGAGCGCTGCTTTAAGGAGAAGTGCTTTCCGACTCCCTGGAAGACCTCATCAGTTTGCCCTGTATTTAAGAATTCAGGTGATAAGTCATCTCCCTCTCAGTACAGACCAATAAGTCTCCTGTGTGTTATGAGTAAGTTGCTGGAATCCATATTAAATAGAGAAATAGTCAACCACCTCAGCAGAAACAACCTTCTTAGTGACACACAATATGGTTTCCATTCTGCAAGATCTACCGCAGGTGTGCTGACGGTTATATCTCACAGGATTAGTGAATCTCTTGACAAAGGCTTCCTTTCTAGGGCAATTGCTCTTGACATATCAAAGGCCTTCGACAAGGTATGGCATAAGGGTCTACTTCACAAGATTTCCAGCTACGGTATAACTGGAAATGTTTTCTCAATCATTAAATCATTTCTTTCCGATAGGCTCATAAGAGTAGTGATTGATGGACAAAAATCAGAGGCCTGCAGTATTAATGCTGGAGTCCCTCAGGGGTCAATCCTGGGCCCAACTCTCTTCCTGATCTACATCAATGACCTCCCTAAACACATACTTAAATCATTCGTTGACATCTATGCTACGGCAACACATCAAAGGCTGTAAATGACAAAGTTCTCTCTGATTCTCTCTCCTTTGATCTCGAGCACGTGGTTCGGGGGGGGGGGGAGACGTGGCTGGTTACCTTTAATGCATCTAAAACCAAACTCCTATCCTTACATCATCAACGCTCTGATCCCCATCTGGCATCAATTGGGATGGATGGCTCTCGTCTGGGTGAGGCCCTGTGTTTTGACAGCTTCTGGTTTTGACCTTTACTCCTGATCTGAAATTGAACACGTACATCAAGTCTGTTGCCAAGGTCGCTGGAAAGATGGTGGGATCCTTCTACCGCTCCAGAAGATATCTCACTGCTGATGCAATTCTCTGTCTATATAAAAGCCAAGTACGTCCAAGGATGGAATACTGCTGCCATATCTGGGCAGGAGCTGCTAAAAACAGCCTATCCTGCCTTGACAGAGTACAAAATAGACTTCGTGGCTTAGTGGGGGATGCCCTTTTCTCTACCCTGCAACCTCCCTCCCACAGAAGAGACGTTGCGAGCCTATCCTTGTTTTATCGTTATTTCCATGGCAGGTGCTCGTCTGAACTCCAATCTCTGGGCCCCCCCTCGCCAATCTTTCATGAAAAACACCCGTCTAGCTGAATCCACTGTGAAAAATCTCCTCCACTCTTTATCTGTGCCCAAGTCAAAACATGGATTCCATGAACAAAGCTTCTTTCTTAGAACTGCATGCCTGTGGAACTCTGTTCCGTCTGCCTGCTTCCCACCTGACTACAACTTGGATGTCTTCAAGTCCAACATTAAAAAATTCCTAATGAACCGCCCCCTTAAGTAAACACTTCATCAAATCTCCACACTAATGTAATGTACTTGCAATAACCCTTATCCCTGAGTGGCTTCCGGGCCTTGGTAAGTGGTGAACACCGTGAAAAAAAAAAAAAAATAAAATACCAGCTGGTACAAGGTGCTTTCAATAAGTTTCCAGACTTTTTTCTTCTGGGCATTTTTATTGATAATACACACATGAAATTCTAATCCCCTTCGAAGTAATCTCCTCCGGCTGCAATGCAGTTGTTGTACTGTTCCAAATGCTATTGGAAGACCCTATGAAAGTTCTCTTATATGAGCGTGTCAATAACCCTCATCACGGCCTTTTTATCTCCTAAATTGTCTCATAGCAATAGTCTCTAAGGTTTTCCTTGAGCTTAGCGAATAACCAAAAGTCACAGGGAGCAAGGTCTGGACTATAGGGAGGGTGAGGAACTGTTTGAATGCCCATCTGGGTTATGTCAGCGTTTTTCTTTCTGATTTTCTGAGGACTTGGGACAAACTTCATGCAAATCTTGTGCATATTCAATTCCTCACGAATAATTGTTCCCACAACTGACATCAAACTGTGCACTTATTGTCTCTATAGACACCTGGCAGTCCTTATCCATGAAATTCTTTATTTGGCCAATCAACTTTACTGACTTCTTTACTCCTACACACCTCATCATCCCTCACAGACTCCATGCCTTCCTTGAATCTCTTATGCCTCTCAAAAAACTGATACTTGATTCATGCAAGATGGTCCAAAAGCAGTCTGAAGAATTCCATGACGTTTCCAAGTTTAAAACAGAATTTTATACTTCTAAAGTATCCTCATGTCCAGATTCCATTTTTGAAATTCACCAGCTGTGACAATCAGGCTTTAGTAGGGTGTATTCCAATCTCTGCTGTAGCTGTTCATTTGAATGTGAAATCATAAACATTGATCAGTCATCTCATAAGATGTGTAGCAATAACAATACTGAATTTTCAAGAGCCTGCAACAATTTTAAAATGCGTGTACAAAAAAAGTCTGGAAACTTATTGAAGGCACCTCGTAGAGCTGCCTGGAAGAGATGTCAAAAGGTATGCCAAAGTTTTCCTTATCTCTACACGAGGCTGTTTTTGTTTTATTCATCGTGATGACGTCATGATATGACGTTGCTAGTGAGACACACTGGAACATCGAAGTAGTAGTCTCTTGGGTCTTGTTCTTACACGTGGTTTTTATCTGTCTAATGAAAGGTTTCTTTCAATAAATAAGACATATAAACGATGCTCTTTGTGTAAACAAATCGAGCGGAGGCATTTGGACGATGTCAAAGCATCGTAAAATTCATTTACCCATTCAGCAGCAGCCGTGTATGGCGTAATGATGAGAAGTCATGACTGTCATTTGGGCGGTCGGGTTTTGATCCTGGCTTGAGGCAGTTGCCCGTCGAGCTGCACTGATGACCTGTGAAATAGTACTGTATGTGGATGACTATATATATATTAGTGTTGGGACGATTAATCGGAAAAATCAGAAGATTTGGGGGTATCTGAATCGGTATTGGAATCGAAAAAATTGATGCCTGTTTTCTGATGCCAAAACGATTCTTTCGTCTTTTTTTTGTTTTTTTTTATTTGATTTTGTTTAAAGGAAAATCTTCCATTGGTGGTAATAATAAACTAATAAATATTTATTGATTTTAAAACAATAAATATTTATTGATTTTAAACAACCAGTGAAGCTAAAATCTATAAATCATCCTTCATAAGTGTATTTTTACGTCTAGGAAAATATCTGCATATTTAACATGTGTTTTTCACGAAAATTGGGGAAAATAACAATGTTATAGTTAAATAATTAGAAATTTATAAAGAATCAGAATCTGGAATTGAGCACGGAATCGATAATTGTATCGGAATCGGAAAAATATTGGAATCATCCCATCACTTTCTATATAAAAGCGCAAATGTATGTGTGTATGTGTGTTCGCTTTTTCTGTATGTCTACAAAAGGCTTTTTTCAGAGAAGTGGTCGGTCGCCTAACAACTGTTTAAAACTTTTTATATCACATGTAAATCGTAATATCTCAGAGTTAACAACGGAGCTTGCCTGTCTATTTAATTTGCTCGACTTCGGGAAGATAAATATTCAACAGTTTTCGCTTGCCGCATGTGGGTTAGGCCTTTTCCTATAATAAAAGCGACACTAATTCTTGCGTTATTTTTCTGGTCTCGATCATCGGAAATGTCCGAAAGCGATCAGCTTTGATCAATATGGAAATATTATTTCCTTATATCAGAAGACAATTGCTATTCAATTTCGACAAGTGGAGCTGTTTCCCCCTACCCCCAGCATCTTGGGGGGGGGGGAGGAAAAAAAAAGCGTTCCGCACTGAATGATACCCTGCAGTCAAAAGTTGACCTTATTAAGTTATTAAAACAAAAAAACCTGCTAATTTAAGTAATTAAATAAATTCAAACGTTTCTGTTAGCATCTCGCGGTGGCCCAATGGTTAACGTCGCACTCTTTTCTTTTTCTTTTTTTTTTTTTTTTTTTTCACACTTTAATTTCCAACTTTTCCTCAAGGGTTCGGGTTTGATCCTCATACCTACCAAAACATTTTTTTTTTTTTAACCCCCCCCCCGAGTTTTGATTTACCTAAAACTACACACACCTCCAAATACACGGGCAACGCCGGGTACCCCTTGCTAGTATATATATAAATTATTTTTGTACCTACAAAGAATAGTGTTTTATACTTTCTCAATCGTCAGTACAAAAATGATAATTAGTGCTGGTTGAGGTATTCGAATCCAGTTACAAAGTCACCTCTGACTTCATTGGCTAAGATGTTACTTTGAGTCAGCATCAGTTAACACGAGAATTAAGGTAAATTAAACACCTATAAATACTAAATGTTAACATAGCAGTAAAGCAGAGTATTCTAGCAATGTACAGCATAATCATGTTGACACACCGGTTCCCACTGGATCACCAAAGTTAAGCAACGTTGAACCTGGTCAGTACTAAATGGGTGACCATTTGGAACTTCCAGGTGCTGTATGTGTTCTCCGCTTATCTCGGCATTGTTTCCAGTCGTCTTGGACTTCTTGCCACTGGACTCAGACAGTGCCGATTCAGGAGAGGTGTGGTTGGAGATTGTGCAACCCCTGCCTTATAATTACACGCGCAGCTGCCCCTACAAGGGGTATTCTTTGTTTTACGAGGCTGAACGGAAACATCAAGTTGAGTCACGGATTCTAACAATTTGAAGTCGTAAGTCTTACATATTGCTAGTGGATCATCTTTGTTTATTTTTCAGACAAGGTTCAACTTTAACCTTAGAAGAGCTTATATATATATTAATGAGTCGCCACTTATCAAGGCCCAAAGTCCACTCAAGACACAAGGGTAAATGAGTTTTTAAGGTGGAGGATGAGACAACACTGTGAGAATTTGTAAGGAGTGTTGACATTGGGCTCAACTAGAATTTGTTTGCACTGGACTTGAAAATGATCATGTAGTCAGCTGGGAAGCAGCCACATGATATTGTTTCATAGGCAGTTCTAGGAAAAAAAATCTTTGCTCATGGAAGTCCTGTTTAGGTTTAGGAACACAGAGGGAGTAAGGAAAATTATTGGCAATGGTTGTAGGTAAGCATAAATTGGACCTTGGTCGAGCAAGTATCATGATAATAACGATGGAGTAGAGAAAGACTAGCAGTGTCTCTTTGTTGAGAAAGTGATTGTAGGGAAGAGAAGAGGACATCCCCTCTCCACTAGATTTCAAAGTCCATTTTGTACTCTGACAACACAGATATTCATTCTGCACTTGTTTTTTTTTCTGTCTAGTCTTTTAAGCCGGATGTTACTGGTTATTTTAGCTCTCGGGAGCTGATGGTGGTCAATAGTTACGAGGAAACTTCAGTAAGTTTCCAGACTTTTTTGTGTAGGTATTTAAAATTGCCATAGACTCTTGAAAATTCAGTATGTTATTGCTATACATCTTATGAACTGACTGATTAATTTTTATGATTTTAGCTTCAAATGAACAGCTACAGCAGGAACTGGAATACACCCTACTAAAGTCTGATTGTCACAGTGAATTTAAAAAATGCAATTTGGACGTGAGGACTTTTTAGAAGAACGATATGCAATAAAATTCTGTCTTAACTTTGAAAAAAAATGTCACAGAAACGTATGGAATGCTTCAGACTGCTTTTGTATCATCTTGCATGAATTCAGCATCAGTTTTTGTCTGACATAAGAGATTCAAGGAAGGCAAGGAGTCTGTGAGGGATGATGAGAGGTGCTGGAAGAGTAAGGAAGTCAGAATACGAGTTGATTGGCCAAATAAAGAATTTCATGGATGAGGACCGTCGTGTGTCTATAGAGACAATAAGTGCACAGTTTGATGTCAGTGTGGGAACTGTACACAAAATTATTCACAAGAGACTGAAGATGCGGAAGATTTGCGTGGTTTGTCCCAAGGGTGCAGTCTACAACTCCATCCTTGGTTATTCCCTAAGCCCAAGGAAAACCTTAGAGGCTGTCATTAGGAGACAATTGAGGGGATGAAAGGGGCTGTGACAAGGGGTCATTGACACGTTCACATAAGGATTTCCATGCGGCCTTCCAGAAGTTGTTGGAATGGTACAAGTGCATTGCAGCCGGAGGAGATTACTTCGAAGAGGACTAAAGTTTCATGTGTGTACTATCAATAAAAGTGCCCATATGAAAAAAAAAGTCTGGAAACTTATTGAAAGCACCTCGTAACAACACTGAGTGTCGACCTGGGTGTCTCAAGTTTGAATCCAGTTTGTTCCAAAGAATCACTTTCACTTAGGATGTTGGCAACCTTCATGTGGTATCTTTCGTAATCCTCGATGGCTTTATGGAAATGACTCTGACAAAAAAATAATGTCCGGTTAAGCTAATTTCAATAATAAAATCTTTGGACTCATGATAATGATGACGACGATGATGATGATTCATACAATATGATGATGATGATGATGATGATTTTAGCCCTCGTAGTTCTATTACCGGCACAAGCACAGACCCCATTATTGAGCCTTTCCTAAGGTATTATTAACGTTGACATTTGACTGGATTCAGTTGTGGTGGGTTAACTTGGGAGCCGAAACCGTTTTTTGCTTTTTAATAATTCGTTCAAGGAGAGAGGGCGGACAACAACTGATTTATTGTTTGGGGTATTTTCGGTACTTTTTTTTTTTTTTTTTTTTTTACTGCTTTTTAATTCTTTTCACGGACATTTTCTTTTTTCCTTTAGGATTTCGTTTTTTTTTTTTTTTTTTTCTTTCTTTTTGTCTCACATTTTTGTCATTGTTTTCTGTGCCCACCAGGAGGTCTACGACTTCAACATGGACACAATAATCCTGCTTTTGTTCAGGAGAACACAGATAAGTTTGTTAAACTTCCGATGAACTAAGTTTTTGTATCTGTTTTCTTATTTATTGGTAGAGTAAATATGAGTATATAAAAACGAAGTTTTATAAAGATGAATATATATATATATATATATATATATATATATATATATATATATATATATATATATATATATATATAATCAACCAATAGGTCAATTTTTTTTTTTTTTACTTTTTTTTTTTAATTACATTTTCACCCCATACAAGGCACATTGCCACTTTGATGTAGGGGGCTATTAACAGGGGCAACAACTACTGGGGTACTATGTAGGGATTTGGGCAGCAAGATGTTGGTTCACGTTGCACTTGAACTTCTGCACATCAGTACAGTTGGGGAAGCAGGGACCTGGAATGGAATTCCAAAGTCAAGCGGTTCTGGGGAAGAAACTACTGGAGTAGAAAGATCTTTTACATCTAGGGATTTCTACAGTGTGGGAGTGTGATTTTGCAGCCTATCGGATCTGTCGAGGGTGTTCACGTTGTGGGGGCACAAGTGCTTGCAGTTCGTCAGAGCATTCACCATTATAATACTTGTAGAACAGGCAGAGGGATGCAACGTTTCGTCGATGGGACAGAGGCTGAAGCTTAGATGCCAGTTCAGGGCCTATCAGATTTGGGACTCTCTTTTGAACCTTGTCAAGGAGCGAGAGACTAGTAGCCGATGCACCAGCCCAAATATGGCAGCAATACTCCCTACATGGGCGAATGGTGGCCTTATAGAGGTACAGGATACTTTCGGGTTTTAGTAGTTTTTTTTTTTAACTTTGACCCCTATTATGACCCCTTAAAATTTATTGTTTAGGGCTCAAATAAAGTTATTAAGTTAGATCCATGTCCAAGGAACCTATATCTAAAATTTCACATTTTTAGACCCAAAATTGTAGGAGGAGTTTGGTAGAGTTCTCAAAGGTCAAATCGTTAAACTTTGACCCCTTAATCACCAAATTTCAGTCCGAAAACCAATCCCATCGATTTTCCCAAATCTCAGTACCCTGTATATCAAATTTCGAATCTGTAGGTTTAAAATTGACAGAGTTATTGCATAGGGAAATGTACACAGACACACAGACTTTCACTTATATATACAGTGGGGAAAATAAGGTTCCAATTTCTAAATTTGCTAAATTAGTAACTATTTCTTAAATTTTTGCGTCATTCGCTGCATAAAAAATGTGTTAAATAAAGAATAATGAAATGTGTCCAACACTTACTTTCCCCACTGTATATAATTTGAGGTTGCTGTTTTTCAAAAGTAGAGTAACCAATGAAATATAACGAGGTTATTAGAAGAGTGCTCAATACGGAAGTAGAGCAAGTTACATTTTCAGTTTGTCTTTACATAAGCAGTAATTTGTTGCTACACAGTCATGAGTATGTTTCGGTCTTCTAGTTTTTAGTAACTAGAGACCTCTTCAGACAATAAACGCTTATTTACGAAAGCGGAATACTTAATTCCTCCTTCCCCTGCCCACCCATTTACACCGTTGCGGGATCGTTCACTTGAATTCCGCTTTCGTAAATAAGCGTTTATTGCCCAAAGAGGTCTCTAGTTACTAAACACTAGAAGACCGAAACATGCTCATGACTGTGTAGCAACAAATTACTGCTTATGTAAAGACAAATTGAAAAAAAAAAAAAAATATATATATGTATATATTTCCTTATAATATATACCAATCCTTATTTAAGAAGCTCAATGTAATTACAGAGCAATATAGTGAATAAATGACAAAAAACTATATTCCAAAATTCATGATGTTGACTATCTTACAATTTATTCCTTTAATTCAGTTGACATTTACAATTCTTGACAGTATCTGTTTCGTAGCACAAAATCAATCACTTAATTATTATATCAATCAGTGAATCTATTCTACTCTTAACTCATCAGAAGAAATAGCAACAGTTTTTTTTAGTTTAGTTTCGTATATAAAAACATGTATAATAGTTTATAAGTTGTTGATAGTATTTTCATAAGTATGCATACATTAATTAGAATTAATAAATTTACTGATTATTAAATAGAACATTTTGGTAGAATATTCATAAATTAATAAAGAATTTTAAATTCAAAATGGCGTATGGAGACATATTAAAGGTATTTGCAGCTTCTTTTTCAGTTTTCTGATTTTAATCATGTCGAATCACACTTTATTTCATTTTGATGGATTGATTGTTGCTATTTCTTCTGATGAGTTAAGGGCAAAATAGATTCACTGATTGATATAATGATTGATTTTGTGCTACGAAACAGATACTGTCAAGAATTGTAAATGTCAACTGAATTAAAGGAATAAGTTATAAGATGTTCAACATCATGCATTTTGGAATTGTTTTTTGTCATTTATTCATATATATATATATATATATATATATATATAGTTTTAACAAAATCAAGACATCAAAGAATGGATTGATAGCAACAAATAGTGTATCTCATCGTTAAATTTAATTCATGCAGGTTTCATATTTTATTATCGAACCAATACTTTATTGATTATTATATTATACCCAATATAGTTGTGATTTCAAAAGTTAAAAAAAAAAAAATTGTGCCATCAGCTGAAATTGAAACCAAAACATTTAGCACTCCAGCATTATCCATTGCTGTCTGAGCTAACGGCAGATGAATATCAAAAGTATAAAAATTAACCAACTTTTAATGTATAAATGTATATTTGTGCATGCATAGAAGTAGAAGTAACATGTTTAGTCAGCTTACACCTGCCAAGTTCCAATTTTAAAAAATTTTGATCTTTAAGTATTTTTACCAGCTAAAAATCAAATTGAATTTGTTCCACAGATCCAAATCTCCTATATATCAATTTTGTAGGTTCAAAATTGCAGTTGTTTGATAGCAACCATTTCACATACAGACATACAAGGTTATATATATATATATACATACGCACACATAAATAGTTCTTGCAGTTTTTAACTTTTAAATTCAGATGAACATCTCTCAGCTCAAATAAAAAATTTATTGATTGAAATAAGCAAAACAAGTGTATTTATGCCAGTAATGTAAAAATCTTTTGTTCTGGTGGCGCTGAAGTCGCTGAATGTATTTTTGATATTACTTGGGGTTTGGAAGCATTTCTGACCAAGAAACTTGTCGAGATGTTTTAAAAAGTGGTAGTCGGTAGGTGAGCGGTCTAGAGAGTATGGCGGATGAGGCAGTTTCATAGTCCAATTCGTTCAACTTCTGCAGGGTCAGTTTAGCAACATGCGATCAGGCATTGTCATAGAGGATTGGGCCTTTTCTGTTGACTAATGCTGGGTGTTGTTGTCGAAGTTTCTGATGCATTTCATCCATTTGTTGATAGTACTTCACTGCTGTAATAGTTTTTCCCACATTCAAAAAAAACTGTAATGGATAAGACTGGCTGCAGACCCCCAAACAGCCAGCAGGACTTTCCTTGGGTGCAATTCTAGCTTTGGGAAGTTCCGTGGAGATTCGTTGGTGTCTAACCACTGAGCTGAATGTCGTTAGTTGTCATGAAAAACCCACTTTTCATCACTAAGTCACAACACAATTGAGAAACGGGTTCTTGTTGTGTAAAATAAAAACAAAAAGGGAAGATGCCACTTCATAACAGCATTTCTTTTGGCTGTCGTTCAATTCATGAACTACCCATTTATCAAGTTTTTTGTTTTTGCAAGATCTCTGACGTGATTGAAAATCTAATTCAGAAGCAAGTTCCCAGACAGTTGTTTGCGGATTGGCTTTGATTAAGGCTCTTAATTGATCATTGTTAACATCTGATGGCCGACCATTACGCTCATCTTCAAAACTCTTGTCTCAGCCACGAAATATCTTAAACCACCATTGTGCTGTGCGTTCAGTAGTGGTACATTTTTTTTTAATGAAAATAGGTGAAAATTCAAAATATCTCTAACATTTTCACAATAGATATTCAACATCAATTAGCATTTGTTTCTCTGGATTGTTTTAAAGGGTTTTTTGAAGGACGAGCTCCCATTTTGAAATTCAACTATTTCAGATTTGCATTGCCTTTTATCCATCATTTTTTTAAATTTTAATCTTTGTAATGGGATGTGAAAGTCATATCAGACTGTTCTGAAAATTAATTGTATTCGTCCTATGATGGGTATTTTTCTAATTTCATGTATCCACATAAAATTTATCTACGTAGAAATTTAGATGATTTGTAGATTGTTTTAATGAAATTTTAAATCCTAAACTTTAACAACCCTCAAAATCTATTAAACTGTATACACGAAATAGCTAACAACTGTATACACAGGAAAACTTTAGGGTAACTATACATAAATAATAATTATTAAATAAAAAAAACATCTAAAGTATGTGTGTGTGTGTGTGTGTGTGTGTGTATATATATATATATATATATATATATATATATATATGAGTGTTGGGTCAATTAATCGGGAATCGGAAAAATCAGAAGATTTGGGGGGTATCGGAATCGGAAAAATTGATGCCTATTTTCCAATGCCAAAACGGTTCTTTTGTCTTTTTTTATTTGATTTTTTTTTAAAGCAAAATTTTCCATTGCTGGTAATAATGATAAAATAATAAATATTTATTGATTTTATAATATCAGTAAAGCTAAAATCGATAGATCACTCTCCACAAGTGTATTTTTATGTTTCAGAAAATATCTGTATATTTACCATGTGTTTTTTTTCCAAGATCGGGGAAAATAACAAGCTTATAGTTGAATAAGAGATTTATAAAGAATTGGGATCGGGAATTTAGCAAGGAATTGGTAATTGAATCAGAATCACTAAAAATATTGGAATCGTCACAGCACTAATATATATATATATATATATATATATATATATATATATATATATATATATTGTTACGCCTCCAAATCTGATGAGACGTCGAAAAAACAAAACAAAAGAAAAACGATGACACATGTATAAAAAAGATGAAATGGTAAAAGAAAGTGATACTGTGAAATGCATATGGAAATAATAAGACGAAGAAAATCAGTTAAATTTTATTAACAAAAATAAAATTTGCTAAAAAAAGAAATGGTAAAAAAAAAAAGTGTATATGAAAACTCTTATATTAATTGTCTATGTATGCCGAGCGAAAGTAAAATGGAAAAAAATAACATGAACCCATTGACATATGGGAGAATGAGTGAGAGAGAATAATGTCAGTTTATATTTCTTTTAGCCAGAAAGTATCTTCCATTTATTTGTTTTGTATTATTTCCATCTGCTGCAATGCAGGATAGAGAGAAGATTCATTTTAGTTTTAATATCACATGACTGCTCTCCAAACAAAGACTTCTGTGTACTTTTCTCCCATTTTTTTTTTTTTTTAATTTTTTATTTTATTTTATTTTTTTTAAGAATTTGGCTTTTGTAAAAACAACATCGCCTGAGAAAGTATCTAGTTATTTATAACTGGTTGACTGAAAAATACTCATGTGTAGTAATACTAAAATGTTTATGTAAAAATAAATAAAAAGTGTCTGTGTGTGTGTGTGTATGTATGAATGTGTATATATATATACACACATACTAAACCATGTCAATTGGTGGTCTACAGACTTAAAATTTGGTATATAAGGAATTCAGACCTGCGGAACGAATTAGATTTGGCTTTTAGCCAGTAAAATACCTGCTAAAGGGTTAAACTTTCAAAAAATGGAACTTAAAATGTTTCTCTACGTATGCGCAAATATACATTTATATATTAAATGTCGATTAAGTTTTAGAGTTTTGATAGCCATTGGTTGGTGTCTCAGATGGTAAAAAATAATTTTTGAGTGCTAAATGTTTTGGTTTAGTTTAGCTGATGGCACCCAAGTCATTTTCTTTTTTACTTTTGAAATCATTACTATATGTTGGGTACAATATAATAATCAATGGAGAATTGGTTCTATAATAATAAATACGAGATTTGCAGGAATTAAAATAATGTATTTAAGTGTATTTTATGACTGGGCATTGCCGGGCGACCTGCCAGTTAGAATATAAAACAGATTATTTAATTTTATTTTTATTTTGTCCTGTAATTAACATACTTTGAAAAATTAGCATCCTGGGTGATACCAGGTAGCTCTGTCCATAGTTTAATAAATAAATAAATATATATATATATATATATATACCACAAATAAAAAGCACGGATTTCCGAAACGATCGTACAGATAATTGACTTTGTTGTTGTTCCTTCTTATGAAACTGATTTTTAATTTAATTAAATTTTGATTTTTAAATTTTAAAAATTTTAAAACTTTTAAATTATAAATCACATTACTTAATATTGAATTAGCTCTAGGACATTTAACTATCGAGCTTATTATATATCTAAATTACAACGAGCATTTCCTGTATTTTAATTAAACTAGTAATTTCACTATTACATTAAAATACACTTAGCTCTTTAGACTATTATTCTAATCTCCTTTAAATTATATATATATATATATATATATATATATATATATATATATATATTTATAAGTGACCTCGTATGTATGCAGAACGGTCTCTACCAAATTATTTGATCAACTTTTTGTCTAGACTAGAAACTTGATATAAGGTGGAATGATAAAATTTTCGCCCTAAAGAAAAAATATTACAGCTTTATTTTAAAACTTTTATTGAAAAAAATCAATTTAGATAAATTGATTATCCAGTAGATCTGACATCTATTCAATGTAGCTGCCTTCAGCCATGATCACCGCCTCAATAAGGGTCTGGAACTAGGAGTATGCTTTTTCCACAAGCGCTGGTGGGAGCCTGACAAATAGTCGGCTGATAGTGGCGATCAGGCTGGCTTTAGTGTTGTGGAAGGTCATGTTGGTGATGTTCTCGACGTATGACCAAACGAAGTAGTACAGTGGGTTCAGGTTGGGGGAGGAGGGAGAGCCAGTGAAAGAAGGGTGCAAAGTCATAGCACTCTTTCTGAGGCCAAGCCTCGGTCTCTTTGGGCTTGTGGGCCAATGCCGTCCTGCTGCTACACACCAGGGTCTACCAGTAGTCACTTGATTGTACCAGGGGATCACCACACTTTTCAGCATATCCAAGTACACTTTGGTGTTGATTTTCAAGCCACCTTCGAAGATGTGAGGTGACGACTTGATGTGGCCCTCACTTGAAACCATACCAAAGACCATAACTGTGGCCAGAAACTTTAAGCCATGCCCTCAAGTGTTAAACCACCCGGATTTGCATTTTGAGGGTGCTGGCAATGGTCCTGTTGTCATAACTTGGATCATAGAAAGCATGAGTTGTACAGCAGCGCATCTCCAATCTCCTTTGAACATTGTCAGTTTCAGACATGATAGAAGGCTTCTAACGCTCTCGGGATTTATACACAACTGGCCAACTAGTAAATATTCTGAGAGAAAAAAGAAAACAGGTTTTCATCAAACGGAAATGGAATCATGTTGTCTTTTCTAGGGCGATAATTTTATCATTCCATCATGTATATAGGAGACTCAGACCTGTGGATCAGATTTGATTCTGCTTTTAATTTGTTAAAATAACTGCTAAAGGGTCAAAATTGAACATTTAGAACT
>NC_136525.1:14396142-14443642 GCF_053919585.1 Euprymna scolopes | reverse complement strand
TTTGTCTGAGGAACATTAATCTGTTTTTTCATGAGTTGTTTGGTGAATTTCTACTATTTAATGAAACCCGTGTAAGACGAATTATACTATCAATAAAATAAGTGTTCTAAATGCATCTTTAGTTTGGTAGATTTACTTGCTATATATATATATATATATATATATATATATATATATATATATATATATATATATTCACTCTGTCTATCGATCTATCCCTCTACCTCTACACATCTGTCTCTTTTTCCACTCCCTCTTTCTCTTCCAAATTAAGATTTCTAAGTACCATAATCAGTTTACCCGGTTCATAAATAAACATCAGATCGATTGCCCCCCCCCTTCTCGACCACTCTCATTTTTTATTTTTACCCGATTTATTTATATTAAGATCTCAATAACACATGTTTCTATCTTCTCAGTGGATTCATTGATTCTGCAGCATACTATACTACTCCCACTCTCACCCCCAGGAATCGCTTGATCAATAAAGCTTATCGAAATTGAATACCTAAGTCATTTTCGTTTTCTCAAACAGAAATGGATTTAGGGTAAATTTTGTAGGGAATTGCCACAGATATCTACAACTATTGGGTGCTTTTCTAGAGATGGCAAACTTTAAAATACATCAAAGAAAAATATTTTTGTTTTGTCGTTTCTAAATTTTTGAGATGGGGATTGGTTATTCATATTATTTGGATTCACGGACTACTGTTCTCATCTTGAGTGTTATTTTTTTTTACAACGTTTCGGTCGATGTAACCTCTGACCTTCTTCAGGTTTATCTCGCCGAACTCGGGAATTTGTAACAGAACCGTTTATTTACTTCACTGGGTAGCATGGTCTCGTTCTGTCAGCCATGACTGGATAGAGGCGCAATTGTATGCTTCGGTCACCCACACTGAGGATTGAACCTTCAACCTTCAGGAAAATATTTCTTTTACAATTTATCTTTTTTCCAAGTACTCTAACCACTGCGTCACAGGTCCTTGCGCAAGGACCCGTGGTACAGCGATTAGAGTACTTGGAAATAAAGAGTTCCGTGTTTGACGGAAACATTCCAGAGTTCGACAAGATACATCTGAAGAAGACCAGAGGTTACATCTACCGAAATGTTGTGAAAATCACACTCCAGATGATAACAGTAGTCTGATGAATCCAAATAATACGAAATATATTTTTACTAGCGTGGGTATCCGGCATTGCCCGGCTGATTATAGGTGTGTGAAAAAAAAGTGTTAGTAGTGGGGTTGGGGGGGGAGTAGAAATCAAAACAACAGTCGGCAGTCCATATGGAAAGAAGTTTAAAAAAAAAATGGTAGTTGCAGGGGGAGGGCAAGATGGAGAGAGGTGTTAAAAAAAAAATGGTAGTTGCAGGGGGAGGGTCAAGATAGAGGGAGGTGTTAAAAAAAGTGGTAGTAGGTGGGAGAGTCAAGATGGAGGGAGGTGTTAAAAAAGTGGTAGTAGGTGGGAGAGTCAAGATGGAGAGAGGTATTAAAAAAAAAGTGGTAGTAGGCAGGCAGACTCGAACCTGTGACGCCGCAAAGACGGAAAGGAAAATGTAAGAAAATCTGACACGTCACTGATGTTCCATCGTCCGACCAGAAGTTTGCAACGTTGAAATTAAGAAAAGTCAATGTAACCGATAGGATGATTTGCAAAAAATGGCAACGCAAAAAAAAACCCAAAAAAAACGACCCCTCCCTGTAGAAAACTGGCCAGTTGAGGGTGAAGGAATTAGTATTTTTGGCCAATTTTTTGATATTTGTTGTCTGAAGGGTCGAGTTTTAAAACTATACCAGTTTGGTAAGGTACCATCGTCTCTGTCAAAAGTTTTTGCGAGACATGCAAACACACATTTTACCTTTTATATATATAGACTAGCATGAGTGCCTGGCATTTCCCGGGTGTTTTGGAGGTGTAAAAAAAAAAAAGAAAAGAAAGTTTTGGTAGGAAGGTAGGCTCAAACCCGGAACATCGATGCGAAGGTGGAAAAGAGAAGGAAAAAAACCTGTCATCTTACCGCTAGGCCACGATAGGACAGGAACTGAAAAGTGTTTTAATTTAACGATTAAAAATGACAACTGCGTGAATTTAATGAGGTCAAACATCACGCAAATTAACTTTGGCTGCAAGCCAGTTTTCCCAAGATGTTGGGGGTAAACCAGCTCCCCATAGGGGAGTATCTAAACGAATAGCAATTGTCTGATATGACCAGTTTTAGCCGCATTGATCAAACCTCATTGCTTTCTGAACATCCCGAGCATGAGTGCCAAGGAGGCTCATTTTGTTATGGGTTCAGTTACGCTTATATATGGAAAAGTCAAACAAACATGCCGAGATTTAAAAAAACTCGCAAAAATAGTGTGTAAAAGTCGCCCAAATTAAAGATACACACAACCTCATTCCGTGAATAATAAATATTATAATCTAGGTAGCATATAAAAAGTTCTAAGAAACATTGACCCCCCCCCCCTTCTCAAGCGTCCCTCCCCCCTCAAGCCTTTGCCGGACATGCACAAAAATTGCACACACACTCACACTAACACACATTTTCCTTTTATATAAATAGACTAGCGGGGGATACCCGGCGTTGCCCGGGTGTTTGGAGGTGTGTGTGGTTTTAGGTAAATCAAAACTCGGGGGGGGGGTAAAATAAAAAAAAAGTTTTTGTAGGTGAGTATGAGGATCGAACCCGAACCCTTGAGGCAAAGTTGGAAATTAAAGTGTGAAAAAAAAAACGTGCGACGTTAACCATTGGGCCACCACGGCATACTAACGGAAACACGTTTGAATTTATTTAACTATTTAGAATTGGCAGGTGCAGGTTTTAATGACTTAATGAGGTCAATTTTGACTGCGGAGTAGTATTTTAGTTACTGCAGGAACGCTTTTTTTATTTTTATTTTCCAATATATTGGGGGGGGGACCAGTTAATTAGGCTAAATACGACAATAATGCATGAAATATTTTCTTTCAAGTAGTCTATTGTATCTAGCTTTACATATCCCAAAAGAAAATAATCTGATAGGGTTAAATTGCACGAACATGGTAGCCAGTTGACAAGTTCATTTCGTAAAATTATTCGTTGATCAAATGTTTCTCTTGGTAAATTGTATCATTTACAATTTGCAAATGATGAATTGCCACACGAAGCTGAACTCAAAATAACTGATAGTTGCCAAATCTGCAATTAAAGAAAATAGTTGTCAAAGTTTGCTGCCTCAAACTAAAAAAAAAATAATTTATAAGACAATCTATATCAGTTACATTGAGTCTTCGGGCAGATGTCAACAATTTTACAATACGCAAAGTATCACATCGTATGCGTGAGTGGCAGCATACAGTACGTGTGTTCGACCTGTACTCGTGTATCGTTCTGAAACATGTTTAGCAGCAAAACATAATGTCATGCTCCTAGTTCGGGCGCATCGGATGGAGAATATTACTGGTCTCGCTCTAAAGGCCTACATGAGAAAATCTGTCATACAAGTACGGCCGTGTCACCTACTGTTATTCATTCGAAACACTCCAAAGTGTGTCCCATATTGAAGTTGATGGTCTAGATGTTGTATAGTTGGAGGGTTCATATTGGGGATCATACCTCGAGAGATGGCGGGGACATGTAATAGATAGACGATGAGGGAGAGGAGACTTTTTTTTTTTTTTTTTTTTTACATGGAGGTTACCACTTATCAAGGCCCAGAAGCCACTCTGGGATAAGGGTTATTGTGTGTACAGTAATCAATGGGATAGTATCGTAGTAATAGTATTGGAGATCTGATAAAGTGTCATTACTTAAGGGAGCGGTTCATCAGGAATTCGTTTGTGTTGGACTTGAAGACATCCAAGTTGTAGTCAGGAGGGAAACAGGAAAGCGGCAGAGAGTTCCACAGGCGTGCAGTTCTAAGAAAGAAGCTTTGTTCATGAAATCTACGTTTTGATTTAGGCACAGATAAAGAGTGGGGAAAATTATTGCCAGTGGTTTCAGCTAGACGGGTGTTTTTCATGAAAGATTGCCGAGGGTGGACCAGAGATTGGAGCTCAGACGAGCACTTGCCATGGAAATAACGATAAAACAAAGACAGGCTCACAACGTCTCTTCTGTGGGAGAGAGGTTGCAGAGAAGAGAAAAGGGCATCCCCCACTAAGCCACGAAGTCTATTTTGTACTCTGTCAAAGCAGGATAGGCTGTTTTTAGCAGCCCCTGCCCAGATGTGGCAGCAGTATTCCATCCTTGGACGTACTTGGCTTTTGTATAGATAGAGAATTGCATCATTAGTGAGATATCTTCTGGAGCGGTAGAAGGATGCCACCATCTATCCCAGCGACCTTTCTGTGGTTTCTTATAACATATATTAGTGACTGAGAAAGGGGTGATCAGTTCTTTTAATACAGGAGGAAATAATCATTACTTAGAATGGTGAGGGGACATTACTTAGGATGGTATGGGGACATTACTTAGGATGGTATGGGGACATTACTTAGGATGGTATGGGGACATTACTTAGAATGGGGAGGGGACATTACTTAGGATGGGTTATACAAAGTTCATAAACGATAATTACACATTATCTTCAATTGCTGAATGATGACACAAAGACAATAGTTTAAAAAAATCGATGTTCTTTTATTCCATTTGATCAGTCGAAATGATGATTACGCCAGGAATTCACATTGGTTCTACATGGTTAAGTATTCTCCCTTCGCTTCTAAAGGACCCTCCTCTGACTGCCTTTGCTGACTGCTCGAACATGTCTGCCCGACTGCCTCCGAGCTTCGACTGAACTAGCTCCTATATTGAGAAATTCCCTTTCTGCTATGGCGTCATGTATGGCTCTAAACGTGATCGACTGATGTGGCCTAAATATACGTGATTCGGCACATGTTCCCAAACACGTCTGCAGACAAAAAATTCTCGGGAACCTATTTTTCAACTTATTTTTCAACATATTTTTAAATTGCATTGTTTTTTTAATTCAATTTCCATAAAAGAATGAACAATTAATTCTTTTTACAAACAAACAAACAAACAAACATATCTAAACTATTTTAAATGAAATTAAACAATACAAAATTCTAACATTCCATTTTCTGAATCTATTTCTGAACCTTGCTTACAAAGTTCGAATCTCGGTCTATCCTAATCTCATTTTCCACTTATCTAAAGTTCTTTTACTTACAAGAAAAGGGGACACTTTTCTTGTGGCATAAAGCCAAGTGGTAAGCGGCTTAAAATGTAGAGGGGATCAGTTGTTGATGGCCTGATCCTGGTAGATGGCAGAAGCTAACTCGGAATTTTCTCTTTTCTTCTGTCTCCTGCTCTCCTCCATCATTCTGTTTCCTTTTCTCGCTCCATTTATTGCATCTATTAAGCTTTCTATGATCTTGATAGGTTCTAATATAAAGATAAATATTATCTTTGTAATCTATATATATAAAAGGCAAAATGTGTGTGACCATTTCGTGTATGTCTTCAAAAGGTTTTTCTCGCACACGCTCCCGGGGTCGTTACTATCGCTTAAAACTGTGTATATAGGTCCTATATAATAATATCTAGGAATTAGGAAACCACGTAGCGTATAGATTTATTTACGTCGATTTTTACAAAATTATTGCTATTTTGGCTTCTCGTGTGTTGATTGGGCTTTTTAGAATAAATAAAGTGAAACTAAACTCAAACGACGTCTTCTTGGCATTGGGCCGGGAAAAACGTCCAGAAGCAATAAGCTTTGAGACAGTTCTGGACAATTGGGAGCTGCTTCCCCCCTCCCCAACATCTGTTGGGCGAAGAAACAGTTAAATTTGGGTAAACAAACCTTCTATTTGACCTTCTTAATTAGATCAAATGGAAGGAGCAGAGTTAACTTTTATTGCGCACGCCCTTTTTTTATAGTTAAATAACCTGCTTAATGTTGTCTGTCGCCATGGCTCAATGGGTAACGTAGTACGGTTTTTTTTCACACATTAATTTCCAACTCAAGGTTACGAGTTCGATTCTCATACCTACCTACCAAAACATTTATTTTATTATTTACTCCATGGAGTTTTGATTTACCTCAAGACACCCGGGCATCGCCGGGTACCCCCCGCTAGTCTATATATGCAAAAGCGAAAATATATATGTATGTGTGTTTGTATGTCTCACAAAAACTTTCGACAGAGGAAACGGATTTTCACGAGATTGGTATCGTTTTGAAGCCCGACATCTTGGACGACAAATATCGAAAAATTGGCCCAAAACATTAATTCCTTCACCCTAAACGGGACCCTCTTCTACAAGAAGGGGTGCTGAAAAAGACGTTCCTTCATTTTCTCTCCTCCTGCTACTATGACAATGACGTCATGTTTGACCTAGAAAACATTGACGTTAGTTTAAACCGCTTGCAAGTGTTTTCAAAGGTTTAATTTTATTCGTTCTCAATTGTATGTCTCTTTGGCGTAGGGGGTAACGTGCAAGGCTTTTTTTTTTCGCCTTAGCCTCGATGTTTCGGGTTCGAGCCTATCTTCCTACCTAAACTTTTTTTCCTCTTTTACACCTTTTTGTTCCTTTTTTGCTTTGTTTTGGTTTTTCCAAATTTTTTTTAACATTGTGTTTTTTTTTATATAATATTAAAACAGTCACCCTCTCCTATATACACATCTCCAAACACCTAGGCAACGCCGGGTACTCCCACTAGTCTATAATATAAAAACGAAAATGTGTGTTAGTGTGCGCGCCTTTATTTGTTGTACGGCAAAGGCTTTTGAAGTGGGGGGAGAGGGTCACTAATTCTTAAAACTTTTTATGTGCTCCCTAGATTATAATATTTTTGATTTACGAAAGGCAGTCCCATCTATCTTTTATTTGAGCGACTTTTACATGCTATTTTCGTGATATTTCTTGCTCTCTGAGTGTTTCTTTGGCTTTTTCGTATAAAAGTGAAACTAATTCAAAGAAAAAATCGAGTTGCTGACCTCCGTGGCCAGCAAGTGTTGAAGGCAATCAGCTTTGATCAGTGTCGGGAATAACCCCTTCATATCAGACAATGGTACTTGTATAATTTAATCAAGACATTAAACATTGAAAATATCGAAAAAAAAGTTACATTGTATGTATTCGTTTTGAACTGAAGATCTCTGAGAAAAATTTTACTTAATTTGATCGAGTAGTTTTTTTTTGTTTTTTTTTACAATGGAAAAACACATTTTTTTGACAGCACGTTGAAGGCAGACATCTTGGATTTTTTTTAAATTTTTGTTTGGATTTTAGAAACGCCATGGGGAGATAACTCAGTTTAAAGCGCCGACACTCCCTCCCCATCTTTAATACTAGCTTTTCCTAAACATTGAACCTTTTGCTTGGTATCATAACAAATTGTTTTTTGTGTTTTTTTGATGAAATTAAGCGAAATTTTTTTCCGAGAACTTCATTCCATAACGGATACGTACAATTTAAACATTTTTTCAATATTTTTATTTTTTAATGTCTTGATTAAATTGTACAAGTACCCAGACAATTGCTATTCTTTAAGACACCGCCAGAGCTCCCCACTCTTGGAGGAGCTTCTTTCCCCCACCACAGCGGAAAGAACTGGCTTCCAGCCAAACGTAAGTGCGTGATTTCATTTCTTCTCCTGCGTTAACTCAAGCACTTTCACTTTCTGCATGTTAACTTTTTAATCGTTAGATTAGAACGCTTTTCACTTCCTGTCCCGTTGTGACCGAGCGGTAACATGTCAGGTTTTTTTTCACTTTCACCTTCATGTCAAGGCTTCAGGTCCGAGACTACCTGCCTACCAAAACTTTTTTTTCTTTTACACATCCAAACGCCCGGGCAACGCCCGCTAGTTTTATATATAATTAATCTGTTGTATAAAGCGCAAATGTTTTATATGTCCAGCTAAAACTTGAAAAATACACAAACATCCACAAAGATATTTCCTGTTTTGTTTTTGGATGCTTTTATTTATAACTAGCCTGGGTGCTTGGCATTGCCCGGGTGTTTGGATGTGTAAAAGAAAATATCGGGGGAAAAAAACGACACCGCCCTGTAGAAAAAGTGCCCAGTCGAGTCTGGAGGAATTAATGTTTTTAGCCAATTTTTCGATATTTGTCGCCCGAAGGATCGAGCTTCAAAACAATCTCGTGAAAATCTGTCGCCTCTGTCGAAAGTTTTAGGCAGACATACAAACATATGTATAGACAAACATACAGTTAAACAGACAGGTGAGATTTATATTATAGACTAGCGGGGTGTACCCGGCGTGGCCTGGGTGTTTGTAGGTATGTGTTGTGGGGGGGGGGTGATCAAAACAACCCTGTTTTAAAAAAAAAAAAACGTTGGGCGGGTGTTTGGAGGTGTAAAAGAAAAAAAAAGGTTTTAGTAGGAAAGTAGGCTTGAACCCCGAACCTTTGACGTGGAGATGGAAACGAAATGGAAAAAAACCCTGGGACCTAGCCATCTCGGCCACGAGAGAAGAGGAATGAAAAACCTCTTAATTTAACGTTGTTAAAATGAAATTAACAGGTGCAAGAACCTTAAGTCGCGTAATGTCTGACCTTGAAACATGACGCGGCTGCAAGCCAGTTTTTGCTTGTTTTATACTGAAAAGCGAAAGATACATGAGACGCTCTAAAAATCTGGAAAAAAATAGCGCGTGAAAGTCGGGCAAATTAAATAGACAGGCGGCCCCCGTTCGTAACTCATAGATATTATTTAGACGTGATATAAAAAGTTTTAAGAAGGAATTAGCCAACTGAAAAGTCCAGCAAAGAAAGCCTTTTAGAGACGTACACAAAAACCGAACATACATACATGCTCATTTTCGCTTTTATATATATAGATTTATATTTTGTATAGTGTTAGTTCTTCTTTTTCTGATGAGAAGCATTTAACTTCAAAATGCCATGATTTTACCTTTAAACAATTTGGTACGCCCATATGGGGAGCGATATATATATATATATATTATTTTTAAAATATAATTACCCACTGACACGTGTTTCGTCGTCCATGACTCATCAGAGTGGCTGAATCTAACGAGATTGGTTAAAGGTTAAATTATTCCCAACTCGCATTTAGGTAAAAATGGACTTTCGTAAAATATTTGTATTCATTCAAAACATATCGCAAAACAAAAACAAATAACATCTATATATTTCTCCAAAATATATGCCCTTAATGAAAGGAAGAGTAAAACTTGCTGCTATGGTTTCAAATGATCTGAAATAACAGCGAAAGGAGACTTGATTCCAAATATCTCATGTTATATCTCCCCTCTTTTGGAAACAGGGATTCGATTATGAATATTTCTAGCCCCAAATAATCTTTATACACTGTGAAATTTACTTTATATATGAAAACTATAGAGGGGACATAAAACATATGAGAAATATTTGGAATCAAGTCTCCCCTTGCTGTTGTTTCAGATCATTTGAAACTATAACAGCAAGTATTAGTCTCCCCTCCATCAAGCTCAGAGGTTTTGGGGAAATATCAGATATTTTGTAATTCATATGCAAAACTAGGAAAACAAATAATTGATTGAAACATTTTATGGTTGTAAAAAAGTGCCAAAAATAGGCTCTTGATGATGGATGATCCCCTTAATGTGCGATCTTAAAGGCAAATGTCACATTGCCCACTACACGTCAGGTCATTATCTTTCCAACAAGCCTTCATTTGTTAAATTTTGATGAATATTCGCTGAGGTTTGGAACATATAAAATTGGCAATAAAAGGTTGTATATATATATATATATATATATATATATATATATATATATATATAAGCGAAAATGTATGTATGTGTGTATATGTATGTATGTTTGTGTGTCTGCTAAAAACTTTCGACAGATACAACAAAAATTCACAAACTTGGTCTCATATGAAAGCTCCACCTTCCGGATGACAAATATCGAAAAATCGGCCCAAAGTGACCATCAGAAGTGCGTGAACTGATCGATTTTCTGCAGGGGGGGGGGCCCAAAAAAGTGACATTTTAATGTTAAACATTACATATTTTTAAATCGATTTACAACTGCCCCCAAAATACGGCCGCCAACTCTTATACATAAAGTATACATGCGGCCGTTTATTTTGGGTCAACTTGTATTTAAAACCCGCTGAGTCATGTCACGTGATCTTGACGTCAGCAACCTCTAATGGCCGTCGGAATTTACAATTTAAAAATGTTATTATCGGTAAAAAAAAAATTAATTAAACCTAAACTATGAACTTCTACGCTATGGCAACGTTACCAAAGTTATTACCACATTCAAAATAGGTAAATACGATAGTTAAATGAAGAATAAGTAAAAAAAAAAAAAGTGAAGTAAAAAAAGATATGCTTACAAAAAATATTAACGATCGAAGTTTTTTTTTAAATAAAAACAGCCAGACGCCATTTTCCAGTCTTTAGAGTAAGGCAGACGAAGTGAGAGAGAGATTCGACAGGGGGGAGGGTCAACAACGCATGCGTCAGATGAGGTCATGAAATCGTGACCTGATTTACTTTAAATAGTTGATAAACCGAACAGACTTTATATACGCCGCTTTAGCGCAGGTAGTTAAGGGCTTGGTTCATTATCTAAACGTTTTTGGTTTGAATCGTGGTGTGAGATGTTTTTCTTTTTTGTTTTTTTTCGATTTTTTAAATTTAAATATTGAACCCTGTATTATTTAAGCCATTTTTCACGTAACGTTCATTCGTTTGCCTTAGGTTATTTTTGTTGTCCCCCCCCCCCGCTTAATTAAAACGTTTTCTTTTCTTACTTCGCTTGTAACAATGCTTACATCGTCGTCGTCGTAACGCTTGACGACTTTCAAACATTTTTCACTTCTGGCTGGCCGATTTTATTTTCAAACTTCGCCTCAGGGGTTCGATTTCGATCCCCCCCCCCGGCTTCTTTTTTATTTAGCACCACACACCCCTACAAACACCCGGGCAACGCCAGGTACCCCTCGCTAGTATAATATAAAAGCGAAAATGTGTGTATGTATGTTCGCTTTTTGTGTATGTTCAAGAAAGGCTTTTTTCCGAGAAGCGGTCGGTTGGCTCACAACTTAAAACATATCACATATAAATCATAATATCTATGAGTTAACAATGGAGGTCACCTGTGTATTTAATTTGCTCGAATTTGAAAAGATAAATATTCAATATTTTTTGCTCGCCGCATGTGGATTAGGCTTTTTCATATAATAAAAGCGATACTAATTCTGGCGGTGTATTTCCGGTCGCGATCGCCAGAAATGTCCGAAAGCAATCAGATTTGATCAATGTGGAAATATTTTCCTTATATCAGACAATTGCTATTCAATTTGGACAATGGTCCCCCCCCCCAACATCTTGGAAAATAAAAATAAAAAAAGTGTTCCCGCAGTAAATGAAATACTACCCCACAGTCAAAGTTGACCTCATTAAGTCATTAAAACGTGCACTTGCAAATTCTAAATAGTTAAATAAATTCAAATGTGTTTCCGTTAGTATTTTGCTTTAACGTCGCACTTTCTTTTTTCTTTTTTTTGAAACTTTAATTTCCAACTTCGCCTCAAGGATTCAGGTTCGATCCTCATACTTACCTACCAAAACTTTTCTTTTATTTTACCCCCACCCCATGGAGTTTTGATTTACCCAAAACCACACACACCTCCAAACACCCGGGCAATGCCGGGTACCCCCGCTAGTATATATATAAGAGCAAATAGTTAATAAAACATGTTAAAAAAACACTTTGAAAAAGAGTTAAAAACATTTAATCTGAAAAGGAAACACTTGATAAGTGGATAGTCCTTAATCCGCGGAGTTTCGAAGAAATACTTTCCTTCTCATCAGAGGGTAGGAATTAGCAAAATGCGGGATCGGATTTTGCATACAAAAGTATTTGAAACTGCAAGTAAGTCAAAGATCTTACGTGATAACAAAAAAGTGAAGCAAAGGGTATATGGTGAAGAAAAAGGTGATGTCAGGTGAAAGGTAAAGTATCCAATGACGGTAAAATAAAAAAAATACGGACTAAGATTTGTCTTACGTCAGATGGGGGGGGCAGTTATTTTTTTGTAGATGTTAAAAAAAAAATTGCACTGGATCGGCAATATGCATCGTGAGGCGACAGGATAGAGTAGTGGTTGTGTAACCAACATAACTATCTGTTTCCTGGTTGTTAAAGGACATTTAAAAGCAAACATGACGTTGGTTCTGCCTAATGATTTTAGGGTTGGGGACGGTATTGTTCTCTACAAGGTTTTGGGTCTTAAATATTTTATAGCAAATAATTTTAATGTTGTCAGTTGGGGATATGTAAGTGTGTATGATATTTTTATAGCTTTTTTTTTCTAATTAAAAGTTTGGCTGCATTTGATTGCAATAGAATATGTTGATAGAAGTCTGGATGTGATACTGCATATTAGTAGTACTTATCAGTAGTACTTTTTTAAAATCCTGAAGCAATATATAGATTATGAATGATGCTGGTGCTTTCATGGTGTAGTGTTTTCATGTTACTAACTAGAATTTTTTTTAAATTGAAGGGTGGACATTTGTTTTTATAGATATTGATAAATTGTACTAGAATCTACATAGGGTGTGATGAAGCGGCGCGGGGGAATACAGACGTACATAATATTTTCGCAAAAATCAAGACAGAATATATCTTATTGTGTATTTTCTTATGTGTTACAATTGTTTCATAACTGTGTTGACAATTTTAAATATTACTAGACTACCCATAACCCGTTGGGTCAGTATATATTAACTATGGAATTAATGTATGAGCGTGACACTTTTGACGTAAAGAAAATAGTTTTTTGTGACGTAACAGAAACATTTCTATGAAAGTATATTAAAATGAAAAAAAGAATATAGATAGATTTCTATGAGTTGTTCTGTTTATAATTGTTTATTCTTGAAAAAAAAAAACTTACAGCCATTGAATTATAAGTGGTTTGCCATACTTATAGGTAAATGTGCACTGAACAGATACCATAATACTTAAAGTTAAATTCAAATTTTGAAATATCTTTTAATTTAAACGTGGAAAAAAAATTTTTTTAATTGGGTTGCTGAAAACGTACACAGAAAAACAATAGATTTATTTGTAAGAAAATTGCATTAAAATAACTTAAATGCAATATGAACGATGTAAAAAAAAATGCAGACAGTATTAACAATTGTTTATTTGGATAATTTAAAATGCAAAAAAAAAAAAAAAAATTAGGCCGCTGAAAACGTACACAGTAAAAAAAAATATGTTGTCAACAGGTCAAAGTTGATTTATTTGTGAGAAAAATGTGACAGTATAGTTGTAATACAGAATAGTTGCAAAACATCCCCCAAGGGGTCAGTATGTTATATTAGCTATGGAATTAATGTTTGAGCATGACACTTGTAACGTAAAGAAAATTGTTTTTTTTTGTGACATAACAGAAACATTTCTATGAAAGTATATTAAAATGAAAAAAAGAATATAGATAGATTTCTATGAGTCATTCTGTTTATAATTGTTTATTTTTGAAAAAAAACTTCTTCATTAGTAGTAGTAGTAGTAGTATTAGTAGGAGAGTAGTAGTAGGGAAAATACATGTCAACCAGTAGTAGTAATAGTAGGATAAGGAAGAGGAGGCGTAGTAGTAGTAAGAGGAGGCGTAGTAGTAGTTGTAAAGAGAAGTAATAGTAGTAGCAAGAAGAGGAGGCGTAGTAGTAGTAGTAGGAGGAGGATAGTGCGCAAGCAAACAAGCAAACGATAGAGTATTATATAGATGTCATTTAAACATATTCCAAAATAGCTGCTCTTCAGATGGCCAAATACACTATTTATACAAATATGAATGCATTCATAATCTCTATTTCTAGAGAACAAGCAGTTATACCCACTTACACACAATCTTTATTTTCTTTTTGGTTTTTATTTATCGATAACCTTTGTATTTAGTGATCGCCCCCATTTTCATATTTCTACTTTTTAAATGATATTTCAACCAATTACCTATTTTAATATTTTCGAATTTTAAAAAATTCTTTTATTATATAACTAGCGGGGGTACCCGGCATTGCCCGAGTGTTTGTTTCCGGGACGGGGGGGGGTTAAAAAATGTTATGGTAGGTAAGTAGGAAGGATCAAACCCGGAGTCATGAGTAAAAGTAGGAAAATAAAGTGTGAAAAAAAACAAAAAAAATATCTGCAACGTTAACAGTTCGGCCACCAAGAAAAGTGGATTCCAGTTGTTTAGGAAAAAAAAAAAAAAAAAAAAAAACGACTACGGTAGGTCGGCGCGAACGTGAAAATATAATGTGAATTGTCCAGCACGCTAATCACTACGCCACAGAGCACTGCAGCTTAGTTTAGTGCTTTTAAATAACTTCACATGAAAGAACTACGAAGCCAAACCGGTGTTCTCTTCTCAACTGTTCCTTGTGAACGATCCCCAAACGGTGTTAAGTGGTGGCAGGGGGAGGAGGAATTTATTAGAGAGAAAATATTTTACCACTTCCATTGATCTTAACCGATTTTGGCCGTGACTTCTCAGCAGAAAAAGTATAGAAATCTAAGATTATCGAGGAATTTGAGAAATAATAAGCCTATAACACACCTCAGATATTGTTCTGCCGTTTGTGCATATTATATTTGCATGAAATATCTTGATTTTTAATCCTATTAAGGTCAAAATCAGACGGGGAAAATGAGTTCATTTTATTTATATAGAGATTATTTTTCTTCCCCAATTTATTTGATTTATTTCCAAACACTAATTGTTGTTAATACTAATATGCTTCATTATTTGCTGATTAATTCAATCTATGATAGTTTCGTACAAACTTTAATTTACAATCTACGATTTACTGATTTATTCAATCTATGATAGTTTCATACAAACTTTAATTTACAATCTACGATTTACTGATTAATTCAATCTATGATAGTTTCATACAAACTTTAATTCACAATCTACGATTTACTGATTAATTCATGCTTAACATTTTGTTTCTTAAGAAGGAACTGTGATTAAAAAGTTTTATTTAAATATTATCAAAATTTATCTTCCTCCCATACTGGTTCTGCTAATAATTTAAATTTATAATTTCAATTATCATTATCCAAGTATTTTATTTTAATTTATTATCTTCAGTATTTCTTATCCGTAAAACCTTCACGTTAAAAGGGAGATAACTCTATTTAATCAGTTTTTACTAATTTATCGAAATTCCATGCATTAATATATTAATATTTAGACTTTGTTTAATTTTAAACTTATAATATACATCATCTTCTTTATAGCAATCTCAGTCCAACTTCTGATTTAGTTTTCTTCATTTTATATTTTGACTAGCGAGGGGTACCCGGCGTTGCCCGGATTTTTTTCGGGGTATGTGAAAAAAACCCGAAGTGTTGACGACGCGCAGTTGGAAAATAGTAAAGTGTTTTAAAAAAAAACAGGTGCGCGGTTTTGATTGACGTGACTGCGATAGGTATTCAGCAGCTATTTTGTGCGGGACAGCTTTGAATAAATGTGTTCGTTTGTTTTTAAAAACCCGCTCCCTGTTTATTAGGAGAAGCGAAATGAAAGCTACAGTCTGATATGAAGAAGTCGAAATTGAACAAACTGGCTTTCGGCCTGTGATTAGAGTCGAGTTTCGCTTTTTTTATACCGAAAACCGAATGTAACACGTGCCGATGCAGGAAATGTGGAATAATTAACGTTTGAAAGTCAATAAAATAAAATAGACAGGCGAGCTCCGTGGGTAATTCTGAGATATTACAATTTATAGATGATATAAAAAGTTTTAAGAAGTTGTGAAGTGAGCAAGCGCTTCTCTGAAAGAAGCCTTTTGTGGACATCAAGGAAAAGCGAACATACATACACACATACATTTTCGCTTTTATATATATAGCTTAAACTTATTTTAATCCTAATCTTCATGTTATTGAAATTGTTCGGATGCTAGTTTATTATCCAATATTATTGCAATTAAAATTACTTCTGTTTCTCCTATTTAGGTTATAATCATTTTAGTTGCTATATGTTGAGTTGATGATGAACAAAGCTTCTTTCTTAGAAGTGCACGCCTGTGGAACTCTGTTTCGTTTGCCTGTTTCCCACCTGACTATAACATGGATGTCTTCAAGTCCAACATAAACAAATTCCTGATGAACCGCCCCCTTATCAAATCTCCAATACTAACATACTGTACACTCAATCCTTATCCCCAAGTGGCTTCCGAGCCTTGATAAGTGGTGACTACCTTGTAAAAAAAAAAGAAAATGATCTAATAATTTATTCATTTATTGCACCATTTTAAAATCTTAGTATTAAATTTAAACTTTCTCTTTCCACACTTACATTTTACCCTCAACATCTTCAGTAAATTATTCTTTTTCAAATTTATTTTAATCAGGAATTTATTTCTATGAAGACAGCTTTGTCTAACTTCTAACTTTTTGTTTAAAATTTCCTCTTTATAATTCACTATGTGGTATGCTTCAAGTAAACATAGATTGCATGTTTTTTTATTTACTCTGTTTATATTTTCAAATTTTATCTACTATTGACCATTTTAATGCAAAATCTTATTTATTCTTACATAGTTACCTAACCCAATCATCTAATGCAGTTGTGTTCCTCTTATTTTTAATAATTATGTTTGTTCTATCATTATCCTCATCTCGATTTGGTTCATTCCCTGGTCCAATTTTAAATGATGCAACATGGTTTCGGTATCTATCCTTAAAACAAAACTCCAGCTCCCCTAGTATATCTTTTTACTATTATCCACCTTAACTTTACACTTGTATACTATTTCAAGAATTAAGCAATTGCCCTCCAATAACCATTCGTTAAGTATTCTACAGTTACATTTTCTCTCCAAATTTAGTTCACTTGATTCAATTCTATTGTTATTCACTACTTTGTTTATTTTACCATTATTAGAACCTACTATAGTATTAACTAAATTCGCAGTGGTTGAGAATGAAAGTTTAACTGTGTTCCTATTAATTATTTTACTTAATTTATTGTTTGGCAGTAAGTTCTTATTAATTATTTTGTAAAAGTCTTTAGGGACATTATTTTGTATATGTTCACTGAAAGGAGGATTAAACCAAACTTGTTTTCTGGCGTCTTATTCTCTTATTCTTTATAGTATTATTACTATTATATTTATCATTTTTAATTTCATTCTTTATATCCTTGTTTTTATACATATTTTTCTTAGCATTTCTTCTTCCTTTCATTGCCATGTTATATGAAATTGTGTAGTTTTTTTCTGCTATTTTAAATTATTCACCTCCTTTATGCGTTTGATTTTTTCCTTGATATCCAGATCTAATTAAGACTTCATTATAATAATCGTTATTATCAAATATATTCTCATTTTGTGATAATTGTATTATTCTTTTGATATTTTGGGATAATAGCTTTTTTCATATACTTGGGATGATTAGATTTATAATATAATTGGCTGATTAGGAAGGGAGCGATGGAAACTAGGAAGCTGATTGGCTAATTAAAAATTCAATAGAATATGCGTATATAAAAACGCAAGACTACAGCAACTCTTCACATAAGCCTGACGAATTTTAGTGTGGATAAAACGCGGAATATTCTGTGTAGCTTAATTGCCATATATATTTTTCTAACTTACTACCTAGCTCTACCTATGTATTGAGCACTGTTGAAGTAAATACTTAGTTTACGCATAAAATTATACTTTCATATATTAATTTATGAAGTAGTCATAGTTATATATATATATATATATATATATATTAGGGTTTGTGTTCCTTGAATAAAATAAATACGTATTACATACTTTGAAGCCAAAAGAACGCATTATTACAAAATAAACATTTTATTTTGTTAAAAATTTATATTGAAATTTATAAATATATTTCGAAGTCAAACTTCATCTTCAGTATGTTTTTTTTTTTTTTCTTTTTTTTTCCATGTTGTTGGAGCATAGAATAAGAAGTCCGTTTATTTTTGCGGTAGTCTTTTCAAATGTAAATTAAAATATATTTAAGCGAATTTTACAACTGGGCAATGCCGGGCGCCTCTGCTATATATATAATCATAAAGCAAAAATTAAGTTTACAAGCAATATCTATATATATATATATGAGAGAGATAATAGTTGCCACACAAATATTTCACCGTCATTACGACTCCTCAGGATGGCTGAATATGACAAGACTCGCACTTGTGATAACAAACTATAATTGAGTGCGGTAACTATTATACCAGAAGAACTTGTTAGAAATGACATGTTAATTAATCGCTTCCTTCATGTTTGTTATTAAGCGATAACCTTATTAATCCAGTAATTAAACTCTTGCAAATATAATGAGAGGCAACTCCCAATTCGGTTATTGATGCATAACCCAAAAAAAAAAAAAAAAAATGCTACATGTGTAGACGCGCGAGTGAATTTTTTTTTTTTTTTTTTACACAGTGATCACCACTTATCAAGGCCCGGAAGCCACTCAGGGATAAGGGTTATTGCAAGTACATTATGTTAGTGTGGAGATTTGATGAAGTGTTTACTTAAGGGGGCGGTTCATTAGGAATTTGTTAACGTTGGACTTGAAGACATCCAAGTTGTAGTCCGGTGGGAAGCAGGCAGACGGAACAGAGTTCCACAGGCGTGCAGTTCTAAGAAAGAAGCTTTGTTCATGGAATCCGCGTTTTGATTTAGGCACAGATATGGAGTGGGGGAAATTTTTCACAGTGGATTCAGCTAGACGGGTGTTTTTCGTGAAAGATTGGCGAGGGGGGACCAGAGATTGGAGTCCAGACGAGCACCTACCATGGAAATAACGATAAAACAAGGATAGGCTCGCAACGTCTCTTCTGTGGGAGAGAGGTTGCAGGGTAGAGAAAAGGGCATCCCCCACTAAGCCACAAAGTCTATTTTGTACTCTGTCAAGGCAGGATAGGCTGTTTTATTTTTAATGTATTGTTTTGGCATTAAACAACTTCCAAAAAGGTTGATATGGCATCAAATATATACAAAGCTAAAGTCAAAACGAGGAATGAAATCTTGAAATTTGTTAAGATATTTTCTCTATGAAGCTTTCTTTCAAAAGACTCTGTCCATCAGTCTGTCAGGCATGAATTTGAAATATTGCCATCGCCCGTTTAGCTGGTCTGTCACACTGCAGATTTCAAATGGTCATTTGGTTGCTAAAATATCAGATGGAATCGATGCAGAACGAATTCTTGTTGCTTTTTTCCTCTCTGTATATTAACATTCTTTCGAATAAAAATGCATTCTTTGGCGGTGGAAAGGTGATGCAGAAAGAATTCAAAAAGAAAGAGAAAAAAAAACTGTTGCTTGAAGGAATAATGGATGACAGTAACATTCTTGCAGTAGGAAAATCAATAAATACCATTTTCACGTTTTCAAACGAACGCTGAGTACGTATGTCTGGAATGTCTGTGATTCCTTGAAAAATGGTCTTTAGTAGTTCATTCGAGAAAGGGAGGAGTTCTTTTTCTTTTTACGGCCAGCTTCCTTTCTTGGTTGACACTCTTGCCGCTGCTTCATCTCAAGAGTGCGCTACTACTCATGCTCCACATATTTCCTTTTCTTTCCCCTCTCAGATGTATTTTTCCCTCTCTTTCTATATATTATCTCTCTCTCTTTCTCTTTCTATATCTCTTTCTCTTTCTATATCTCTTTCTCTTTCTATATCTCTTTCTCTTTCTATATCTCTTTCTCTTTCTCTTTCTCTTTCTATATCTCTTTCTCTTTCTATATCTCTTTCTCTTTCTATATCTCTTTCTCTTTCTATATCTCTTTCTCTTTCTATATCTCTTTCTCTTTCTATCTCTCTATCTCTTTCTATCTCTCTATCTCTTTCTATCTCTTTCTATCTCTCTATCTCTTTCTATCTCTCTATCTCTTTCTATCTCTCTATCTCTTTCTATCTCTCTATCTCTTTCTATCTCTCTTTCTCTTTCTATATCTCTTTCTCTTTCTATATCTCTTTCTCTTTCTATATCTCTTTCTCTTTCTATATCTCTTTCTCTTTCTATATCTCTTTCTATATCTCTTTCTCTTTCTATATCTCTTTCTCTTTCTATATCTCTTTCTCTTTCTATATCTCTTTCTCTTTCTATATCTCTTTCTCTTTCTATATCTCTTTCTCTTTCTATATCTCTTTCTCTATCTCTTTCTCTTTCTCTATCTCTTTCTCTATCTCTTTCTCTTTCTATATCTCTTTCTCTTTCTATATCTCTCCCTCTATATCTCTCCCTCTCTTTCTATATCTCTCTCTCTCTATATCTCTCTCTCTCTCTATATCTCTCTCTCTCTCTATATATATATATCTCTATCTCTCTCTCTCTATATATATATATATATATATATATATATATATATATATGTCTTTCTGTATCTCTCTCTCTCTCTCTTTCTGTATCTCTCTCTCTTTCTCATTCTATATATATATATCTCTCTCTTTCTCATTCTATATCTCTCTCTCTCTCTTTCTCATTCTATATCTCTCTCTCTCTCTTTCTCATTCTATATCTCTCTCTCTCTTTCTCATTCTATATCTCTCTCTCTCTTTCTCATTCTCTATATATCTCTCTCTTTCTCATTCTCTATATATCTCTCTCTTTCTCATTCTCTATATATCTCTCTCTTTCTCATTCTCTATATATCTCTCTCTTTCTCATTCTCTATATATCTCTCTCTTTCTCATTCTCTATATATCTCTCTCTTTCTCATTCTCTATATATCTCTCTCTCTTTCTCATTCTCTATCTCTCTCTCTCTTTCTCTATATATCTCTCTCTCTTTCTCTATATATCTCTCTCTCTTTCTCTATATATCTCTCTCTCATTCTCTATATATCTCTCTCTCTTTCTCATTCTCTATATATCTCTCTCTCTTTCTCTATATATCTCTCTCTCTTTCTCTATATATCTCTCTCTCTTTCTCTATATATCTCTCTCTCTTTCTCTATATATCTCTCTCTCTTTCTCTATATATCTCTCTCTCTTTCTCATTCTCTATCTCTCTCTCTTTCTCATTCTCTATATATCTCTCTCTCTTTCTCATTCTCTATATCTCTCTCTCTCTTTCTCATTCTCTATATATCTCTCTCTTTCTCATTCTATATATGTCTCTCTCTCTTTCTCATTCTATATACAGTGATGATCATATTTATTGGCACGGTAAAATAAAAGTTAAATTTTGTCTAATAAATTCTAAAAAAGGGATTAAATTAAAGAAAATAATAAAGTATATTATGTATTTTTAACTGGCCTTTCCGATGCAGCAATCGGATTTTAGAAAAAATAAATAACAAAGGAACAACAAACATAATTGCAAAAAACCCTTGTTCAAAATTATTGGCACGATTTATTTAATAATCAATTGTATAGCCTTTGGCCTTGATTACCTTCCTCAGTCGCTTTTCATAGTTTACAACCAAGTTGTTGCACTCTTCAGTAGTAATTTTAGCCCACTCTTCCTGACAATAATCCTCCAATTGAATAAGATTCTTAGGCTTCCTTTGCATTACCCTCAATTTTAATGTTCTCCATAAATGTTCAATTGGATTAAGGTCTGGGCTTTGTGATGGCCACTCCAAAACATTAATATGATTGTCCTCAAGCCATTTCTTAGTCAGTTTAGCCGAATGCTTTGGGTCATTATCTTGCATGAACCACCAACGACGACCAAGTGAGAACTCTTTAGCAGAGTCTTTCAGGTTTTCATCCAATATTTTAACATAATCTTCCTTTTTTATGCTACCTGTGACCTTAACAAGTCGCCCTGGTCCAGAGGCAGCAAAGGATCCCCAAAACATCAAACTGCCTCCACCGTGCTTCACTGTGGGTATGGTGTTCTTAGGCAGGAAAGCTTCGCCAGATTTTCTGTAAATATAAGACACTTTATTATGGCCAAATAACTCTATTTTCGTTTCGTCAGTCCATAGAACACGTTTCCAGAATGCAACATCTTTATCAATATGACGTTTTGCAAAGGCTAGCCTTGCTTTCAGGTGCATAGGCTTCAATAAGGGAGTCTTTCTCGGACGACATGCTTTTAAACCAGCTCTCTTCAAAACTCTACCAACTGTATGTCGAGATACATTCACTCAAGAGGTGCTCTGTTCATCAACAATCTCCCCAACAGAGATCCTTGGGTTTTGTTTTACTTGTCGAACAATTTTCCGTTCATCTCTTGGGGAAAGAATCCTTTTTCTCCCTCTACCCTCTAAACTCATAACGTGGCCTTGCGATTTGAACTTGTTTATTATGGCTCTAACAGTGGATTTGGGAAGGTTTAGCTTCTTTGAAATCTTATCATAGCCCTCCCCATTGGTATGGCATGCTACAACAAGCTTCCTGACGTCTTCGCTGTGTTCCTTAGTTTTAACCATGGCGATTGAAAATTATAATTTAGTCACTTATAATAGTTTAAATAAATCGCTATCTAAAAATTATCTGAAAAAAATTATTCACTGAATTAGCGTTAAACAAGCATAATATGGCTATAAAAAAGTCCAGAAAGCACGTAAACCGGAAATTGATTGATATTATACTGATACTAAAAGAAAAACAAAGCCGTGCCAATAATTTTGAACAAGGGTTTTTTGCAATTATGTTTGTTGTTCCTTTGTTATTTATTTTTTCTAAAATCCGATTGCTGCATCGGAAAGGCCAGTTAAAAATACATAATATACTTTGTTATTTTCTTTAATTTAATCCCTTTTTTAGAATTTATTAGACAAAATTTAACTTTTATTTTACCGTGCCAATAAATATGATCATCACTGTATGTCTCTCTCTCTTTCTCATTCTATATATATATATATATATATATATATATATATATATCTTTCTCATTCTATATATATATCTCTCTCTTTCTCATTCTATATATATCTCTCTCTCTTTCTCATTCTATATATATATATATATATATCTTTCTCATTCTATATATATATATATATATATCTTTCTCATTCTATATATATATATATATATATATATATATATATATATATATCTTTCTCATTCTATATATATATATATATATATATATATATATATATATCTTTCTCATTCTATATATATATATATCTTTCTCATTCTATATATATATATATCTTTCTCATTCTATATATATATATATCTTTCTCATTCTATATATATATATATCTTTCTCATTCTATATATATATATATCTTTCTCATTCTATATATATATATCTTTCTAATTCTATATATATATATCTTTCTAATTCTATATATATATATCTTTCTCATTCTATATATATATATCTTTCTCATTCTATATATATATATCTTTCTCATTCTAAATATATATATATCTTTCTCATTCTAAATATATATATATCTTTCTCATTCTAAATATATATATATCTTTCTCATTCTAAATATATATATATATCTTTCTCATTCTATATATATATATATATCTTTCTCATTCTATATATATATATATATATCTTTCTCATTCTATATATATATATATATATCTTTCTCATTCTATATATATATATATATATATATAATCTTTCTCATTCTATATATATATATATATATATATAATCTTTCTCATTCTATATATATATATATATATATATATATAATCTTTCTCATTCTATATATATATATATATATATATATATAATCTTTCTCATTCTATATATATATATATATATATATCTTTCTCATTCTATATATATATATATATATCTTTCTCATTCTATATATATATATATATATATATATCTTTCTCATTCTATATATATATATATATATATATCTTTCTCATTCTATATATATATATATATATATATCTTTCTCATTCTATATATATATATATATATATCTTTCTCATTCTATATATATATATATATCTTTCTCATTCTATATATATATATATATATATCTTTCTCATTCTATATATATAAATATATATATATCTTTCTCATTCTATATATATATATATATATCTTTCTCATTCTATATATATATATATATATCTTTCTCATTCTATATATATATATATATATATATCTTTCTCATTCTATATATATATATATATATATATATCTTTCTCTTTCTATATATATATATATATTTATATATATATATCTTTCTATAACTCTCTGTCTGCCTTTCTCTATCGTTTTATCTCCTCCCTCCCTATCTGCAACCCTATCTATCTCTCGACATCGGTCTTTCGCGGTCTTTTTTTTTTTATTTTTTGTTTTAACTTTAAAAAAAAAATTTATTCCGTTATTCAATTCGAACGCCATAATCAATTAATCCCAAACATCATAAAGCTGAATCATTCTGGTGAAACATGTATTATTAATCAGATCCACAATTGACTAATCTTTCTGACTAAAGCAAAACCAAACAACCCTAAATGAATCTTCTACAATGTCGTCCATATTTGACTAGAAATTATTGCGAACATGTTTCCTCCAACTTCTAACCAAATTTGTTTCTGGTCCTTTATATTTGACTAGCGAGGGTATTTTTTCTGGATATCCATTACAGCATGAGGGGGGGGGGTCAGAAAATCGTCTTGCCATTGTAATAATATGAGGTACAATTTCATGCAATAATTTATCAGACGCTATGAATGTTTCTTTTATATATATTTATCTGTCTATATCTATAAAAGTGAACGTGTCTGTGTGTACATTTCCCTACGCAATAACTCTTGTCAATTTTAAGTCTACAGACTCGAAATTTATATACAAGGTACTGAGATTTGGGAAAATCTTTGTAATCGGTTTTCGGCCAGAAATTTGGTTGCTAAGAGGGCAAATTTCAACGATTTGGCCTTGGAAAACTCTACCAAACTCCTCTACCAATTTTGGGTCTAAACGCTTGAAATTTTCGATATAGGTTCCTTGGACATGGATCTAAGTTAATAACTTGATTTGAGCCCAAACAAATGGTAAGGGGTCATAATAGGGGTCAAAGTTAAAAAAAATTGATTTTTTTTTTTTTTTTTTTGCTCAGCATACATCTCCAAACACCCGGGCAACGCTGGGCTGAAATGCTAGTATATATATATCTATAAAAGTGAATGTATCTGTGTGTCTACATTTCCCTACGCAATAACTCTGTCAATTTTAAGTCTACAAACTCGAAATTTGATATACAGGGTACTGAGATTTGGAAAAATCTTTGTAATCGGTTTTCGGCCAGAAATTTGGCGATTAAGGGGTCTAAGTTCAACAATTTGACCTTTGAGAACTCTTCCAAACTCCTCCGCCAATTTTGGGTCTGAACACTTGAAATTTTCGATATAGGTTCCTTGGACATGGATCTAAGTTAATAACTTGATTTAAGCCCAAAATAATAAATGTTAAGGGGTCATAATAGGGGTCAAAAAGAGAAAAAGCGAAAGACAAGCCTATATATATAAAAGAAAAAGAATAATGGAATTCATTTTGCAATTTCTTTTGGTGATTTAATGTTTTATTAGATGACTAGTCTATATGCCCGACACGACCCGGGTGTTTGGACGTGTGTGTGTGTGTGTGTGTGTGTGTGTGTTTAGCAAAACAAAAAAAAACAAAAAAACAAGTAGTAGTAGGCAGGCAGGCAGGCTCGAACCCGTGATGCATAGGCAGAAAAGAAAGTGAAAGAAAATCTGACATCTTACCTCTACTTCATGACTTGACCGGAAGTTCGGAATGTTAAAATTAGTCAAAGTCAATCTTACTGATACAATGTCTTACAAAAATGGCGACGCAAAAAATCATTGTAGAAAACTGGCCAAACAGTTGAGGGTGAAGGAATTAATGTGTTTGGTCAATTTTTCGATATTTGTCATCCGAGATGTTGAACTTCAAAATGATACCGATCTCGTGAAAACTCATCGCCTCTGTCAAGTTTTAGGCATGCATACAAACATACATACATACATTTGAACAGACAGATGAGATTTATATTTATAGATTTTTTCATTTTGTGTTCATCTTTTCATGCAATCTTTCTCTTTTGCACTCGCATGTGTCCTCACTTTTACAAGATATGAATTAGGAAGAAAATTCTATGTTTATTTCCTATGAATCAAGTAATTCCATTGTTGGTATAAGTTTTATAATGTCTTATATATATATATATATATATATATATATATATATATATATATATTTAAAGGAGATTAGAACAATAGTCTAAAGAGCTGGTGTATTTCAATGTAACAGTGAAATTACTAGTTTAATTAAAATACAGGAAAGAGAAAGTGCTCATTCAATAAGGTAAAAAGCTATAGCAAACATCTAAATGAGTATTTTAACCATAGTTCCTGATTTCCAAAAGCGAAAAATTAAGATACATCTGCCTTACTTTTAATGCTAGGTTTATTTATGGTGTCTTTTAAATTTAATAAAAACCCTTCAAAATTTGCTGACGAGGAGACCTTGCTTATTAAAAAACTATATGTAATTATTGTACGTAACTTGATGTCTACCACAATAAAAAGCATTGTTTTCCGAAACGATCGTACAGATAATTGATTTTGTTATCGTTCCTTCTTATGAAACGGATTTTTAATTTAATTATAATTTGATTTTCAAATTTTAAATTATCAATCACATTACTTAATATATATATATATATATATATATATATCAAAGCGAAGATGTGTGTATGCTCGCTATTTGTGTATGTCCAAGAAAAGCTTTTTTCCGAGAAGCGGTCGGTCGGCTCACAACTTAAAACTTTTTATATCACATATAAATCATATCTACGAGTTAACAGCGGAGGTCGCCTGTCTATTTCGAAAAGATAAATATTCCACATTTTTTGCTTGCCGCATGTGGATTAGGCTTTTTCGTATAATAAAAGCGACAATAATTCTGGCGGTATTTTTCCGGTTGCGATCGCCGTAAATGTCCAAAAGCAATCAGCTTTGATCAATGTGGACATTTTCCTTATATCGGACAATTGCTATTCAATTTGGATAATCCCCTTGTTATGGGGAGCTGGTCCCCCCCCCCCCAATATCTTGGAAAATAAAAATAAAAAAGCGTTCCCGCAGTACATAAAATACTGTCCTGCAGTCAAAGCTGATCTCATTAAGTCATTAAAACGTGCACCTGCCAATTTTAAATAAATAAATTCAAACGTGTTTCCGTTAGTATTTCGCGGTGGCCCAATGGTTAACGTCGCACTTTTTTTTTTTTTCACGCTTTAATTTCCAACTTCGCCTCAAGGGTTCGGGTTCGATCCTCATTCTTACCTACCAAAACTTTTTTTTTATTTTACCCCCCCCCCCACACACAAACACGCGGGTGTTTTGATTTACTCAAAAGCCCACACACCTCCAAACACCCGTGCAACGCCGGGTACCCCCTCCCCGCTAGTTTATATATAATGGTGACCTTGTCTTTTGTGTGTGTGGAACGGTCTCCACCAAACTCATCTATCAATTTTTGGTATACAGAGTTCTAACTTGATATATAGGGTATTTAGACCTTTTGGCCATTTTCAATTTGGGGTTTTTTAGTCGGTAAAAATAGCTGCTAAAGGGGTAAAAATTGAAAAAAAAAACAACATTGAAACTTTGCAGGCATTAGTCAACTTAAAGTGCCCTTTTATGCATGCTTAGTTCATCTGGTAGCGAATACCTTTGCACCGAAATAAGCATGCAGCATTGTGCACGTTTACAAAAAAATAAATAAATACAATGTCAAACTGATCTTTGACCTTTTTGACATAAGGGGGTTTTATTTCCTGTTTGAGGGGACTGTATATTTAAAAATTGGATACTTGAACAAATTTTGAACAGGACGTATCTAAGCGTCCGTTCGGCTTTGTTTATCTGTAATCTGATGTAAGATGTCGATCAGCCAATCACAATGAGTGGCAACGAGCAGACGACTTTTGGATAAATATTGAAGAAAAATAGATAAAATAAAACTAGATGTTGCGTGGATACTAACAGTATTATGAATTTATCAATGTTGGACAAACACCTGCAGACGCTAAAAGAAGTTTATTTTATTTTTATTTTTATTTTTTTTTGCCAAAATAAAGAATTAATCGGATCCCAAAAAGAATTGCATTACGTGTGGCCTTAGATGCATCATTGCAAAGCGAGACTCCATAGAAAAAATTTTACAAAAAAAAAAAAATACTTGAAAATAAAATCTTGTCTGTTTTGAAACCTTTGAAAAAAAAAAAATACTTGTTTGCTAAACATCAAAAATGAAAATACAAAATACACACACAAAAAAAAAAATGGCTGAAAATAAGATCTTGTCTATATTATTCAACTGGAATTCATTATTGAGATGAGTATTATTTATAAATTTATTTATTGCAGACTTGAAGACTAAGAAAAATGAGGATAATAGTCAGCAATAAATAAAATTAAAACCTTGTTTCTTAGAAACCTTTTGTAAAAAAAAAAAAATTTTGAAGACAAAAAAAATACATTTGTTTAAAAAAAAAAAATTTGAAGACAAAAAATACATTTGTTTAAAAAAAAAAATTTTGAAGACAAAAAAAATACATTTGTTTAAAAAAAAAATTTTTGAAGTCAAAAAAATACATTTGTTTAAAAAAAAAAATTTGAAGACAAAAAATACATTTGTTTAAAAATAAAAAATTTTGAAGACAAAAAAATACATTTGTTTAAAAAAAAAAAAAAAATTTTTTTTTTTGCTAAACATGAAAAATTGAAAATACAAAAATGGTTATAATACACCCCCTCTGCATAAAAAAATGGTTGCCATGTAACATTAAAAGAATAATAAAACAAAATTACGTTAGGTTGTTTGTTTTTTTGCTCCGACAAAGGAGGAAGGGATTGGATTTAGTAATTCACTTTCGTTCGCCTGTTCATTTGTGTACACTTTTCTAAATAATCACGTCTTGGATATTTTTAAAATTTTGCACAAACATTAGTCATATTGAAAGTAAATTTTTGCCAGGACAGACTTTCCAGGATGACTCTGGTTGCCCGGCCTGATAGAGGGCATTATAGGGGTAAAATTGCCCCCGAATTGTTAATCCATTCCTTTGTTTACACTTTTCTCAATAACCATGCCTTGGATTTAAAAAAAAATTTGCACAAACATTAGTCATGATGAAAGTAAATTTTTTACTTGTGGAAGGAGATCCTGCATGCTCAGCTCTTTGTTTTTTTTTTTTAAATTCTATTTATTTTACTATTTTGTTTCCTACCGCTGTTAAGATTTGGTCATTGACAATACACAGCATAAGCCGGTGGTGGACGTCATGTTCCAGGCAAAGCCAAGCGTATGCTTCGATAGATCCGGTTCAAATTGCTATTTATAATGGTTCGTATATAAACATGCAGTAGGTATCATGTTTAGTGTGTTTGCAAAGCATGTGAATAATAGACATGCCGTGGGAAAGATATTTAGCCAAGGAAAGAGAAACTATGTAAGAAATTGGAAATATGTCTGTCCTGGAGTTTTGACCACCCAGAATTTCAGTTCTCCTTGAAATAAAATCATAATCTCAAAATGTAATCTTCTATCTGAAAGGACATTACTTTTTCGAGGATTTGAAAGTTGATTGATTTCTCAACATGAAGGGGCAACTTTAACACGTGGAGAAATCAAATTTTACCTGGTCAAACAATTTCTTGTGTGGTCTCCTTTGTTACAATGACACCTGGCTTCTCCACTGAATGACAAGCCCACAAATGAAGACAAACATATCTTCGAACCAAACATTAATTGTCCATTATAATTGAAGAACTAGACCCATTTTTCTCTGAGATCTACAGGAACCCAATTGACCCTCTCTGCTCATCTTGTTGAAATATATAATTTCCTTTATATCGCTCGATGGTTTCCATTCTGCTAGATCTACAGCAGATGTGCTTATGGTTATATCTCATAGGATTAGTGAATCTCTTGACAGAGGCTTCCTTTCTAGGGAAATTGCTCTTAACATATCAAAGGCCTTTGATAAGGTATGGCATAAAGGTTTACTTCACAAGATCCTCTCTGCTCATCTTGCTGAAATATATATGGATATTGGTCTCATTTGGGCTAGACCACACATCCAGCACAATTGAAAAGTCTTTTACCACTGGGTATAAAAGCTTACTGACCAGGAGAAGGGGGAGGGGCTTTTATTTGGAGTGGGTATCTACTTTTTTTGAGTCTTTAACTTGCTGTGGAAGAGATATTTAGCAAAAGGAAGAGAAACTACACAAGCAATTGGAAATATGTCTGTTCTAGAGTTTTGACAATCCAGAATTTTATTTCTCTTTATTAGTCTCATTTGGGGTAGACCATACATCTAGCCCAATTGAAAAGTCTAAGCTGTTTTATCACTGGGCATGAAAATTTAATGATCTGGGAGAGTGGCTTGCATCTGGAGCAGACATCAAATTTTTTAGGATTTCAAGTTGTTTCATTTCTTTGCATGGATAATTCCGTTTAAAGAGACAGTATTTTTTCCAAATGGAGAAATTAAATTTTGGATGGTTAAACCGTTTTTTGGGTGGTCTTTTGTCTTGTCTGAATATTTCTCTCATTGCAAGTCTGTCGTCCGTAGCATGCACGTATGCACCCCCATTAAACATGCAGCATTATGCATGTTTATAAAGCGAACTAAATAAATACAATATAAAATTGGTCTATCCATAATTCCGCTGCATTTCTTGTGTGCCCAAATAGATATGAGCAATCCTATTTGGAAATGCTAAGCTGTTTTATAAAAATATGGTGGGGGTCTTTTATCTAAAGTGATTTGGTTGTTTTTGTTTTACGGCATATCAACCTTTTTCAGGTTATTTAATGCCGAATCTAGTTATTTTGAGGAACGATTTTTAATGGGGTATATTTGTTTTTCAAGTCAGTTTTTATTTAACCCATAGGTGGGACCCTAACAGGTACTACCACTCTGGGTCAGAGTGGACCTGGGAGCAATGGCAATTAAAGGGTGGCTCCACACTCCCCAAGGCCCGCAAGCTGGGGTCTCACCACTGGATATAGTTTAAGGTCATATCCAGGACCTGTCTAAAGTGGACATCAAGTGGTTTAATTTTACAGCATAAACAGCCCGATTTAAAGAGCAATAACTTTTCAAGAAATCAAATTTTGGGTGGTCAAGTGTTGAGTTGGATTATTTTTCCCATCGCTGATCTGTCCTTTGTATGCATTAAAAAAAAAGGTTTCCTTTAGTCTTGACAGACTATGGATACCCACTGTAAGGATGCCTGTGCATGTAATTTTTGTTGCAAGAGTTTCGCAATTGCCAACCACACCTCTCCTGAGTCGACATTGTTGAATACCAGTGGCAAGTGGAAGTTCAGGACGACAAATGTCGAGATAAGCGGAAAACACATGCAGCGCCTAGAATTCCCAAATGGTCACCCATCTGGCCAGGCTCAATATTGCTTAACTTCGGTGATCTGACGAGAACCGGTGTTTCAACGTGATTAAGCCGTGTTACAATCATTTAAAGAGGCAGTAACTTTTCCAGGCAGAGAAATCAAATGAGCTAGATATTTTTTGTATTTATTTGCTTCCCCACCAATGCAAATTAGGCACAAGGCCGTTTTTAATGTGGGGTAAAAACCAGCTCCCCTAAAAGTAGGCAAAAAGGAAGCACTCTGGTTACCAAAAATAATAATTCTCCAAGTATAGAGGGTTTCCCCTCCATTGACTGGTACAAATTATCTTAAGTGCAGCATCTGCAGAACAGATACTACACTTTGATCCCGGCCCGAACGATTTTTTCCCTACCGCTAGTCTGTCGTCTGAATGCATTACAGCCACGCATCGCATCAAATATGTGGTAACACATCATCAACGATCGGCCTTGATACATCAGAAGAATGTATTTTAAAAATTGATAGAATTTCTGAATAAGAATTTCGTCGGATTTGAGTTCTTGAATCGTTTTTAAATACGATTTCTTAAGAATGCAAACCGAAATGATTAAACCTTCTGATAAAAAAAAAGATTGAATTTCTTGTTTCTTTATTGCGAAAAGATTTCTTGTAGCAAAAATTAAAGCAAGAATATAATTTATGCCTTTTTTTTTCTTTGATTTGAATTTGAATTGAATTGTATAAAATATTTTAATGCGTTTTCGTTTATGATCGTTGATGACTAGTTTCTTGAAATTTTGGGTCGGATTAGAAATACTTTCGATTTTATTTAAAATAAAAACTCTTTTGTTGTTGTTTTTCTGCTTATTAAATTCAATTTTCTTTTTCTTATGAAAAAAAAAAATATTTTCAATTAAAATGTTTTGATCTCATTTTATTTTTCTATTGAAATTCGAGATCATTTTATTTATTTTTGTCCTTGGATATGATCTTTTTAATCCAAGATGGCGTTGTAAAGAGAAAAAAGTTCCAAGTAGTAAACTATATACCAAAACACATAATAGAAAAAGCACGCACAAAGTTTTTGTCACACTGACGTTGATATTAAAAACCCACTTTTTCTATAAAAAATTATTAAAATGAATTTAATATCCTCAGTCATCGATATGTTAGCGATTTCATAAAGGTTAACTAATTTGCATATTCCTTTTGAAAAACGAACTTTCATTAATTAATTATTCCTTTTTATGGCTTCTTATTGGATGATTGGTTTATGCTCAGTTCTATTTATGCATATTTTCTATATTGTGCATAATTGTTTGTGTATGTGTGTGCGGAACAATCTCTAACAAACTCTTCTTGATTTTAGTTCTACAAACTTGAAACTTGATATACAAGAAATTTAGACTTGTGGAACGAATTCGATTTGTTCTTTAGCTGGTAAAAATAGCTGCTAAGAAGTCAAAGTGAAAAAAAATTGAACTTGGCTGAACCTGTTACTTCTAAGCATGCACAAATATACATTTATGCAATAAAATCTTTTAATTTTTAAAAATTTCTTATCCATCTATCGATAGCTCAAACAGTAACAACTAAGGCTAGAATACTAAATGTTTTGGTTTCAATTTTAGCTGATGGCACCCACGTATTTTTATTTTTTAAACTTTTAAAATCACAACTATATTGGATACAATATAATAATCAATAGTATTGGCTGTTTAATAATAAATACAAAATCCGCATAAATTAAAATATATTTTAAGTGTATTTTACAATGCGTAACGCCAGATGCCTGCTAATGTGCGTGCGTGTGTGTGTGTGTGTGTGTATATATATATATGTGTGTGTGTGTATGTGTGCAAATTTGGTCTCATTTTCATTTTCAATGACCAGTACAGACAATTGTTGGACCGACCACCGTCTTATTCGCTCCATCATGTCTATCCATTTAATGCGGAAGCAAAGGATGCAAAAAAAAAAAAGACAGAGCCGACCAAAGCTCAACATCGAGCAGCTGGGCGATATCACCTACCAACAACACCTCCAGGCGGCTCTTAGTGCGGACCTGCCCAAGCAGTATCCGCATGACGCTGAAGAGCACTGGGACAAGCTGTCTTCTGCCATCATGGACTCCAGTATAAGCATCCTAGGGCAGAAAAAGCGGAAACATCAGGATTGGTACGATGAAAACGATACCGAAATCCAACAGCTTATAGACACCAAGAGGCAAACTTTTATCACCTGGCAGAATAACATCAATTGCAAGGTTAAAAGAGCTGCCCATGCCAAGGCTAAAGCGGCTGTCCAATCGACAGTCAGGAAGCTGAAGAACATCTGGTGGATGAAGAAGGCTCAGGAGATCCAGCAGTTTGCTGACTCTGGGGACACCAGAAGATTCTTTGAAGCCACAAAAGTGGTATACGGCCCCAGCTACCGTTCTCTGACCCCCCTTCGGTCTAAGGATGGGCTCACGCTGCTGAAAGGAAAGGGAGAAATAACAAATAGATGGAAAGAGCATTACAAGGATCTTCTGAACAGGGACACCACTCCAGAGATGGAGGCCCTTGAAAAACTCCCCCAACAGCCCATAATTGAGAGCATGGGAGAACCACCCAGTCTGGAAGAGGTGCGGGATGCAATTAAGAAGATGAAAAACAATAAGGCGGCTGGTTCTGACGGCATCCCAGCAGAAATCCTGAAGAAAGGCGGGCCTGATCTTCTCAGACACATCCATGCCCTGCTGCTCAAAATATGGGAACAAGAGAAAATCCCTGCACAACTTAGAGATGCCCTAGTTGTCTCCATCTTTAAGAAGGGAGACAAGGCAAACTGTGGGAACTACCGGGGCATTTCTCTCCTCTCTACCACAGGGAAAGCCCTAGCTCGGGTTTTGGCCAACAGGCTTACACCCCTTGCAGAAACCATCCTTCCCGAGTCCCAAAGTGGCTTTCGACCAAATAGAGGCACGATGGACATGATCTTCACTGCTCGTCAACTCCAAGAAAAGTGCAGAGAGCAAAATTTACCATTATACATGGCTTTTATAGACCTTACTAAAGCCTTTGACTCTGTGAACCGTCAAGCCCTTTGGCTGGTTCTTGCAAGGTTTGGATGCCCAGAGAGGTACATTCGGGTACTGAGACTGCTGCATGACAATATGTCAGCTACAGTCCTCAGTAGTAGTGGAGATGAAACAGAGCCCTTCAGGGTTGACACGGGAGTGAAACAGGGATGTGTCATTGCCCCAACCCTGTTCTCCATCTTCATTACTGCTATCCTCCATCTTACGGACAAACATCTTCCCCATGGAGTTTGGATTATGTACAGAACCGACGGCCGACTTTTTAACATCAACAGATTTAGGGCCAAAGGTCGAACGAACACCATATCCATTATGGAGCTACAGTATGCAGACGATAACGCCCTTGTAGCCCTCTCAGAAGAGGACCTACAGTGTACACTGGTTGCCTTCACGAGGGCGTACAAACAGCTAGGACTAACAATTAATATAAAAAAAACCCAAATCCTCCATCAATCACCACCAAACAGTACTCCAGTCTCACCCCCAAACATCTCCATTGACAACGCAAGACTGGAAAATGTGGACCACTTCCCATACCTAGGCAGCATCCTATCATCAAAAGCCAACATAGATGATGAAATACAACACCGTCTCAGCTGTGCCAGTGGGGCTTTCTCAAGGCTAAGGAAGAGAGTATTTGAGAACCGTGACCTTCTGGCAAAGACCAAAATCATGGTATATAAAGCTGTCTTGCTGCCCACTCTTCTCTATGGATCGGAGACCTGGACCACATACAGGAGGCACGTAAAAACCCTGGAGACGTACCACCAAAGATGCCTCCGAAAAATCCTCAGAATTAGTTGGAAGGACCGACGCACCAACACCAGCGTCCTGAGTGAGGCTGACATTCCCACTATCACCGCTACTGTTGCTCAACGCCAGCTCAGATGGACTGGTCATGTTGTCCGAATGCCGGATCTCCGCCTCCCAAAACAGATTTTCTACTCTCAGCTTGTTGAGGGAAAGCGTGCCCAGGGTGGCCAAAAGATGAGGTATAAGGACAACATCAAAGCAAATCTAAAGCGGTTTCACATGGACCTTAAGACATGGGAGGACGTGGCTGGGAGCAGGTTGGCATGGAGGAGCGCTGTCCACAAAGGTGCTGCGCTTTATAGTAGTGACCTAAATAAAGCTGCTGAGGATAGGCGCAAGCACAGAAAGGACAGATTATTAACCAGACACACCCAACCCTACCCCACCACCACTACCTTTATCTGCCCAAATTGCACAAGACAAATTGGGTCTAGGATTGGGCTCTATGCTCACCTGAGGACCCACAGAAGCCACAACGGAGGACAGTCTTACTCGGACACGAGTGACCGCCGATGATGATGATGATGGTGTGCAAATTACGATTTACAACATCTAAGTTTCATAAAACAAGAAATACAAGATAAAGTGAATCATTTCCTTATTCCATGTAGTTTCAAAAAATGTAACTTTTTTTCATCAGAGGGAAACTGTTAGCAAAAGGAATTTTATATAGACTAGCTATAATTTTACTAGTTAGCAACAAATTTAAAATTTTACGCGCACACACACACACATATATATATATATTATATATACAAGTTAGAAAAGCATTTAATCCAAGACATGAAAATTGTTAAACAAAATGTTTTTACTATAGGCTTTAAAAATAAAGGTACAAGATTCAATTTGAAATCCTCAAAGTGCACTTTTATAAATTTGACAAAGTAAGGTATAAAAATTTAATTTAAATTGAATCAAACAATTACCTTGGATTTATTTTTTGTAATGTACATTCTGTTGCACTTTAAAAAAAAATAATTGAAAATTTTATATCTGTATCATTAATTGCTAGATGAAAGATAATGTTTTTAAACTGCAACAAAATGTACATTACATTAAATAAATCCAAGGTAATTTTTTGATTCAATTTAAATTAAATTTTTATACCTTTGTAAAATTTATAGAAGTGCACTTTGAAGATAAATAAATTTCAAATTGAATCTTGTACCATTATTTTTAAAGCCTATAGTAAAAACATTTTGTTTTACAATTTTCATACCTTGGATTAAATGCTTTTCTAACTTGTATCTTATCTTTTTAAGATTATATTTTAAAACTCTCCTTCTCTCTATTTCAGTTTGTATTTCTCCTCACACCACAACTCATTTTTTGCAACCCCCTCTTTGTAATACAGTTTTTGAATAATGAGAAAATCTGAATTTTTTTAATAAAAACTTTAAAATAACTTTTAGATTAAATTTTTTTAAAACTTCTTACAGAATAGAAAATCTTTAAAATTTTAGTAAGGAACGTATTTCATATAGGTTTCATTAACAAATATTCAGTACATAACGAGAAAAATAGAGATGAAAATTTAAAAAGGAGTGTATAACTGGTTACGGTCAATAGTAATCCTTGCCAGCGAAAGTCTTTATTATTCTATTATTATTTAAAACATTTTGTGTCCTGCTCTTTCACGCGAGGACTAATATAGTTTTTCGGTGGGAAGGTATCCAAAAATTGAAAATAATTGAATTTCAAAAAGGGTCATTGATAGTGCTCAATCATAAGAGAGCAAGTTATAGTTTTTTTTACTTTTTTTATGTAAATACAGTCATATTTTGCTACGATGTGCAGACCGTTTCAATTATATTAGATATCATCAGGCAAGAAAAAATTAAGGTACAAAAACTGAAAAGGTTTAAAGGTTTAAGCCATAAGAACTCAAATTTTGCCCATCGCCATTCATGGGGAATTTTCTCTCTTCAAAATTTGAAAAGGTTTAAGATCTTTTCAGTATTTGCTTCCACTTTACAGTGTTATTTATAATGGTGGTTTATGATATACATGTTTATTATATACTCTACTGTATTTTAGTTAGTAATTTTTAATATGTACTGTATAAAATTTTGCTTAGACCCCCCCCTTCCCCCATAAAGCGATTTTGCCTTATGATCGATCCCAAACCCAGAACAGATTAATGCCATATCCCAGAGTTTTACTGTATAAAATGATTTAAAAAAAAAAAAACAAAACAAAAAAAACTACATTAATCTAAAATTCAAAAGCAAAGAATTATATTTAAATGTTTTCACTTATTCCATGGAGTTTAAAACATTAGTCTTTTTTCTCCAGGGGAAATAATTATGAAAATTTTACGTTGTTGCTCTATAATAAAGGGTTGAGTGCGTTTGTTGCGTCATCTCTAATAATGGATTAGAAGAGATGACGTGTTATATTATATATTTATGTTGTATCATAAAGGGAATCGTGTGTGAGTGACATGTATTTTAAGAACCTACCTCTGCTTCTTCGATGTTAGACCATCTGGAAATTTCTCGTCCTGGAGGGAGACTTGATACCTGTTTTTGGATGAAGATTCAATCACTCCAAGACAAGGAATTAGTTCTATAGTTTATTTCACTTTTCCCAGATGTCCTGCAGAAGGTGAAAAGTGAAATCGGCCTGTGTGGGTTCTTCTTCTACACACGTCAGCGTTCGTCCCCCCCCCCCAGTGAAGCGGAGGAGACAACGGGAAGCCGTCCATTGTCTTCTGAGTCCAAATCAAATCTCAACGATTCAGCTAACCTGATCACATGACTCACACGCAATCAAATCAGCTGATCTTTTACTTCCGGCCAACGTGTCTACACTATAATTAACCTCTTCCTCTCTCTCTCTCTCTCTCTCTCTCTCTCTATTCATTCTCTAACAAAAATAGAAATATAAGATTGCTATAGAATTGTTAGTTAACATAAACGTAAAAATAAAAAATAAAAATTTCAAAAATCGTAGGATATTGACAATGATGCCTATGAACCCAACATTAAAGTCAAATGAAAAAGTCTGGTCAATGAAATTGGTTGATAATAGAAAAAAAAAAATAAAATAAAATTAAGAATAAATCCAAATAGATCAGAGTTTAAAAGCCGTTAGAAAGCCAAATCTATATCTTTATAAAGTTGAGTTTTTTTTCTCGCCCTGACATTGATATTAAAAGCCTACTTTTTCTATTTAAAAATTATTAAAACGAACTTTTTAATATACTCAGTCATGGATATGTGAGCGACTCCATCGGGGTTGAAAAACGAGTGTTAATTACTTATATATTTTTTATGATTTTTTATAAGATGATTGGTTTCATTTCACTGTTACGCTGAATTCTAATTTATGCCAAGTTTCTATAGGTTGGAACGGTAAATTTGTCGCCCTAAATAAAACAGCACTACAGCTATATTCTCAAACTTTTATTGACAAAAATCAATTGAGGTAACTTGATTATGTAGTAGTGTTGACATTTATTCAATGTAGCTGCCTTCAGCCTCAATTATAGCTTTGATACGGGTCCGGAACTGGGAGCATGCCTTTTTCACAAGCACTGACGGAAGCTTGGCGAATACTCGAGCAGATGACGCCGATCAGGCTGGCTTTGATGTGGGAGATCACGCACGTTGATAATGTTCTCGATGTATGACCAAACAAAATAATCCAGCGGGTTCAGGTCGAGGGGAGAAACGGGGTCAGTGAGAGAAGGACACAGTTGTAGCACTCCTTCTGAAACCAAGTCTGGGTCTCTTTGGACTTATGGGCCGGCGCCAAATCCTGGACTTGGCGCCGGCCCGTAAGTCCAGTTGCTACACCCAGGGTCTACTAGCGGCCACCTGATTGCACCAGGGGATCACCACACTCTTCATCACATGCAGGTACACTTTGGTGTTGACTTTCAAGCCGACTTTGAAGATGTGAGGTGGCATGATGTGGCCCTCACTTGAAACCACACCAAAGACCATAACCGTGCCTGGAAACTTCATTGAGTTGTGCCCTCCAGCAATTGAACTGTCCAGATATGCATTTTGAGGGTGCTGGCAATGGTCCTGTTGTCATAACTTGGATCGGTTAGAGAGCATGAATTATAGAACAGTGCATCTCCAATCTCGCTTGTTGAACATTTTGTCACTTTCAGACCTGATAGAAGGCTCCTATCGCTCTTGGGATTTCCACACAATTGGCCAACTAGTAGATGGTTTGCAGTAAAACAAAAGAAACTTGGTTTTCATGAAACGGAAATGGAATCATGTCGTCTTTTCTATGGCGACAATTCTATCGTTCCACCCTGTACATACTGCATAATTGAGTAAGATGAAAACGTTCTAGCACACGGAAATATACATGTGCCATTGTCAGTGTGTGCAAAAAAAATGTACCAAAATCTGCTCTAAATTGGTTTACTGAGTTGAAATTTGATATATAGGGTATTTGGAACTGTAGCATAGATTCGATTTGAATTTTAGCCAGTAAAATAGCTACTGTTTTCTCTTCCTCTTGTTTGCCTTTTCTCTTCCTTTTTTTCTGGCTTTTTCTTTTCCTCTTTTTTTAAAAATTTTTTTAGCTTTTCATCGTTTATTTCTAAAACCAAAATTTCAATATCTTCCTCAAAAGAAACATCTTAACTACCCCCCTCCCCTACCGTAAAAAGTATGTCTCATTAAAATACAAAACCATTTAAAAATCAATTAATGTCTTTAAATGAAGTTTATGCGTCGAACACAAATCATGCTTTAACTATTCGGAAAGTTGAAAAGAAAATCCTAATATTTTAATAATTCATTTATGCATCTTTTCAATTTCATATAAAAATCATAATCGTTTTTTTTATTTTTGTCTTTTTGTTACTTCAGATTAAATTCATTTTTTTTTCTTTTTTCGTATTTGTCCAAATTTTAATTTTTTTTTTTTTTTTTTTGTCCAGATTTTAATATTTTTCTTTTTTCTGCGTTCGATTATCAAGGAGTCGGTCTTTCAGGTTTCAGTTTGAAATATCTTTTTCGCGGCTGACTAGGCAGGTTGAATAGACACATTTTATAAAGATGCATTCGCGCATCTCTATTAGAGGCTCTGCTCCTCATCAGTCTGTTCATCACGCTTAAGTTTGAAATTTTTCATGATGCTACTGTAGGTGTATCAGAATTTTTGTAGGAATTTTTGACACCCCTAACACGAAACTGCGAATAAAATATAAAAAACTCGTAATTTTTCTTTTAAAAGTGGGTTGTTTATTTTCTTTATGGATTATACTTCCAAAATAAACTATTAAAGTTGTTTTAAAAGTAATAGAAATATTTTTTTTTATTTTTAAAAAAACAGTAATGAATTTTACGAACTCAATATTTTCAATTTTTAAACTTTAAAACTCTATCAATTTTTCTATTGATTCTATTTTTACGATATTTTCAGGGTCAATGTGAAAGTTTATGCTCTTTCCAATAAACCGAATATAATATTTTAGACAAAAGTCTTTTTTTAAATTCACGCCCCCCCCAATTTTCAAGTGTCTATTAAAAAGTAAATAATTAATTTACTCACCAAAGTCTTATATATCACAAATTGAAGAGAAAAGGTCAATAAATAATATATTCAAATTTAAAACAAAAAAATAGTGTTTTTTTTTTTTAGAAATTTACCTGTAAAGTTCGAAGTTTAAAACCTTTTTTTTTTTTTTAAACCACGTTATTTGTTTTTTCTTTTAATGAAACCTTGGCCCTTGCTCCTTTAATTGAAAAAAATATTAGGGCTTGAATTACATTTTTCGAGTAGTTATAAGCTTGGAAAGACAGGGGATCGAATAATTCACCCCCCCCATTTTGAAATGTCTATTAAAAAGTAAATAATTAATTTACTCACCAAATATCACAAATTGAAGAGAAAAGTCAATAAATAATATATTCAAATTTAAAACAAAAAAAAAGTAGTGTTTTTTAGAAATTTACTTGTAAAGTCCGAAGTTTAAAACCTTTAAAAAAAACAAAAAAAAACACGTTTTTTTTTTTTTTTTTTTTTTTTTTTTTTTAATGAAACCTTGGTCCTTGCTCCTTTTAATTGAAAAAAAAAATTAGGGCTTGCATTACATTTTTCGAGGAGTTATAAGCTTGGAAAGATAGGGGGTGGAATTATTCACTATTTTTCACGAAATTTCTGACACACCTAATACTATTGATAGTTCTAGTTAATGTGTCCCTGTTATGATTCCTGGAATTAGATTAGAAAACGACAGTTTGAATATCTATTGAATTACAAACAAATAATTCTTATTTTAATTGGAATTCATTATTGAGATGAGTATTTATATCTATTCATTGCAGACTATTATTCTCATCTTTATTAGTTGTTTCACGACGTTTCAGCCAGCTATTCCTCTGGCCTTCGTCAGGTGGTAAAACCGCGACGGATAGGAACTTCAGATCTCCTAACTGCATTCTCAGCAATCACTGTGGTGAGACAACGACAACAACTACGGATGGCAGTGATTGCTGAGAATGGAGTTAGGAGATTTGAAGTTCCTATCCGTCGCGGTTACCACCTGACGAAGGAATAGTTGGCCGAAACGTCGTGAAACAACTAATAAAGATGAGAATAAATAGTCCACAATAAATAAATTAATACAAATAATTCTTGTTCGATTCATGTAGGAAAAGAAATAAATATAGCTGTATGAATGTGAATTATCCCTCCCCCCCAAAAAAAAAAAATAATGGGACCGAAAGGGGCTGTCTTTGATGTTCTGGTGAGAATGATCTGTCTGATTGTCCTTATAGGGTTTTTCTTTTTTTTTTTTTTTTTTTTTTTATAAACTCGCGTTCACCCCTAACAAGGCATATCGTCACTTGGACGTAAGGGGCTACCATTTGTGACCATGCCTAGGAAAGATTGGTTTACCTTACATTTAAATTTTCTGCATATCAGTACGGTCAGGGAAGCATATCTATTGAATTGCAAACAAATAGGTCTTGTTCGATTTATGTAGGGAAAGAGAGAAATAAATATTGCTGTATGAATGTGAATTATCTCCCCCCCCCCAAAAAAAAAAATAACATGGGAACGAAAGGGGTTGTCTTTAATGTTCTGGTGAGAATCCTTGTTCCCAACTAAGAAATGTATTACCTTTATTCTTAGCACAAAATTGTTCAGTTTTTACGTATTTTTTTTACTCACGTTCACCCCTAACAAGGTATATCACCACTTTGACGTAAGGGGCTACTATTTGGGACCATGCGTAGGAAAGATTAACAAGATGTTGGTTTACGTTACATTTAAACTTCTGCATATGAGTACAGTCAGGGAAGACAGGTAGCAGGATGGGAATTCCAAAGTCTAGCTGTTTGAGGGAAGAAGCTATTAGAGTAGAAAGCTTTCTGTCATTTAGGGACCTCAACAGTGAAGGGGTGAGATTTTGTTGCGAAGTGGGTTTCTCGGGGATATGTACGTCTCGAGGAGGCACAAGCGCAACAAGTTCATCAAAACATGTTCCATTAAAATATTTGTAAAACATGCACAGAGATGCAACATTGTGGCGATGGGACAGGGGTTGGAGCTTAGTTGACAAAATGGGACCTATTAGATTGTTGGCTTTAAATGGTGGGAGGAATAAAAATAATGAAAAAAAAATGGATGGTAAAAAAAGAAACTGATGAGTTTTCAGTCTTCATTGCAATATAGTTTTTTTTTTTTTTTTTTTTTTTTTTATTGACCTGCGTCTTTGGTTAGCATCACTTGGCAACATTTATTCAGGATGGGTTGAGCTGACTCCTCCTTAGAACACACAGGATGAATGCAAACCGTGCACAACAGTCCACAACAGCCAGTCCTGGAACCAGCGACGAACACCGTAGACCTGTGAACTTGAGCTAGGTTTGATGTTGGCTTTGGTGTGTGACCACATCCTCAGTTAGTCTTCCGGGTGTCTTCACCAACCTTGGAGTGATTTTTATTTTTTATTTTTTTATTTTACATGGGGATCACCATTTATCAAGGCCCGTAAGCCACTCGGGGATGAGGGTTATTTTGTGATAATAATCGATGGGACAATATCGTAGTAATAGTTGGTATTGGAGATTTGATAAAGCGTCTTACTTAAGGGGACGATTAATCAGGAATTTGTTTATGTTGGACTTGAAGACGTCCAAGTTGCAGTCAGGTGGGAAACAGGCAAACGGAAGAGAATTCCACAGGCGTGCACTTCTCAGAAAAAAAGCTTTGCTCTGGAACTCTCCTATGTTGTGTCGTGCAGAGTGGCTGAACCAACAAAGTCTCGTCTTTGAGAGATTGGTTGAAGGAGCTGATCTTGCATTGTGACCAGATTTGTGTATTGGAGACGAAATGGTGCCAGCAGAGCTGCAGAATTCAGCAGAGGACGTATTCGGTAAACATGACCGAACTTTTTGAGATCTGCAGTTCTCATTGACCAGGTCTCGCGGCCATAGAGAGGGATCGATCAAATAAGCGCCTGATAAATCCTAACTTTCGTGCCTCTGGTGATCTTGGGGCGAGACCGCAGATGAGGTTGTAGGCAACTGAAAGTATGCAGGCCATTGTTGATTCGGACATCGATGTCATTGTTGATTCGGACATCGATGTCATTGCGTTGCAGGGATAAGATTTTACTGCATTCTTTTAGATTTTCACGCATAGTTATCAGCATTTCTAGGTTTTGTTACACACTAGCAAGGAGACTCGACGCTGCCTGGATTGAATAAGGATCAGCAAAGGTTCCACACTTCCAATAATTTTTATTGTCATTGAAATCTGTGAAATCGCCCCCCCTTTTTTTTTTTCAGTCAAATCGATTGATCGCCTGATGTAATTGGGGACCCAAAGGTACTTAGTCAACAATATACTCTAGTCTAAATTGCACTGTAGAGAAACTTGATTTTTATAAAATTATTTTTATATAATGGTTTGAATCAATGTTTAAAATGCCGAAGTTAAGTATATTTTGATTGCGTTCTAAACAAAAACATTCATTTTGAATGCGTCCATATTATACCAAAGAACCTACTGTTATACACCAGGCCTTTCTGCTTGTGCGGTGATAGGATTTCTTCTCAAATGCACTTGTGATGTTAGGCTGTATTTGGTCAAAATCGGATTGTTCCTTCTTTAATCGGACTTTTTCGATTTTGGAAAAAAACGTACTTAGACACATGAAATATATTTGTGTAAAATTTTAAAAAAAAAGAAAAATGCCCAGCTGTTTAGGAGTCCATAGGGAACAAACTCACATGCAGACAAAGTGCCTTTTCTATATAAGTAACAATTTTTGTTGTACAGAATGCTTACGTAATGAACCGATCATTATGAATTTTGGAATATATATTCTCTGCAACACGGTGAGTAACATGAAACAATTATATTTTTTGTACATTTTACTATTTAACGTGTTACATTAAATAACTAGCAGGGAGACCCAATGTTGCCGGGGATTGAATGGTTAACAAATGTCTTGCATGCCCATACTTTTATTATCAAAATCGGTGAAATCTCCCATTTTTCAATTGGGTACCTGCTCTAGTTGGGGACCCTTCGTGGTGCACTAGAAAGAAGCTTCATATGCCTCCCCGCAGTGACTTGGTTCACAATACATTAAAGTTTAAAATGCAAAAGTCAAGTATCATGGTTCATTTCGAACGCGCCCCTGTCATACTAAAGAACCTACTGTTGATTTTATATTCCAGGCCTTTCTGCTTGTGCGGTGATAAAACTTCTCAAACATACTTGTAATGTTAGGCTCTATAAGGTGTTAACTTTGGTCAAAATCGCTTGTTCCTTTTTTTTTTATCGGATTTTTTTGATTATCAATGCTTACTGAAGACATTCCTATACAAAAGCTTTCTAAGAACACTGCCTGATACATAAAGTACATTTAAAAACAAATATATTAAAATTTAAAACTAATGGTGTATGTTGTTTGTCGTACATTTTTGTTCTTGAGCGGCGATAATGTCTTCTGAATATTCAAATTCTTGCTGTTGACTTCCTTATGAAATTGATATATTTCTTTTCCTTTATTTCAGGTAAGTGCTCTCGGATATTCTATAACGGTGAACCGTTGTCATAAGGTAAGCTGTAATTTGTTTACCTTTAAAAAGTTGATTTTTAGAAGCATTCTGGCACGGTATGAACGAATATCAGTTACCGGCAAGTAGTTTTTATTATAAGACAGGGCTCTATGGACAAATTTATCTTTAGTGGACCTTTGACCACTAAATATTTTCGTTTACTAGCCAAGATAAAAATGTTACAAGCCAACCGCACGTTTGCGTAAATGCACATATTATCGCTCACAGATGCCAAGAAACAATTTATATCTTACAAAAAAAAAAAAAAAAAAAATGCCAAAAAGGAAATTATCTTTGCAAGAAAGAGCCACGAGACGGACCATTTAACTTGTCTAAAATCTACAGTAAACTTATACACAAGTAATACCTAAAATTAAAATATATATTTAAAAAAAAAAGGAATAAATAACAATAACACGTATAATTATAATTAATAAATTTACAAATACATTAACAAATATGACTTAAAGTATAAGTGAAAAACACCCAGAGTAAAACTAGGTCACTTCCTAACTCAAAGAAAAGGGAAACTCATCTTCGCCAAAAAGAACAAAGAAACTAGTGAATTAGAGGTCAATTAAACTCTTACCTGATAAACGCGCTACAATAAATGAGTTTGCAAATAACAAAGAATCAGATTAGCTAGCAAACCCAGTACCACGAGAATATATAAAAACACAAAGCTACATCGATTCCACGCATTAGCCTGACGAAGATGAAATGTGGAAAAAAGATCTATGTAGCTGACTTGCGATGTATATTTTCAAAACTTATGACACTGGTGTTATTTAGAGTACACCACATGGCCACACACTTCAAAAGGCTAATGTGCCATGTTTAACGTAAACACCTAGCCTATCCAGGGGTAAAGGAGGGGGTGCAGCCATCTGGGATTATCATAACTTTTGGAAAGTCTCAGGTGGGTCAAATGAGCTTACCAAACTTCTCTCCTTTTAATTTCCAGTACTCGGATCCCTGTCTTGTTCTAGTTAAAATTAATAGCCCTCACCTTGAAAAAAATCCTTATGTAGATGAGCTCTTAGGTCTGACGTTCATCCTAGTTGGAAGATTATATCCAATTTGTTGCTAAGTGTGACAACAGAAGCATCAAGATACTATCAACTACAGTTGATCACTACTTGGCCTTTTGGTCAAGATCAAAGTGTAGTATCTGTTCCGGCAGATACTGCACTTAAGATAATTTGTACCAGTCAATGGAGGGGAAACCCTCTATACTGGGACAATTATTATTTTTGGTAACCAGAGTGACCCCTTTTAGGGGAGCTGGTTTTTACCTCACATTAAAAACGGCCTTGTGCCTAATTTGCTCAGTGGGGGAGCAAATAAATACCATCTGTTCCGACAGATACTGCAAGCTATGACTAGCTATGACTAGCAAAGACCAGATGTGGGGGCAACCCCACATGCCTGACCTTTAACCAGCTCCCATTTCCCACCTCTCGGGAGCTGGTCCCCTTTTTCCCTTCCCCCTCCCTTCACTCCTCACATTAAAAATTGGCCTTGTGCCTAATTTGCTCGGTGAAGGAGCAAATAAATACCATCTGTTCTTCAGATGCTGCACTTCCATTTCTTGTTCTCTTTCGGTGGAGGAGAATACAAGTAAAATGATCAACTACAGTTGATCATTTTACTTGTATTCCACAAAGTAAATGTGGTATATCTAATATATAATAGTGATTTACAAAATTAAACAAAAATTAATTACTTGTGTGACGTCAGCTAGAATTGAAACCAAAACATTTAGTTCTATCTTTCTCGTTCTCTCTTTCTCTCTCTCTTTCTTTTTCTCTCTCGTTCTCTCTTTCTTTTTCTCTCTCGTTCTCTCTTTCTTTTTCTCTCTCGTTCTCTCTTTCTTTTTCTCTCTCGTTCTCTCTTTCTTTTTCTCTCTCGTTCTCTCTTTCTTTTTCTCTCTCGTTCTCTCTTTCTTTTTCTCTCTCGTTCTCTCTTTCTTTTTCTCTCTCGTTCTCTTTCTTTTTCTCTCTCGTTCTCTTTCTTTTTCTCTCTCGTTCTCTTTCTTTTTCTCTCTCGTTCTCTTTCTTTTTCTCTCTCGTTCTCTTTCTTTTTCTCTCTCGTTCTCTTTCTTTTTCTCTCTCGTTCTCTTTCTTTTTCTCTCTCGTTCTCTTTCTTTTTCTCTCTCGTTCTCTTTCTTTTTCTCTCTCGTTCTTTCTTTTTCTCTCTCGTTATCCCTCTCTTTTTCTCTCTCGTTATCCCTCTCTTTTTCTCT
>NC_136525.1:14263642-14383642 GCF_053919585.1 Euprymna scolopes | reverse complement strand
AATAAAGGTTAATCGAATGTAAAGTGGTCAGTGAGACAACAGCGTAGTGATTATTTTAAGGTGTGGTTCAACAAGAACATGTTTACATTGGACTTGAATATGACCGTGTGGCTGTCAGCTGGACAGCATGCCCGTGGGAGAGAATTCTACAGGCAGGCAATTCTAGGAAAGAAAATAGGCACCGATAGAGAGTGGGGGGGAAAATTGTTGATAGTGGTTGTAGCTAGTCGCGTGTTTGCTATTAAAGTTTAGCATGAGATTAAAGCTCAGTCAAGCATTTGCCATGAAAATAATGATGGATAGAAATGGTTGCAATGCCTCTTCTGTGAGAAAGCGGTTGCCGAAGAAAAAAAGGTTTCGAAGCTTGTCAAGGCAGGACAGAGTATCCGAGCAGTTCCTCCCCAGATGTAGCAACAGTACTCTATTTTGGGGGGTTCTCATGTGTAGAGGATTGTGTCATGGATGAAATACTTCCTGGAGCAGTTGAATGATGCAAGCCCTTTTCCAACGACCTTAGCAACTGTATAAAAGTCAAGTACGTCCAAGGATGGAGTATTGCTGCCACATCTGGGCTGGAGCTGCTAAAAACAGCCTATCCTGCCTTGACAGAGTACAAAATAGACTTCGTAACCTAGTGGAGGATGCTTTTTTTCTCTTCCCTGCAACCTCTCTCCCACAGAAGGCACGTTGCAAGCCTGTCTTTGTTTTATCGTTATTTCCATGGCAAGTGCTCATCCGAGCTCTAATCTCTAGTCCCCCCCCCTCGCCAATCTTTCACGAAAAACACTCGTCTAGCTGAAACCACTGTCAGTGATTTTCCTCCCTCTTTATCTGTGCCTAAATCAAAATGTACATTCCATGAACAAAGCTTCCTTCTTCTCTTCCGTTTGCCTGTTTTCCCACCTGACTACAACTTGGATGTCTTCAAGTCCAACATAAACAAATTCCTGATGAATCATCCCCTTAAGTAAGACACTTTATCAAATCTCCAATACTAACTATTACTACGATACTGCCCCATTGATTACTGTACATGCAATAACCCCCGAGTGGCTTCTGGGTCTTGATAAGTGGTTACCTCCATGTAAAAAACAAAAACAACAAAAAAAACAGATTCAGTGTAAGTTTTCAGGTTAGAAGTGAGGCTCGGTGCCAGAAGCTTGTTGAAGCAAGGTGCTTCCTTGAGACGAGTCGTTTATTTCAATTGGAGCTAAGTGGGGATCAGAGCGTTGGTAGTGAAAAGATAAGTTTGGTTTTGGATACATTAAAACTTATCACCCGCCTTTTACCTCTTTGCAGCATGTGCTCGAAGTTGGAGGAGAGAGAGAGAGAGACTGAGAGACCTTGATCATTGCTGGCCTTTGAAGTGTTGTCATAGCGATTGAAGATACAAAGAAGTTAAAGAAAATAACTGGATGCAACAGGAATACTGTTTCCAAAGTCACTGGATTCGGCATTAAATAACCTCAAAAGAGTTGATATGCCGTAAAACAACCAAACCGAAACGATAAAATCATAACAAAACCACCACACCCACCTTTCCCTCCTTTTCCTTCTTCCCAATCCCTCTTTCTCTTTCTATTCCCCTCCCCGCACTTCCTGACTGGTTTCCTAACTTAAAATGTACCAAGTATTAATTCTGTAATCCTTTTTCCTCTCCCATTGCAAAACTCATTCATGTTCTGCAGGACAGGGAACAACACCGATAAAATCCACTATAAAACAACCAAACCAAACAATACAAACTAGCAATTGAAGATACAAAGAACTTGAAGAATAAAAACTTTCTACAAAATAATTGGATGCGACATGAATACTATTTTCAAAATAACAGGATCTGGCATTAAATAACCTGAAAAGGGTTGATATGCCGTAAAACAAAATAAGCAAACCAAACTAATAATACAGTTTTTAAAGTTCCTATTTACTTGCCTCCCCACGAGGGCAGAGTTAGACACAAGGTCAGTTTTTAATGTGGGGAAAATCTAGCTTCCCAAAAATGGGGCATTCTGGATAGGAACAAAGAATTAAAATTGTCTCGGTCATGAAGGATTTCTCTTCCACTAACCGAGAAAAACACAAAAAACAAAACAAACAAAATGTTAGTTAAGCAATAAAATGGAATCTCCAATTATGGATCAAGTTGTCAGATATGGAGTCAGCGTGATGCCAATGGAAGCAGAGGTGTGCATACAGGCATATTCCAGATGGATTTTAATCTACATTCTTGTGTCCCATAAAAAATGACCGAAATTGTAATTAAAACGAAAACAAAGAACTTTATATTCCATGGTCAAGAAACAAATCCACAACAATAAACCATCTTTCCTCCTTTTCTTTCTTCCCATTTTCCCTTTCTCTTCCTATCTCCCCCACTTTCTGATTGGTTTTCTAACTTAAAATGTACCAAACATTAATACTGTAACTTTTTTCCCTCTCCCATTGCAAAACTCATTCATGTTCAGCAAGGCAGGGAACAAAAACGATAAAATCCACTATAAAACAACCAAACCAAACAATACAAACTAGCGAATGAAGATACAAAGAACTTGAAGAATAAAAATCTACAAAATAATTGGCTGCAACGTGAATACTATTTCCAAAATAACTGAATTCGGCATTAAATAACCTGAAAAGGGTTGATATGCCGTAAAACAAAACAACCAAACCATCTACCCAATTCCCATCACTAACGATCACTACACTGTTGTTTTAGTGACCACCACCATATAACTCGTTTATCTTTATCCTTGAATCGCCTTCAAGCCTTGATAAGTGGTGACTCCCTTGTAAAAAATAAAAATAAAAAATAACAGAAGAAAAAAGTTGGAGGTGAGTGGTAAATTACAAGCTTTATTTTTCTGCTTCATAACAGATTGCCTACCGCCATTTTGAACTGAAAATCGACGATCAGCGGCCATTAGAATGGTCATTTTAGGAAACAGAACATTATTGTTCTTGTCCCCATGATTTGCTGTACACGTCGGTACAGCTTGAGGCACTCCTGATCACCGAGGAGCGTCTCATAAAAGAAGTTCTTATAAACGGTCATGTTTTCCTTTGTTTTTTTTTTAAACAACGAGTTTGTGTTGTTTCTTGCCTTCATGGGGAGGTGGGTAAATGGAATCTCCCTCCTCCTTCCTCTCTAACATATATCTCCCTTTGATACAGCCATCAACAAGATGGCCGTACAAATTTTCTACTCGAGTCGCCCCGACCCCCGAACCTAGTAACGGTCAGCAATTGAGGGGGAAAAAAATGAAAAAATAAGTTTCTTTTTGATACCAAAAGTCTCAATAAAAAAAAAAAAAAAAAAAAAATTCGTTTAATATAGCATTATTTGGATTTCTAAAATTTTCAAATTTAATCTTAGAAAATATTTTAAAGATGTTTCTAACGCCTTCTAGAAAGTTCAGTATATGTTCATATTTTTATATAGAGGATTTAGTAATAGGATGATTCCAATACTTCTCCCTATTCCAATAAACTGACCGATTCTGTTCTAAGTTTCCGATTTCGATACAATGACCGATTCTGTTCTACATTCGCGATGTAGTTGGTGGCTTCTTTGCAAGCATTTTGAAGAAGGCAGGCTGCACCCTCTTTGGTGACTGAGTCCGAGCATACTCTAACACGCAAAATGCCTTTTCTTTTGAAGTCAATGGCATTTCTTAACCTGGAAAGATAGAAATCCAAAACGTTACACACAAAAATTTGAGACGTTTCTACACGAGCTGTTAAAATTTGAGGTTATTCCAGGGAAAATTGTCAAAATTATTGGCCTACGAAATGGGGTCAAACATTTTGGAACACCTTGTATGTTGAAAAAAATAACAAAATAAAAATAACAAAAAAAAAAAAAAAATCTTAGCCCAATCTCAAATTTATTTCAACCTGAAAGTGCCTTGTCATATGAGGAGGCTGGTTAAACATCAACTAGCCACTCATTTGACAAGACCCTTTCAGATTAATATAAATTTATGAAATTGGACTAAATTTATTTTTTCTCTTTTAATTTTTGTATTTGCTCTCCTATATGTAAAGCTCCCCCACTATCCTTTAATGATATAACTTTATATATAGTGTATGTCTAGATATTATTATATTATGAAAAACAAAAAAAAACCTGTTATGTTTGTACCAATGGCAGAAAGAAAATGTCGTACACCAAAAATCACGTAAATTGATAAAGTAGTTTTACTTTTGTAAAGAAAATTTTCAAGTGTATTTAAATATTTCCAGTGTTCCCTTCCTCGAGTTAAAAATGGCTTTCTAAAATCTTGGAGTTATCTCCTTAGTTCATGTAGGCTGCTTTTATCACTTGCCGTTTAGCTATAAGATTTGGTTGTCTTGTTTCAAAAATAAACTTACTGGATCGATTTATCTGATTTTTGGTGTCCAATATTTTCGTTCCGTTGCGGGTATGTACATCACACTTATTCTTTTGAATGAGTGAACCTAAATGCAAATGAAGCGGGGAAAAAAGGTAGGAATTAGAACCATTTTCTGTTTGTCGTTCGTAGGAATTGCAATTCAATCATCACAATGGTATGCAGTTCATGTCTTTGAGAAATACAGGAGCCACAGATAAATGCACACGTACACTCGGACATTACGCACGCGTACACTCAGACATTACACACATGTACGCATGCACGCACTCAAGCACATTAATAACACATGCACAAGCACACATACACACATGCGCAAGCACACATACACACATTCACATTCGCATGCACACACATATGCATACATATTCGCATGCACAGGCATTCGCACACATGCACACACACATGCACATGCACACACACGCACGTGTACATGCACACACGCACATGCACACACACACACACGCACATGCACACACACGCACACATACAAACACGTAAACACATACACACACACGTATATTTTTCTTTTATTCCTTTGTATCATTTCTCAGGTTTCTTAATCATTCAAAATTTTCAACCGTGCAATTCTTTTTCCAATAATGTTTACCATAATCTAATTTTTTTCTGCCAATCAAGCAATTTTCTGTTCTGTCGTCATTCGTTCATAAAAGTTATGTGTGACTTTGTGTCACACCACATGTCCTTTGACAACTCCAAAGTAAAACAGTCGCCAACACTTTCTGCATATATTGATTGCACTCTGGGTACGTGTGTGACACTATCGTGGGAAACTATTCTCTAAGCATATGTCCACATGTACGTTTTGTCACGACTGTCTGTCATATCTGTTAAAGCCTTTTGAACTGGCTTCAACTGCATTTTGTTCTCAAATAATCTCCTAAAACCCCTTGTCAATCCTAAATATATATTGTTCAGTCAGTTGTCATCTTATTAACTGCCCCACCTTGTAGTTTCATTAACTGCCCCTCCTCGTCTTTTCTTTTATGACCAAATTCCTATCCAGTATCTACTGATAAACCCCAATTCTTATTCTTTCATTATACTCCCTTCCCCTTTTTTTTTTTTTATTTCCCTACACTTGGGGGTTGGGGCGACGTCGATAGTATCACATCTGAATATTTCTTGGACAATAAAACAATTGATCAGACATTCCTTTCCCCTGTTTTTTTTTTTTTTTTTAAGCAATTTTCGATTCAAGAATGTCAGGAATTCTCTTTGGCAAAATTGATGCGGTTTCTATCAAAGGAGACCTTGAAGAGCATTTCATATTGTCACGTGTCATGAAAGCAAAATTCCTCGCCTGTTTTTTTATGCGACTATGCTTTCCTAGAAGAGGCTCTGTCCGTTCATCTTTCAAGCGAAGTGAGTGTATATAAACAGCGTCTATTTAAGATATCTATTCAACATTGATATACAGTGTGTCGTCTAGTGGTTAAAATGTTCATTGTGTGCGCGGGCCCTTCTTCACGAATATACAGTTAACAAACGTGAGACACAAACTTTTTAGACAGCTTTCTTAAAATCAAACGATAACAATACGTCTGCTTGTCTCAAACCAAAAGGACGACATACCTTATTTGTCCAAACTCCAAAAAGACATAACGAGTTATATTTTATATGGGTTTTATTCATCTTATGAATTCCCTAGTCAGTTTGGCATGCTGAGTCTCTTTCTACATTTTCTACATTTTCCCTTTTCTGCTTCCAACAGGGTTGTCTACAAATCTGTTTACTAATGCATTTCTCACCAGTTGCTCAGTTTAATTTCTGCTAACTATTTCACATAAGCTAAAACGTTGGGGTTTGTGTTACTATACACATAGATTCGAAAAAGTTGTCAAAAAAACCCCCAAATATATAACAAATAAATGTTACCAAAGGCAAGATAAGTTACTCTTCTACTTATCTGGAAAAGTTTTTAGTGGTTTTACTCATTTTAAAACGTGTAATCGGTTCGAAAATCATACAGTGTTTATCGATGTATTTGAAAAATAAAAATGGCGGCATGCTCGATGTTGAACACGGTAAGTTTGGGAAAATGAGTTTAAACAAACAAATCATACAAAATACTGTCAGAAACCCACCGAATATATGTCCGCCTACGTCACGATAACACATGTTGAGTGGGTTTCTAACAGTATTTTGTATAATTTTTTTGTTTAAACTCATTTTCTCAAACTTACCGTGTTCACAACAGCAAATATTCTGCCACTTTTCTTTTTCAGTTATATAAATAAGCATATACATATAACAAATAAATGTTACCAAAGGCAAGATAGGTTACTCTTCTACCCATCTGGAAAAGTTTTAATGGTTTTACTCACTTTAAAACGTGTAATCGCTTCGAAAATCATGCAGTGTTTATCGATAATTGTGTTATTGCTGCATATTTAGTCACGTATTCATCAGGTGTTTACTTTAAAACCTTAGAAACTTATAAAACACCATTTTGGATAACTTACATGTTTCATGTAACCGACACGCTTTTCAAAATGTATATATTAAAAATATATATATTTTTCAAAAAGCTTTGAGATTTACAAGCCGACTACGCTTCCAGTAAAGGATTTACCTCTCTCTCTGTCTAATATATATATATATATATATATATATATATATATATATATATATATATATATATATATATATAATAAAAGTTCACGTATGCTTCTAGAATAGTGATTTCCAGCTTACGAGAGATGTTTTGAAGCATGAAAACTTATTTTTGTATTTAATATTTTATTTTTTGTATTTCAAGCGGTATTCCGCTCTTGGTCACAAAAAAGTATTGAAATGAAACGATTTTCGTTTCGATACTTTTTTGTGACCAAGAGCGAAGAACAAAACGTTAAATAAAAAAAAAATTAAAAAAAAAAACATTGTGTTCCTGCTTCAAAAACCGCCTCATAACCTTGAAATATATATATATATATATATATATATATATATATATATATATATATATATATATATATATATATATAAACAAGCACTTACCCGATTCGGATATCTACACAGCTATGCGGATTACCCAATATATAGCTTGGACATTATTACCAAACGGATGTAAAGAACGTATAACATGGATTTTACCAAGCAAGCTGGATCTACAAAAACATATCCTTTTTCTACAAATCTTCCTGCTACAGGACTTCTGATAAATGTATTATTTTCACTTTGACTTTCCATGTGTCATTGACTTTAGCAAATAGGGTGCATACCTTTATAAGTATTTGCTAATATTTTCTCTCCTCTGATGAGATGGTAGACATCGAAACCCTATAGGTTAAGGAGATTAATTTTCTAAAGCATTCTTTGATATGAAACTCAACCACTTCATTTCATTTCAATGAGAGTTTTTTGAAATTCATTTAATTACAATTTAATATATTATATATATATATATATATAATGTATATCATATATATATATATTATGTATATTATATATATATTATGTATATTATATATATATTATATATATATATATATAATATATATATATATATATATATAAAATATATATTATGACTTGTCAACTTCTCTTCAGTGAGCCTGAACTTTCGCAAAAAAAGGAATTTGGGAATCGCATAGATATCATAAAATTCAGCTGCTTTTCGGATTTTTTTTTTCAGCTTTACGAAATCAGGCACAATTTTTTTTTTATGATAATAAGTTCATATTCTTCGAATGAGTCAGGTTGGAAAATATTAAAAAATTGATATAATAATTATGAATGTTTCTGCACTACGAATTGACAGGTGCGCGCATTTAATGAGGTCAAATAGAAATAACGCAGTTAACTTTTACTGCGGGACAGTGTTTTTGGGTTTGTTTACCCAACTTTATCTGGTTTTGTTTCCCTAATGTGTTGGGGAAAACCAGTTCCCCCGTTTATTAGGGGAGTGTCCAAATTGTCTGATATGACGGTGAAAACCGACATTGATCAAGCGTCTATTGCTTTTTGGGCGCTACCGGCCCGTAGGCCGAGAACCGCGCCTTAGTTTCACCAGTTTCGCTTTTATACGAAAAAGCCAAATCAACACAAGAGAAGCCGAAATAGCAAGAACTGTGTGAAACTCGATGTGAATAAATCTAGCCGCAACGCGCGTTCGCAATTCGTACATATTATGATCTACAGGGGATATAAGAAGTTCTAAGCGATAGTACCCCCCCCCCCCCGAGGAACCCTAACCCGAAAAAAAAGCCTTTCTTGGCATACAAAAACTCGCGCGCGTTTTGCCTTTTACATATGTGTGTGTGTGTGTGTGTATATATATATATATATATATATAATGTGTGTGTGTGTGTGTGTGTGTGTATATATATATGTGTGTGTGTGTGTACACTGTTTCTTTCTTGGGGTATTAAATTTCGTGTGATGGTTAATTGTTCTAACAATTAAAATTACAACTTGAAGTCAACGACCTGTGCGCCTGACTAAATCTTCACCAAATTAACAGCTGAAAACATGGCGTTTCTCATTCTTCTCTCTATCTCTCTCTCTCTCTCTCTCTATCTCTCTCTCTCTCTATCTCTCTCTCTCTCTCTATCTCTCTCTCTCTCTCTATCTCTCTCTCTCTCTATCTCTCTCTCTCTCTCTCTATCTCTCTCTCTCTCTCTCTATCTCTCTCTCTCTCTCTCTCTCTCTCTGCTTATGCGTGAGGCTTAACAAGGGAAACAATTACGGCAAGTTGAAAATGTCAAGTGGAAACTCTCTTTCTAATTTTAGTTTTCCAATCAACAGTGTCATCGTTTCAACGTCAAACACTTGAAGGCCATCCGGTAAATTGGCATTTAGTAAATACGATGGTAATACAAACAAAATCTTGTATGTGTGGATATATATAATTGTGGTAAATTTTTAGATTAGGTCCCCCTCCACAATGATGAACTTTTAGAGGTTTTCGGCTATGCTGAATACGGAAATCGCGTTGAAATTTTGTAGAAATAAGTACTTATCGAGATATAAAAAGTTTTATAATGCATTGTATTCTCTGGCGGCCATCTTTTTTACGCGCCTGCACGCGCGTCATAAACAAATCTACGCGCGTAACAAAGATGGCCGCTAAAGAATACAATGCATAAAACAACTATATCTCGATAACTACTTACTTCTGCAAAATTTCAATGCGATTTCCGTATTCAGCATAGTCGGAAACCTATAAAAGTCGTCATTTAAAAGAAAATTGTCGAGGTGGACCTAATCTAAAAAAAAATACCATAATTGTGTATGTAAGCAATTATGTGTGTGTGTGTGCGCGCGCAGTTGCAGAATATATATATATATATATATATATATATATATATATATATATATATATATATATATATATATATAATCAGTTGCGTATGTATGTACATAATTGTTTGTGTGTACATGTATGTGCAAATCTGTTTTATTACTGAAAATGCTGTTCTTCAAATTGCTCGGACGCATTTAAAATACAAATGGCTAATCGAACAAATCACCCTCACTTGTGGCTGATAAACATATCTACCTAGCAAAAAAAACAAAAAAAAACAAAAAAAACTAAAATAAAAAAAAAACTATAAATGCACAAAAATAGTTTTATTTGTTTTGTAATCTATCATATAGGATATATATTTGTTTAACGTGTTTATTTTTTTTTCGGATTTTTTTTTTTTTTTTTTTTACCCGACCTCATTCTACGAAATGATTACTTTTATTGGCTGGAGGGAAGAGGAATGCAGTCTTGCTCAATCAACCACTTCTTGATTGTTATCTATTTTCGTTTAGTTATCGTCTGTCGGCGTACGTATTTGTGCAAATCATCTGCATGTACGCAATTGAATGTATGTATGTAGAACCATGCTGTCCCTGATGATGATCACCGACCCCAATGCTGTTTGCTATGCTTTTCTATTAGTCTTCCTCTCTTCTCGTACTGGCCGTGTCATTTTGATGATTGCCGAGGGTGTGAGCACTGGTTTACAAGTATAAAAAATATAAAACAACGCAAACTCGCGAGAGAAAACAACTCCAGCACATCATATAGAGATCTGTTGTGTGTGTGTGTGTGTGTGGATTCTCAAACGTTGTCGATCGGTAGCAGGTCATATAATCTGCTAAATTTCTGTTTGAGCTGCTCTGAAATAAGAACTGTCACAAACTGAAAAGCTTCCAAATATATTGAATCTCGTATGTCCAGTCTTTCGTTTTCATCTGCACAATTGCGTTATCAATAGAAACTACTTCCATGCTCGCCTGATCAGTCACTCTCAGCTGACTATTCATTCTACTGTCTTTGTGTGCCTTCAAGAATCGTTTCTTACCATTTTCCTGGGTCGTGGCTTGTTCTTTTTTTTTTTTTTTTTTTTTTTTTTTTTTTTTATGTAGCGGGACCTGTGGAAATTTCACAGGGGACTCGAATACACAAATTATGAAGCCTCATCTGAAATGGATTCCAAAATATAAAAATAATAATAATAAATATGTGAAAGTGTCTGTCTGCCTGTGTCTCTGTCTGTCTGTGTACATTTCCCTATGCAATAACTCTGTCAATTTTCAGTCTACAGACGCGAAATTTGATATACAGGGTACTGAGATTTGAGAAAATCTTTGTAATCCGTTTTGCGGCCAGAAATTTGGTTTTTAAGGGGCCAAAATTCAACGATTTGAGCTTTGAAAACTCTACCAAACTCCTCCGCCAATTTTGGGTATAAACAATTAAAATTTTAGATATAGGTTCTTCGGACATGGATGTAACTTAATAACTTGATTTGAGCCCAAAACAAATGTTGAGGGGTTATAATAGGGGTCAAAGTTAAAAAAAAAATTGACCGCTTTTTTTTTTGCTCAACATACACCTCCAAACACCCGGGCAACGTCGGGCTGAAATGCTAGTAATAATATAAATAGTGTATTCATATTTTTTACGAACTGCTGTCCTCATCTTCATAGTTGTTTTACCACATTTCGGCCGACTCCTCCTCTAGCTTTCTTCAGGTGGTTAATCTCAATCGGATAGGAATGCTGAGTCTCTAAACTATATCCTCAGTAATTCCATAGTTGTTGTCGTCTCACCATGGTTTTGGCTAAGAGACTCAGCTTTTCTGGCCCATCACCGTTAACCACCTGAAGAAGGCCAGAGGAGGAGTTGGCCGAAACGTGAGTGAAACAATTATGAAGATAAGAATAACAGTCCGCAAAAAATGAATACGCAAGTTGTATTTTTGTGCTACACTCTTTACATACACACAGCGAGCCCTGGTACTCCCAGGTTGAGGAATTCATTTTAATTTCATGGCAAGTGCTCGACTGAGCTTCAATCTATGGTCCCCCCTCGCCAAACTTTCACAAGAAACACTCGTCTAGCTGAAAACACCATCAATAATTCTCCCTACACTTTATCTGTGCCTAAACCTAAACGTAGATTCCATGAACAAAGCTTTTTTCTTAGAACTGCACGCCTGTGGAACTGTCTTCCGTTTTCCTGCTTTCCAGCTGAATACAATATGGTTGTCTTCAAGTCCAACGTAAACAAGTTCTTGATGAGCCGTTCCACTTAAGTTAACAAATTTACCGAATTTCCATTACTAACGATTACTATATTGTCCAATTGACTATTGTACACTCTTAACCCTTATCCTCGAGTGGTATCTGGGTCTTGATAAGTGGTTATGCCTATGTAAAAAAAAAAAAAAAAAAAAAATTCAGCTTTTTTTTTTCTTCTATTGGCGACTAACTTTCATATTCTAAAGTATTTATACGATTTAAATAAAAATAAAATTTCATATTCTAAAGTATTTATACGATTTAAATAAAAATAAAATTTCATATTCTAAAGTATTTATACGATTTAAATAAAAATAAAATTTCATATTCTAAAGTATTTATACGATTTAAATAAAATCAATTTAATCAAAACTTAAAGTAGAACGACTCCCGTGCAACGCCGACTAGGGTGAGCTAGCTTACTTAAGAAAAAAACAAAAACAAAACAAAAAAAAATGAATCCGAAATTACACCAACATTAGTTCTTAAAAAAAAAAAAATACATGAAGATAATCATTAATTTATTGCTTATTATTTATCATCTTCATCTTTTAGTTGTTTCGTCAGGGGCATCAAATGATTGTATTTTTTACGACCGTTTTTTTTTTTTTCTGGGTCTTCAGCCGATTAAAATAGTTTTTAAGGGGTCCAAAATGGGTCAAAATTAAAAAGAAAAAAAAATCATCATACATTTTGTACATTTATCTTGGTTTCTATTTAATTTTTAATCAGCTTATATGCGTGTCAACTTGATACAGTGGTAACGTCACCAGCTTTGAATGCTAGTTTTGCGATTTCATTTTCGATTCTAGTTGATTGCATTCAAATACTTTATTTTTGCTTTTGAAATAACGACTCTATAATATGTACGAAATCTGTAAAAATTAAAATGTCATAGTTAAGCGTATTTTATGACCAGGCAAAGCCGTCCCCTCTGCTAGTCTACTAATATAAAAGTTTTTTTGTTTTTTTTTACATGCGTAATACTAAGTTGATTTTAATGTCAACATGTTTAGCATGACATAATCTAACAAAAAATACAATATTTGAATTATTGTGTATTATCTTTCTGATTAAATTGTATGTGATTTGAAACGATGTGATTATTACGATAAAAACTAAAACCATGATTGAATTTGATTGGTTGAATTTTTATTTATTTATTTTTATTTATTTATTTTTTAAACAAAAATCACATCCGTGAACAGCAGAGGCTGAGCGGATTATCGAAGGGATTTTTTTTTTTTTTTCATAAATCTACTTGTACATGCTTTTTTTTTTTTTCCCCGTAATTTAAAGAACCGCTAAGGCAAGATAGAAAATTATTTTTAACTAGCGGGGGTACCCGGCGTTGCCCGAGTGTTTGTTTCCGGGACGGGGGGGGGGGTTAAAAACTTATGGTAGGTAAGTAGGAAGGATCAAACCTGGAGTCATGAGTAAAAGTAGGAAAATAAAGTGTGAAAAAAACAAAAAAACAAACATCTGCAACGTTAACAGTTCGGCCACCAAGAAAAGTCCATTCCAGTTGTTTAGGAAAAAAAAAAAAAAAAAAAAAAAAACGACTACGGTAGGTCGGCGCGAACGTGAAAATATAATGTGAATTGTCCAGCACGCTAACCACTACGCCACAGAGCACTGCAGCTTAGTTTAGTGATTTTAAATAACTTCACATGAAAGAACTACGAAGCCAAACCGGTGTTCTCTTCTCAACTGTTCCTTGTGAACGATCCCCAAATGGTGTTAAATGGTGGCAGGGGGAGGAGGAATTTATTAGAGAGAAAATATTTTACCACTTCCATTGATCTTAACCGATTTTGGCCGTGACTTCTCAGCAGAAAAAGTATAGAAATCTAAGATTATCGAGGAATTTGAGAAAAATAATAAGCCTTTAACACACCTCAGATATGGTTCTGCCGTTTGTGCATATTATATTTGCATGAAATATCTTGATTTTTAATTCTATTAATGTCAAAATCCGACGGGAAAAAATGAGTTCATTTTATTTATATAGAGAAGACAAGTAATAACAAATCTAAATGAATTAATGCGATTTTTTTTTTTTTACAATTTATAATACCTGAACTATCAAAACTGCCCATTGTTGAAATACACAGGTCGTTGTATGCACAGATTGTGTAACTTTTTTTTAATAGTTTATAAATTGCTTAGTGTAATCTGTAATTTTATTGTTCTATTTATCCTATGTATGTATATATATATATATATATGTATGTGTGTGTTTTGGTGCAAAATAAATGTCGTTTTTATATATAAGCTGAACATTAAAAAACATTTTTGCACCAATCTAACATATATTAATTTATCTATCAATATATACATCAATTTATCATATATATAATATATATATACACACACACACACGCAAACACATTCATAACTATATATTTATGTACATTAATTTGCAATATATATATATATACACACACATTAATTTTTCATATATAGATGTGTGTGTATGTATATATATATATATATATATATATATAATATAATATAAAGCTGAATGTGTGTGTGTGTGTCTGGTCACGAATAGGTTCCTATATGGTTGACTATTTTAAAAAAACTGATTACATATAATGATAGAAGATGTATCGAGACACAGGAATGGGTATGTTTGATCTGGCAGAACGGTGGTGCATTAAAATTGTGGGGTCTGCGTTCGCGCCTGGTCAACAAAGTATGGAAATAAAAAAATTAAATATTAAAAACAAAAAACGTTTACAAGTGTTTTTGTTATAGATGTACATAAGAATACTTTGATAAGTATGTTTTAACTTAAATAGGGATGGTATAATAAAATTGTGGGGTCTGCGTTCGCGCCTGGCCTCCATAGAATAGAAGTAGGCAAAAACTTTAAAGACTTTTCATATCTATCTGCTTAAGTATACAAATAAATATATATGTATGTATGTTTGTATGTCTGCCTAAAACTTTTGACAGAGGTGACTGATTTTTACAAGATCAGTATCGTTTTGAAGTTCGACCTTTCAGACGACAAATATTGAAAAATTGGCTAAAAACATTAATATCTTCACCTTCAACTGGGCTCTTTTCTGGGGGGGGGGGTTGCTGATATTTTTGGAAGTCATCCTCTCCTTTCGATTGTCTAGCCTTAATTTAAACATAAGTCACTTCTGGTTTGGCGGTGGTCGTGACAGCAAAGACGTCAGGTTTTTTCCCTGTTCTTTTCCTCCTTCGCGGTACAGGTTCGAGCCTGCCTTCCTTCTACCACTTTTTTTTTTTTTTTTTTTTTTTTGCTCAACAGACACATCCAAACACCCGGGCTGAAATGCTAGTATTCTAAATCTACAGACTCGAAATTTGATATACAGGGTACTGAGATTTCGGAAAATCTTTGGGATCAGTTTTTGGCCAGAAATTTGGCTGGTAAGGGGCCAAAGTTCAACGATTTGATCTTTGAGAACTCCACCAAACTCTTCCTACAATTTTGGGTCTAAACACTTGAAATTTTAGATATAGGTTCCTCGGACATAGATCTAACTTAATAATTCGATTAGAACCCAAAACAAATGTAAAGGGGTCATAATAGGAGTCAAAGTTAAAAAAAAAGTTAACCATTCTTTTGTTTTGTTTTGTTTTTTGGCTCAACATACACCTCCAAACACCGGGCTGAAAAGTTAGTATATAATAATCAACAGAAGATTGATTCTATAATAATACATACACAATCTGCATGAATTACAATATCATGTTTAAGCATATTGGATGACCGGACAACGCCAGGTGGTCAGCTAGTGTATACATCTATATATCTGTGAAAGTGTCTGTGTACAGTTCCCGACACAATAACTCTGTCAATTTCCAGTCTACAGACTCGAAACTTGATATACAGGGTATTGAGATTTGGGAAAAATCTTTGTAATCTGTTTTCGGCCAGAAATTTGGCTGTTAAGGGGGTGAAAGTTCAACGATTTGACCTTTGAAAACTCTACCAAACTCCTCTGCCAATTTTGGGTCGAAACACTTGAAATTTTCGATATAGGTTCCTTGGACATGGATGTAACTTAATAACTTGATTTGAGCCCAAAACAATGTGTTAAAGAGTCATAATTGGGGTCAAAGTTAAAAAAAATTTGACTACTTTGGTCTCTACCAAATTACTCAGACAATTTCTGATCTAAACATTTGAAATTTTACATAAAGGGTATTCAGAGATAGGGCAAGCTTTTTAATCTGTTTGGGTCGAAAATTTGAGTTACCAATATATAAATGAATGTATGTATGTATGGTTGAATGTCTGCCTAAAACTTTCGACAGAGGTGGCGGATTTTTACAAGATAAGTATCGTTTTGAAGTTCGACCTTTCAGATGACAAATATCGAAAAATTGGCTAAAAACATATCTTCACCTTTCACTGAGCATTTTTCTACAGGGGGAGATCGCTTTTTTCGCCGATACTTTCGAAAGTCATCCTCTCCTTTCGATTGTGTAGCCTTAATTAAAACCTACGTCACTTCCGGTTTGGCGGTGGTCGTAACAGCAAAGACGTCAGGTCTTTTTCCTGTTCTTTTCCTCCCTGGCAGTACGGGTTCGAGCCTGCCTTCCTACTATTTTTTTTTTTTTTTTTTTTTGCTCAACATACACCTCCAAACATTCGAGCAACGCTGGGCACCCATGCTAGTGTATATATATGCATACATACACTTCTGTACGCCCCCCCCCTGGGCCCGTCTATATGCAGTCAGCTATGTATCATTTTGATTTAGGATGAATTAAATGATAGCTACATGTCAAATCTCCCCTAATCTGTAGCTGTTAATCCCGAAGGATTATCCGTTTTAAAAATAGATGGATACAGAGATTAATCTGTTAATATTTGATCACGGTGGGGTAGGGTGGGGGGGAGAAAGATGAGAAAGGGGGGGTTGAGGAGGATAGGATGATGGAAAAAGAACGAAGAAGAGACACGGTATGACGAAGAGTTAATGATGATGACTATGACACTGAAGAGTTAATGATGATGATGGTTGTTGCGACGCTGGAGACTTGATAATGGTGATGATAGAAAAGTGTGGTGGTGGGGGTTGGGAAGATGTAGTAAATGAGGAGTGAATAGATTAGAAAGACTGAGAGATGGAAAAAAAAAAAAAAAGGATGAGAGGAAAACGCACATATTCCAGAGGAAAATTTAGTTCAATATTCAAATCTTAAAAAAAAGCAAACATTTTATTTAAATTTTGTAATAGCTATGAATAAATTAGCAAAGTTGTACAACACTGTGATTTCTAGACGACTAGCATGGATACCCGCCGTTGCCCGGGTGTGGAGAGGTTTTATGGTAAGGGTATCGATCAACGGAGCCCTAAAAATGTTCCAAACTCCCCAATAAATGAAAATAGTGAGTACCAGTGCAAGCGCAAAAGAAAAGAAAAAAAGTTGCAACCAGGCTCGAACCTGTAACGCTAAGAGGAAAAGCAGGTGAAAAAAAAAAAAAAAAAGGAAACCGTTCAGTCATCTTACTCACGTGACTTGTGATGTCACAGGCTTTCGAAATAACATCTTTTATGCGTATGTCGATGTCCCGAGGCGTGATAACTTTGCAAAAATGTTGACGAAAAAAGTGACCCCATCTTGTAGAAAACGGCCCAGTTGACAGGAAAGGAATGAATGTTTTTGGCCAAGTTTTGGATATTTGTCGGCCAAGAGACTGATCTTTCAAACGATACAAATTTTGCCTGTGTTAGTCACGTGTGTTGAAAGTTTTAGCAAGACATGCAAACATACATACATAAACACACACTAACAGACTGGTGAGATTTATATATTAGACTAATGGGGGTGCCCGGCGTTGTCTGGGTGTTTGGAGGTGTAAAGAAAAAAGTTTTGGTAGGCTTGAACCCAAATTCATGAGGTGAAGGTGGAAAAGAAAATGACAAAAACAAAACAGCAAAGAAACCAACTTAAAAAAATCGGAAAAACAAGCAAAAAAAAAACAGCGAACGTGATGGTGGGGGGCTGTTTCAATATTAAAAGTTTAAAAATTGAAAAAAGAAAAATCTTACATCATCGTTCGAACTTGCAACCTTAAGATAATGACGCCGGCCCTTTACCCACTGAGCTAAGAGTGAATCAGCGCAATTAGGTCGGTTTTTTATGAACTTTAAACTATGAATTAGTTTAAAGTTTATAAAAACCGACCCAACTCGACATGGTTGCTTTTTTGCTACCCCTTTCTGTAGAAAAGTGTCCCGTTGAGGGTGAAGGAATTAATGTTTTTAGCCAATTTTTCGATATTTGTCGTCCGAAGGGTGGAGCTTGGAAATGATAGCGATCTCGTAAAAATCCGTTGCCTCTGTTGAAAGTTTTTGCGAGACACGTACATTTTACCTTTTATATATATACTAGCAAAAGTACCCGTCGTTGACTGGGTTCAAAAACAGCCTACAGAAAATGGACTCTGATTTATGAAAGTACTAGCGGAGGGAGGGAATACCTGGCGTTGCTCGGGTGTTTGGAGGTGTGTGTGGTTTTGGGTAAATCAAAACAAAAGAATAATAAAAAATCGTTGCCCGGGTGTTTTTCTTTTTTTTTTTTTTTTTTTTAAAAACAAACAAACAAAAAAACGTTTTGGTAGGTAAGTAGGAAGAATCGAAGTCGAAGCCTTGAGGAGCAGGTGGAAAATAATAAAGTTTAAAAAAAAAAAAAAAAAATGTGCAACGTTAACCGTTTGCCGACCAAGAAACAGTAACGGAAAGATGTTTGAATTGACAAAAAAAAAAAAAACCTGCCCCGCAGTAAATGTTAACTCCGTTACTTCTATTTGACCTCATTACAAAGGAAAAAAAGGTCAAATAGAAGTAACGGAGTTAACATTTACTGCGAGGCAAGTTTTTTTTTTTTTTTTTTTTTTTTTTTTCCTTTGTTTACTCAGCTTTGGGTGGTCTTGTTTCCCCAAGATGTTGGGGAGAAACCAGCTCCCCATAAAAAGGGATTGTCCAAATTGAATAGCAATCGTCTGATATAAGGAATTTTCCTCGCATTAAAGCTGATTGCTTGTGGACGTTCCCGACGCAATTGCCGAGAACATTGTGTTAGCTTTGAATTAGTTTCACTTTTATAGGAAAAAGCCGAATCGACACGTGAGAAGCTAAAATAGCAATAATTTTGTAAAAGTCGATGTAAATAAATCTAGATGCGACGCACGTTCCCAAATCCTAGATATTATTATCTAGGGGGTATATAAACACTTCTAAGCGATAGTAACGAACCCGGCACCATCGGCGAAAAAAGCCTTTTTTGGACATACAAAAATGCGCACGCCGCATTTGCCTTTTATTTATATAGATATATATTAGTGATGGGACGATTCTAATACAATTACCGATTCTTTATAAATCTTTAAATATTTAACTATGAGATCATATCGTCCTAATTATCATGGAAAACACACTCTGAATATGCATATGTTTTACCAAACATAAAAACACTTCTGAGGAAGTGACTTCAGATTTTAGTTTTACTGGAAGTTTAAAACCAATAAATATTTATTTTATCATTACTATCAGCAATGAAAAAATTGTTTTAAACAAAATCAAATAAAAAAGATGATTAAAAGAATCGTTTTTGGCATTGGAAAATAGGCACAAATTTTTCTGATTCCGATACCCCAAAAAGTTTTGATTTTTCTGATTTCAGTTAATCGTCCAACATCTATCTATCTCTTGAGTTGAGCATATTGAGAAATGATACACGAATTACCATTAGCGTATGAAGCGATGCTCTTTGTGTATAAACAAATCGAGCTTAGGTAGTTCGGACGATGTCAAAACATTGTTAAACTCATGACTCACACAGCAGCCGCTGATAGAGTAGTGGTTAGGAGCCTTGATTGTCGTACAGACGGTCAGGTTTCAATCCTGGCTTAAGGTAGTTGCCTGTCTAGCCGCACTGATGAGCTGCGAAACAGCAAAACAGTACTGTATGTGGATGACTATACACGTTATATATAAACGTTCAGCTAGACGAGTTCTTACTGTGAATATCTTCACTTTCCTGTTTATTGGAGCAAGATATTTGCCTTCATTTGTAGAATTTAAAAAAAAAAAATTAAAAAAAATAGGTAGTCCTGTTTTTCTCCTTTGGTTATGAAAGAAAGGTTTTATTTCTTAGTTAGATCTATATCTATGTAAAGTTGAATTTTTCATCGCACTGACATTGAAATTAAAAGCCTACTTTTTCTATTTAAAAATTATTAAAACGAACTTAATATACTCAGTCATGGATATGCGAGTTATGAATGTTAATTAATTTGCATATACCTTTGAAAAATATTGGGGAGCGAAATAAACTGCCACTAGCTTACAAATCAATGCTCTTTGTGTAAATAAATAGAGCTTAGGCGTTTGGACAATGTTTAATCATTGTAATTTCGCATACTCATCTTAGCAGCAGTTAAATGGCGTAATGGTGAGAAATGCTGACTATCACCTAGGCGGTCAAGTTTCAATCCTAGCTTGAGATAATTGCTAGTCTATCCACACTGTTGAGCTGTGATACAGCGAAACAGTATTGTATGTGGATGACTATATATGATGAACTCTCCAGTTTTTCGTTATATGAGATTCTGCTGTGACAACTAAGATGCTCGGAAATCCACACAGATGATTTGTTTATAGTGGTGAAGGCTTTGTGTAGAACCAACCACACTTTTTGCTATTACTGCCAATCCTTGTCGGTGCAGATGACTGTCACAAGACAAAGCATGCAGTACAATGCAGGTTTTTACATCAGTTTCCTTTTCCTAGATGCATGTCTCAACTAAGATGGGGGTGCATACTGCATCGCTCCCGATGAATTAATGTGCCTTCAGATATCAACCTAGAAATTTCTATGACTCGGTGCGGTACATACAGCGCCTAGCCTTCCCAAATGGTCACTAATCTAGTACTGGCCAGTCTCAACGTTGCTTAACTTCAGTGATCTGGTGAGAACCGGTTTATCAACGTGATTGTGCCGTATGTATGTATGCATGTATATATATATATATATATATATATATATATATATATATATATATATATATATTTATTATAGTAAAATATATATTATAGTAAAAAATAATTATGACAGCCCCTTTAAGAAACTCGTTTCTTATCGTTGAGCACTTTCAGTGGAATTAAGTCGGTCAATTTAACTCTTATGCATAGATCATCGTATGACGATTAGATCATTGTCTGACTGCCGTAAAGAACATTTAAATTAAAATGTTTAAATTCAACGTTATTTCACGGGGTTAACGGTAGCCGAATGGATACGGTCTTTGCTAATCGAGCCAGAGATGTCTCGTGTTGCCGAGTTTGAATCTGTCGAATGGTGTTAATCGTGACACCCTGCACTGAAGATTCTCCGAAAGGATGAAACACTAGTGTCTGTAGGTATTTAATTATTATAGTAAATATATATAATATATATATATATATATATTCAGAAGTCGGGACTAATGAAGACAACAAGGTTGTTAAATAGTGCTCAATACAAAGAGCAAAATAGTTTTTTTTTTTTTTTTTTTAGTAAACAGTCGCTACAAACAGCCTTTTTCTTTATGGCGTCGATGGGTTCAGGGTCGCCTGACGAAGTCATGACTGAAACAGATGGCTGTTTGTAGCGACCATATGTAGCTGTTTACACTCAAATTATATATATATATATATATATATATATATATATATATATATATATATATATATCTGGCACATTATTGCGTGTGTGCACGCACATGTACAGATATTCTTCATCTAATAATAAATTTGACATGATCAAAGTTGGCACTGTGTTCTTATAATGCCGCATACGAAAAAGCAATTGTTGTTGCTATTTTGAAGCAAGGCGTCTTGCTGTTTTTGTTCTGAATGAGTAGCTATCCAAATACGTTTTTTGTTTGTTTTTTTGTTTTTCTTTTGTGCAGACATGTGAATTCGGAGCAAATTCCTTAGTTTAAGAGTTGGAGCTATTTAGAATTTTGAGAAACTGACGTCGTGAATTTCGACTATTTGGTTGAATGCTTTCAAAATGGACGACTTTTTTCTTTGAATTTTCGGTTCTTTTTAGCAATCTAAAGATTTGCAGTTATGATGCAAGCAGTTTTGACTACGAACATTGCAAGCCGAAAAAATGTTTCAACTTCTACTGAAATATGCAAATAAAAAGAAGTACTGATACTTTTTTTTGTCGGGCGACAATTTTTTCAATAAATTGGAACCGAAATAAACCTAAAATTTGGGTTGGCATAAATCAGCAACAAAAAAGAAAAAATTGTTCCTGTGTAGAAGTATATAAAAACAAAACACATTTAAAGACACGATAAAATCTGTAGTTTCTTTCGTTAAATAACTGCTTTGCAAAACAAACAAAAACAATACATTTAGTTTATTCAGTGAAGTTTAACATTCACGAGTTTCTGAAGTTTCTGGTGAAACTTGGAATTGATGACGTAAGTAGTGCTATTTTCTTGGGTATCTATTCCTAAAAATGACCTAGAAAAATATTGGCTTCTTGAAATTTCGTTCATTAAATAAGAAACAATAGAAAACGTTGGAAAACCAGCTCATTCTTTTTAAAATGCAATAAATAATACGTCAATAGTTTGGCCTGTTTAAAAATTTTAGTGGTGGAAATAGTCAAGCCTATTAAAAATTCCGCTGGTCAGAAGTGGTTGAGCCTGTTAAAAATTCTATTTTTTGATTTATTGAATTTAATGAGCCGATGAACATGAATGAATTGTCTTATCAAATTTATTACGAGGTAATTTGGATACTATAAACCCAGAAATGACCTGACTAGAGAGTAGGTTTTTTTTTTTTTTTTTTTTTTTTTTTTACATTTCCTGTAAATTTAACGAATGAAAAGCAAAATATTTAATCGGATTAAAAACAAAAATTTTGAAATCGATTTCAAATCTTTTTTGTTTTATTTTTGGCTTATCTGACTGATAGAATTTTTTTTGCAGTCTTTGTTAAAGTGATTTTATTAAATTAAATAGGGGGCATATCTTTAATTTATATCTAAGCTAAACAAATTACCAGCAGAAATGTCTGAAATTGCTTGGGATTAAGCAAGGAACATGTATCCGTTTTTAATCTGTTGATAATAACTATTATTTTTCTTGTACTGTCACGGTTTCATCCTTTGACGTAGTTAGAAGCTGAAATTTTGAAAATTTTCTAGTTTCTTTTGCATTTCTTTTAGATTTAATGCATGTAGAGATCCAGTGCCACTTTTCTTGTCTTCCCCGGACAATTTTATACATAGGATTTAAATTTCCTCAAAATAGGATATATTTTAAGTTTTTAAGAGGGTTCTGTGCATGTAACTATTTTAGCGGTATATTTCATGATTCAAGGTAACTTTCGTTGTATTTCTCAGAAAATTTTACTTAGGAATATATTTTAAGATTTGATTTAAATTTTCTAGCCTTTGTTTCCATAAGGAATACATACATACACACACACACGTAGACGGTTGTAGATATTTAATTTTTGATCCATCCTGACAAAAGGAGAGTGGACCTGTAAACTCACCCTTGTCTGTTTGTCCGTTCGTCTGTTCAGTTTTTTCAACAACTACGCCTTGGAATTTTTTTAAATTTTGCACAAACATTAAACATGATATGAGTAAAAAAGTAACAAGTCGGATTCCCCCCCCCCCCCCCATCCCCGGGGTGATTTTTGGGTTAAAATGGCTAAAATTGACACTTTTGTGCTTATTAAAAAAAATTGATGCCTTGGATTTTTATAAAACTTTCTGAAAAGTTGTAACTGATTTCTATATAATTTTGTTTGTCTATACTTTGCGATAACTCTTGGGTGTGCACCAGGGGCTCTTTTAGGGCTAATAAAAACACTCCATTTTTGGAACTATTTTACTATATTTGTCCAAAATTTTCTGTGTATGTCTATTTAGCAGTTTTGCATGGTGCTGAACTCAAATTTAAATATATTAAGGCCTTGGTGACTTTTGGGGCTAAATGGGGAGGTGCAAACGATGGACTTAGTCATTTCTTTTTTTTGCATGGTGCAGAACTCAAATTTACATATATTTACATATATTACGGCCTAAAACTGCACCGTTTGTTCATTTTCACCAGGATCTGATGTCTCCTGGGAACTTTTTGGGGCTAAATGGAGAGGGGGGGGGGACAAATGCTGAACTAAGGCAATTTTCTGTAAGCCTCATTCACTGTGCTCTCACGAGGGACTATGTATGCTTCACTTGTTTTTTCATGGATAACTTGGCATTCATCAGTGCCTTTAGATTTAAAGCATCCGCATATCATAATGGACCCCCGCTCCAACAAAATTGTGGGGTGCTATTGTGCTTGAACGCAGTGCCATATTTTTTTTTTTTTTTTTTAGCAAAAACTTGTCGCTGTGTTCCTTCTATATAGTTCAACTTTTGTTTCATTCAACCAAATTACCTTTTCCTAAAACTGCATAAATTTCTTTTCATAAGTTTTGATAAACTTTAATCGATCTTTGACATGTTTAATTTTCAGTAAAGGCACTTTTTGGTGATCTTGGATGAAAAGCCTAGACGATATAGAATTCTGTTAATGGTGTCCTTATTTGCATTAATTCCAGTACCTTCGATATGAGTTTTGATTTCAGAAAGAATAATGAAGAGGATTTTTTGCACATTTCTGCTGATCCATCTTGAAGTATTCTTATTTATTTTTCTCAGTCTTCCATTTTTTAGGTTTGCTCTTCTGTCGCCATACATTTTATACGTTTTGATATTTCCTAATGTATGTAGTGCTAGATTTAATTTTCTTTTTTTTTGCAATCATGACAAGATCTGTTTTGATGTTCATGATTAAAAGTAGGAAATGGAAAAGAAAAAAGAATTAGTGAAGGAGGCCAGCTGACCGGTTTCGCCCTCACTTTTCATAAACTGGATCGAGGGATTTCCTTTATTTTATTAATAAAATTTAGAAAAAAAAAAAAAAGAGTGAAATGGGAGATAATACGCTTAATATAATATATATATTATTCCAAGTTAAGAATATTCAGAGAATGAATTATAAGTGAAGTTTATACAAGAGTGCTCAACACAAAGATAGAGCAAGATACACTATTTTGCATAAACATTTAGCTATCGCTACACAATCATGAGTATGTTTCAATCAACTCCATCCCCATCCTCTGGAGGGGCATAGGCCATCTACAATTTTTGTAGATGTTTTTGTAACGAGGAGTTCTTTTTACAGAGTGAGGGTGCTGGCCCCACGCCCAACCTTCCCAGAAGGTACATACAGCGCCTAGCCTTCCCAAATGGCCACCCATCTGGTACTGTACAGGCTCAACATTGCTTAACTTCGGTAATCTGGTGAGAACCGGTGTGTCAACGTCATTGTGCCGTACTTTTGAGTCAACTAGTTATAAATAATTAGAGACTTCATCAGGTGATGTTGCTTTTCAAAAGTTTAGTCTGTACTGATGATGTCTAATTATTTATAACTGGTTGACTGATGAATGGTTATGTAAATGTATTTATAACTGGTTAACTGATAAATGTTTATGTAAATGTATTTATAACTGGTTGACTGATAAATGTTTATGTAAATGAATTTATAACTGGTTGACTGATAAATTGTTATGTAAATGTATTTATAACTGGTTGACTGATAAATGGTTATGCAAATGTATTTATAACTGGTTGACTGATAAATGTTTATGTAAATGAATTTATAACTGGTTGACTGATGAATTGTTATGTAAATGTATTTATAACTGGTTGACTGATAAATGTTTATGTAAATGTATTTATAACTGGTTGACTGATGAATTGTTATGTAAATGTATTTATAACTGGTTGACTGATAAATGTTTATGTAAATGTATTTATAACTGGTTGACTGATAAATGTTTATGTAAATGTATTTATAACTGGTTGACTGATAAATGTTTATGTAAATGTATTTATAACTGGTTGACTGATAAATGTTTATGTAAATGTATTTATAACTGGTTGACTGATAAATGTTTATGTAAATGTATTTATAACTGGTTGACTGATGAATTGTTATGTAAATGTATTTATAACTGGTTGACTGATAAATGTTTATGTAAATGTATTTATAACTGGTTAACTGATAAATGTTTATGTAAATGAATTTATAACTGGTTGACTGATAAATGGTTATGTAAATGAATTTATAACTGGTTGACTGATAAATGTTTATGTAAATGAATTTATAACTGGTTGACTGATAAATGTTTATGTAAATGTATTTATAACTGGTTGACTGATGAATTGTTATGTAAATGTATTTATAACTGGTTGACTGATAAATGTTTATGTAAATGTATTTATAACTGGTTGACTGATAAATGGTTATGTAAATGTATTTATAACTGGTTGACTGATAAATGTTTATGTAAATGTATTTATAACTGGTTAACTGATAAATGTTTATGTAAATGAATTCATAACTGGTTGACTGATAAATGGTTATGTAAATGTATTTATAACTGGTTGACTGATAAATGTTTATGTAAATGTATTTATAACTGGTTGACTGATAAATGTTTATGTAAATGTATTTATAACTGGTTGACTGATAAATGTTTATGTAAATGTATTTATAACTGGTTGACTGATAAATGTTTATGTAAATGAATTCATAACTGGTTGACTGATAAATGGTTATGTAAATGTATTTATAACTGGTTGACTGATAAATGTTTATGTAAATGAATTTATAACTGGTTGACTGATAAATGGTTATGTAAATGTATTTATAACTGGTTGACTGATAAATTGGTATGTAAATGTATTTATAACTGGTTGACTGATAAATGGTTATGTAAATGAATTTATAACTGGTTGACTAATAAATGGTTATGCAAATGAATTTATAACTGGTTGACTGATAAATGTTTATGTAAATGTATTTATAACTGGTTAACTGATAAATGTTTATGTAAATGTATTTATAACTGGTTGACTGATAAATGTTTATGTAAATGTATTTATAACTGGTTGACTGATAAATGTTTATGTAAATGTATTTATAACTGGTTGACTGATGAATTGTTATGTAAATGTATTTATAACTGGTTGACTGATAAATGTTTATGTAAATGTATTTATAACTGGTTGACTGATAAATGTTTATGTAAATGTATTTATAACTGGTTGACTGATGAATGGTTATGTAAATGTATTTATAACTGGTTAACTGATAAATGTTTATGTAAATGAATTTATAACTGGTTGACTGATAAATAGTTATGTAAATGTATTTATAACTGGTTAACTGATAAATGTTTATGTAAATGTATTTATAACCGGTTGACTGATAAATTGTTATGTAAATGTATTTATAACTGGTTGACTGATAAATGTTTATGTAAATGTATTCATAACTGGTTGACTGATAAATTGTTATGTAAATGTATTTATAACTGGTTGACTGATGAATGTTTATGTAAATGTATTTATAACTGGTTGACTAATAAATTGTTATGTAAATGTATTTATAACTGGTTGACTGATAAATGTTTATGTAAATGTATTCATAACTGGTTGACTAATAAATTGTTATGTAAATGTATTTATAACTGGTTGACTGATAAATGTTTATGTAAATGTATTTATAACTGGTTGACTAATAAATGGTTATGCAAATGTATTTATAACTGGTTGACTAATAAATTGTTATGTAAATGTATTTATAACTGGTTGACTGATAAATGTTTATGTAAATGTATTTATAACTGGTTGACTAATAAATTGTTATGTAAATGTATTTATAACTGGTTGACTAATAAATGGTTATGTAAATGTATTTATAACTGGTTGACTGATAAATGGTTATGTAAATGTATTTATAACTGGTTGACTGATAAATTGTTATGTAAATGTATTTATAACTGGTTGACTAATAAATGGTTATGTAAATGTATTTATAACTGGTTGACTGATAAATGGTTATGTAAATGTATTTATAACTGGTTGACTGATAAATTGGTATGTAAATGTATTTATAACTGGTTGACTAATAAATGGTTATGTAAATGTATTTATAACTGGTTGACTAATAAATGGTTTTATAAATGTATTTATAACTGGTTGACTGATGAATGTTTATGTAAATGTATTTATAACTGGTTGACTAATAAATTTTTATGTAAATGTATTTATAACTGGTTGACTAATAAATGGTTATGTAAATGTATTTATAACTGGTTGACTGATAAATGGTTATGTAAATGTATTTATAACTGGTTGACTAATAAATGGTTATGTAAATGTATTTATAACTGATTGACTAATAAATGTTTATGTAAATGTATTTATAACTGGTTGACTAATAAATGGTTATGTAAATGTATTTATAACTGATTGACTAATAAATGGTTATGTAAATGTATTTATAACTGATTGACTAATAAATGTTTATGTAAATGTATTTATAACTGGTTGACTGATAAATTGTTATGTAAATGTATTTATAAATGGTTAACTGATAGATGTTTATGTAAATGTATTTATAACTGGTTGACTGATAAATGTTTATGTAAATGTATTTATAACTGGGTGACTAATAAATGGTTATGTAAATGTATTTATAACTGGTTGACTGATAAATGGTTATGTAAATGTATTTATAACTGGTTGACTGATAAATGTTTATGTAAATGAATTTATAACTGGTTGACTGATAAATGGTTATGGAAATGTATTTATAACTGGTTGACTGATAAATGTTTATGTAAATGTATTTATAACTGGATGACTGATAAATGGTTATGTAAATGAATTTATAACTGGTTGACTGATAAATGTTTATGTAAATGTATTTATAACTGGTTAACTGATAAATGTTTATGTAAATGTATTTATAACTGGTTGACTGATAAATGTTTATGTAAATGTATTTATAACTGGTTGACTGATAAATGTTTATGTAAATGTATTTATAACTGGTTGACTGATAAATTGTTATGTAAATGTATTTATAACTGGTTGACTAATAAATTGTTATGTAAATGTATTTATAACTGGGTGACTAATAAATGGTTATGTAAATGTATTTATAACTGGTTGACTGATAAATGGTTATGTAAATGTATTTATAACTGGTTGACTGATAAATGTTTATGTAAATGAATTTATAACTGGTTGACTGATAAATGGTTATGTAAATGTATTTATAACTGGTTGACTGATAAATGTTTATGTAAATGTATTTATAACTGGTTGACTGATAAATGGTTATGTAAATGAATTTATAACTGGTTGACTAATAAATGGTTATGTAAATGAATTTATAACTGGTTGACTGATAAATGTTTATGTAAATGTATTTATAACTGGTTAACTGATAAATGTTTATGTAAATGTATTTATAACTGGTTGACTGATAAATGTTTATGTAAATGTATTTATAACTGGTTGACTGATAAATGTTTATGTAAATGTATTTATAACTGGTTGACTGATGAATTGTTATGTAAATGTATTTATAACTGGTTGACTAATAAATGGTTATGTAAATGTATTTATAACTGGTTGACTAATAAATGGTTATGTAAATGTATTTATAACTGGTTGACTGATAAATGGTTATGTAAATGTATTTATAACTGGTTGACTGATAAATGGTTATGTAAATGTATTTATAACTGGTTGACTAATAAATGGTTATGTAAATGTATTTATAACTGGTTGACTGATAAATGGTTATGTAAATGTATTTATAACTGGTTGACTGATAAATGTTTATGTAAATGTATTCATAACTGGTTGACTAATAAATTGTTATGTAAATGTATTTATAACTGGTTGACTAATAAATTGTTATGTAAATGTATTTATAACTGGTTGACTAATAAATGGTTATGTAAATGTATTTATAACTGGTTGACTGATAAATGTTTATGTAAATGTATTTATAACTGGTTGACTGATAAATGGTTATGTAAATGTATTTATAACTGGTTGACTAATAAATGGTTATGTAAATGTATTTATAACTGGTTGACTGATAAATGGTTATGTAAATGTATTTATAACTGGTTGACTAATAAATGGTTATGTAAATGTATTTATAACTGGTTGACTAATAAATGGTTATGTAAATGTATTTATAACTGGTTGACTAATAAATGGTTATGTAAATGTATTTATAACTGGTTGACTGATAAATGGTTATGTAAATGTATTTATAACTGGTTGACTAATAAATGGTTATGTAAATGTATTTATAACTGGTTGACTGATAAATGTTTATGTAAATGTATTTATAACTGGTTGACTAATAAATTGTTATGTAAATGTATTTATAACTGGTTGACTGATGAATGTTTATGTAAATGTATTTATAACTGGTTGACTAATAAATTTTTATGTAAATGTATTTATAACTGGTTGACTAATAAATGGTTATGTAAATGTATTTATAACTGGTTGACTGATAAATGGTTATGTAAATGTATTTATAACTGGTTGACTGATAAATGGTTATGTAAATGTATTTATAACTGGTTGACTGATAAATGTTTATGTAAATGTATTCATAACTGGTTGACTAATAAATTGTTATGTAAATGTATTTATAACTGGTTGACTAATAAATGGTTATGTAAATGTATTTATAACTGGTTGACTGATAAATGGTTATGTAAATGTATTTATAACTGGTTGACTGATAAATTGGTATGTAAATGTATTTATAACTGGTTGACTAATAAATGGTTATGTAAATGTATTTATAACTGGTTGACTAATAAATGGTTATGTAAATGTATTTATAACTGGTTGACTAATAAATGGTTATGTAAATGTATTTATAACTGGTTGACTGATAAATGGTTATGTAAATGTATTTATAACTGGTTGACTGATAAATTGTTATGTAAATGTATTTATAACTGGTTGACTAATAAATGGTTATGTAAATGTATTTATAACTGGTTGACTGATAAATGGTTATGTAAATGTATTTATAACTGGTTAACTGATAAATGTTTATGTAAATGTATTTATAACTGGTTAACTGATAAATGTTTATGTAAATGTATTTATAACTGGTTGACTGATAAATTGTTATGTAAATGTATTTATAACTGGTTGACTGATGAATGTTTATGTAAATGTATTTATAACTGGTTGACTAATACATTGTTATGTAAATGTATTTATAACTGGTTGACTGATAAATGTTTATGTAAATGTATTTATAACTGGTTGACTAATAAATGGTTATGTAAATGTATTTATAACTGGTTGACTAATAAATGGTTATGTAAATGTATTTATAACTGGTTGACTAATAAATTGTTATGTAAATGTATTTATAACTGGTTGACTGATAAATGGTTATGTAAATGTATTTATAACTGGTTGACTAATAAATGGTTATGTAAATGTATTTATAACTGGTTGACTGATAAATTGTTATGTAAATGTATTTATAACTGGTTGACTGATGAATGTTTATGTAAATGTATTTATAACTGGTTGACTAATACATTGTTATGTAAATGTATTTATAACTGGTTGACTAATAAATGGTTATGTAAATGTATTTATAACTGGTTGACTGATAAATGGTTATGTAAATGTATTTATAACTGGTTGACTAATAAATGGTTATGTAAATGTATTTATAACTGGTTGACTAATAAATGGTTATGTAAATGTATTTATAACTGGTTGACTGATAAATGGTTATGTAAATGTATTTATAACTGGTTGTCTAATAAATGGTTATGTAAATGTATTTATAACTGGTTGACTGATAAATGGTTATGTAAATGTATTTATAACTGGTTGACTGATAAATGTTTATGTAAATGTATTTATAACTGGTTGACTAATAAATTGTTATGTAAATGTATTTATAACTGGTTAACTAATAAATGGTTATGTAAATGTATTTATAACTGGTTGACTGATAAATGGTTATGTAAATGTATTTATAACTGGTTGACTAATAAATGGTTATGTAAATGTATTTATAACTGGTTGACTAATAAATGGTTATGTAAATGTATTTATAACTGGTTGACTAATAAATGGTTATGTAAATGTATTTATAACTGATTGACTAATAAATGTTTATGTAAATGTATTTATAACTGGTTGACTGATAAATTGTTATGTAAATGTATTTATAACTGGTTGACTGATAAATTGTTATGTAAATGTATTTATAAATGGTTAACTGATAAATGTTTATGTAAATGTATTTATAACTGGGTGACTAATAAATGGTTATGTAAATGTATTTATAACTGGGTGACTAATAAATGGTTATGTAAATGTATTTATAACTGGTTGACTAATAAATGTTTATGTAAATGTATTTATAACTGGTTCACTGATAAATGTTTATGTAAATGTATTTATAAATGGTTAACTGATGAATGGTTATGTAAAAAAAAAAAAATGTGTATATATGATGATTGCCGTCTCAAGATTCATGTTCTGCATTAAGTATCCTCTCATGTGACTTTGAAGGCCTGCAGCTGACTTACAATAATATATATATATATTATTGCAATCGTAACAGGTAGACCCGCTTTGATGTTCATGATTAAAAGTGGGAAATGGAAAGAAAAAAAAATTAATGGGGGGAGGCCAGCTGACCGGTTTCGCCCTCACTTTTCATAAGCTGGATCAAGGGATTTCCTTGTATTTTTTTTTTTTTGTTTTAATTAATAAAATCGAGTGAAATGGTAGACAATAAGTTAAAAAAAAAAATAGCGATATAGTGTATTAAAAAAAGAAAAACGGGATACACAATATGTCTAAAATACAGATACGTATATCACTTAGAGACAGATCACATTCAAACCTAAGAGACATTCCCTCTGCTTGCAGAGGGAAGGCTTCTTCAAGCGAACATGAATAGTCTCCAAGATCTTATAGGTCGAATAATGTACAAAATGTATGATTTTTAAAAAATTTTTACCCATTAAAAACTATTTTGACCGGCTAAAGACCATTAAAGAACAGTCCATAAAAAATCCATTCATTTGAAGCCATTAGTACCACTCTGCGATTTTTAATTTTGGAGGAGATAGTTTGAAAATATGAAGACAGACAGATAGCCTTTTATATATTAGACTTTCAGGATCATCCTATGCCAGTATGTTTAGCGCATGTTAAACCAAATATTCATGATATATAAATTAAGTATTTTTTTACAAAGGAGTCACCACTTTTCAAGGCCCAGAGACTACTCGAGGATAAGGCTTAATAAGTGTAGAGTAGTTAATGGGAAAATGTCATAATTGTTAGTAGTGGAAATTTGGTAAATTGGATTATTTAAAGGGATGATGGCTCATCAATAACTTGTTCACATTGGAATTGAAGACTGCCATATTGTAGTCAGTTGGAAAGTAGCAAAACGGAACAGAGTTCCACAGGCATACAGTTTTAAAAAAAGAAGCTTTGTTCATGGAATCTACATTCAGGTTTAGGCACAGGAAATTATTGATAGTGGTTTCAACTAGACAGTGTTTTTCCTGAAAGTCAAGTCCGAGGGGGGGGGCATAGATTGGAGCTCAGACGAGCATTTACTATGAAAATAATGTAGAGCAGAGACAGGCTCGCAACGTCTCTTCTGTCGGAAACAGGTTGCAGAGAGGATAAAAGGGCCCCCCCCTCACTAGATTACTATTTTGAACTCTTTCATGGCAGTATAGGAGGCTTTTTGGGTTTTACACTGCTCAGATGTTTTAGGTTGGAGTTTGATCTTTTAAAGTCCAATGTATACAGGGTGACCCAAAAATAACGGGCCCCAACTCAATTAGGGGCCCCGTTTCTTAGTGCTTTGTCCGAATGAAATGAAACTTTGGTCATAACTAGTTTATTATATTCAAAACATTACATCAAAACACAAGGGTCTTTGGCCTTTTTTTCTCCGTTCTACAGCATATGTTCTAGATGGCCTCCATTTAGCTTCTTTTGGGGTCACCCTGTAATAACCGGAGTCAAAGTCAAATGTTTGACCTGCTGATTCCACAACAGTGGCGTGTGTGTCCGCGTGTCTATTCGATAAAGACTCTGTTTTGTGTGGTGTTATCCGTGGACAGTCAGTTTGAGAAATGGCAACTAAAAAAAGCAAAAACGGTAAAACCATTTGCTGGAATTAGCTTTTGCAGTAATCGTCTTGTAGGTTATAGACAGATTCTCATCGGATGAACGTTTATTGATTTTTTTTTTTACCTTACTCTTTTATGTCTACATGTTTTTGTTTTTGAACATATCAATCATTTTATTGTTGTTTAGTGCAGCCCAATGCCTCTCACAAACGAGTGGCATAAATTCTGTTTTAATGGTGCTACCAGATCAGGCTGTCTGAAGATATTGGCTTCCTGAGACGAAGGCCCTGTCGGTGGGGCATTAGAATACGCCGACTGCCTCCCTGCAGAGGGTAAAAGTCCCTCAATGGGGGTCCTGGATATGACCTTAAACTATATCCAGTGGTGAGGCCCAGCTTGTGGGCTTTGGGGAGTGTGAAGCCACCCTTTAATTACCATTGCTCCCAGGTCCACTCTGACCCGGAGTGGTAGTACCTGTTAGGGTCCCAACTATGGGTTAAATAGAAACTGACGTGAAAACAACAAATATATTCTATTAAAAAAATGTTTCTTCAAAATCTTTGGATTCGACATTAAATAACCCGAAAAGGGTTGATATGCCGTAAAACAAAAACAACCAACCAATCCTGAGACGAAATGCACCTAATATTGATGCTTTTTGTTTTTCTATTTCCTTTTGCAAAAACTTATGTTCTGCAAAAATAAAACCAAAATCAAAACCAAAGCCCCACCTTTTCCCCCTTTTTCTTCCTCTTCCTATTTCCACTACTTCCCGACTGGTTTCCTAACTTAAAATGTACAAAACATAAATACTGTAACCCTTTTCCCTCTCTCATTGCAAAACTCATTCATGTTCTGCGGAGCAGGGAAGAACAACGATAAAATCCACTACAAAACAATCGAACCAAACATTACAAACTAGCGATTGAAGATACAAAGAACTTAAAGAATGAAAAACCTTTCATAATGTTTTAATTTCAAGTAACCATTGGAAAATGGCGATTTTTCCCCCAGCATTTCATGCTGGCGGGTAAGGGTTAATATAAATGTCAGTGAGAAAAAAAAAAACTAAACTTTATAGGTGTGTGTGTATGTATGTATGTATGTATATGTGTGTGTGTATGTATATATATATATATATATATAGAGAGAGAGAGAGAGAAAGTGGAAATGAATAATCAACAATAAAGCAAGGGAAAGATGGTCTTCTGTCAAGAAGTGACGATCACCATATATATAATTTTTTTTTTTTTTTTTTAAGACCAATCTTTTAACATCTGAAAGAAAGATGACAGATAATGAATTTGCAGATGATGTAGGGTTAGGAATGTTAGGGTTATCCCTAAATGATGAGACAGATGTGTGTAGGCCGTCTCTTTTGACTGACTTATCTTTCTGATAAGTGAGGAAGTCACAAAACACCGAAAAAAAAAAAAAAAGATACTTTTTAATTTTATTTTTCTCGGATTGGCTCAGATCTTCCTTGCCGATCTTCCTCAGATCTTCCTTACCTGTTTTTTTTTTTATTTTTTTTATTTTACTTTTTTATTTTTTGATATAAATTTCTGCAAGATTGACTTAAATATGAATTTCATGTCTAGCATTTCAGAGGTGAGTATGTCTTTAAAAGTATACCGTTATTCTATTTCTATTCAAATTTTCTGCATCGTATCATCATAAAACTTGTTTTAGATTTTGCTTATTTCTCTTAATCTAAAAGAAACTGTTTAATTTTGAAGCAAAATTTTTTTAATTAAAAAAGTAATTTTGAAATAAGCAGTATTATACGATTAAAAACGGTATTCTCCCATTAAATTAAAGTGTAAGGTTCTAAAAAGCAGTAGTCTCCCAATAAAGAGTATTACCTCATTAAAAATAGTATTTAAAAAAATAAAAAATAAAAAATCTTAAAATTTTTAAAATATATATTAAATTTGGGTTTTATTTTATTTTTCAAATATGTATGTATATATATATATATATATATATATATTAATAAGGAGATTTTTAAAGCGAATAGTTATAAATTCTTACACTCATTGTGCATTTAAATAATTTTATCTGAAAAATCAAAATTTTCGACTATCATAGCGTCTTCATCTGGAGCAGTTTGTGTGTTTTTTTTTGTTTTTTTTCCTTCCTTGTGACATAGTGTCAACAAGAAAAGTAAAATCTACTAGGTCTTTCAATGGTGATATTTTCAAATGTACATGAATTGAGGTAAAAATTACAGGTTATTACTTAAGAAAATATCAGCAAGAGTAATTAAAATGGCACATGTGGATAAATAGGAAGAAAATGGTGCATAAAAAATATAAATATCTCAATGAGTTTATGAAAATCTAGAAGACAAAAAGAAATGGTCAAAGGAAAAGGTTAAAAAATTTGTCAAATTCAAAATAAAAAATATCTACATTTAAATGAAAAAAAAAAAAAAAAAAAAAAACCCTAACTTCGACCCCCAAACTTTTCTAAATTCTTCGTTTAGTTTATTTATCATGCTGGTCACTGACAGCCAACAACTAGTAATATATAACAAATTTACAACTAAAGCTAGGGTACTTATACAGAATAAAGACTGTGCTATTATCGTTTGAATTTTTCGTGCAGTTTACGTAAAACGTTGAAACGTGCTGAATGGAAGTTTGTGATTTTTTTATTTTTCTCATACAAACGTTCACCAGTTTCTTTTTGTTTTTTCAATAAAATATTATCTCTGTTATTATGGAGATAATTCAATGAAAAATGAAGTGTTAAAATGAAAATATTCTTGTTAGAAAGAAAAATATAAATATAATAAAGATAATTTTTTCTGCAACTTTAAAAAAAAAAAAATGGAAAATAACTTTCATGAATATTTAATATTTGATAAGCACACAAATACATTTTTTTCTTTTACTTTTAAAATCACGACTCCATATATGAAATCTGGACGAATTGAAATATATTTAAGTGTATTTTACGCCCCCCCCTCCGCTAATTCGTCATAAGTTCACAAAATGATGTTCAAATTTTTTTTATAAACAATTGAAACCATGGCTCTTTTTTTATTAACAAAAACTAAACTAGTAACTAATTTTAAAAATGAAATTTTTGCATGTACAAAAGAAAAACAGAAAATCCCCCCCCCCCCGTTTTTTTTTACATCAAGTAGCTTCCTGTTCTGTTTGGAGTGACTTCCATAAAAAATGAATGTAAAACTGGCATTAAACCAAATAGGCTGATGATAAAAACAAACAAGTTTAACCGTGAGACTCTTAGATAAGAGCAATGTAAAAATCAATAAGCGTTCTTCCGATGAGGATCTATTTATAACCTGCGAGGCGATTCTGCAAAGGCTAATTCCTGCAAATGGTTTTTACCGTTTTTCGATTGCCATTACTAAAAACCCAAACTGATTCTGTCCACGACTAGCACCCAATAAATCAGAGTTTTTATCGAATGGACACACGGACACACCTGCAGGTGCTGTGGAATCGGTAAGTCAAATACTTGACTTTGGCATTTTAAAACGTCTGACTTTTACTTCGGTTCTTACACTTGTTACATTAAAAGGTTTAGCTCTGATGTAAAAAAATCTCCTTCAGCTCTCTCTCCTCATATATAGTAATTTATAAAATATATATGGCGATTAAGCTATACTGAATATTCTGCGTTTCATCCACTATAGGATTTGTCAGGCTTATGCGCGAATTCTGTGGTTGTATGTGTGTACACATATGTATATTTATATATATAAAAAAAAAAAAAGAAAGAAAACGTCTACCTTACACCACTAACCTAGTTCTAAAACAGATCCTTTGTTCGATAAAATGCATGCCCATTGGCTGATAGGAAGGGGCGCAGTGGGTACTAGAAAGCTGATTGGCTAACTAAAAATCCTCAACATATATAAAAACAAGAAACAACCACAGAATTCGCGCATAAGCCTGACGAATCCTATAGTGGATGAAACGCAGAATATTCAGTGTAGCTCAATCGCCATATATATTTTATAAATTACTAACTAGCTCTACCTACGTATTGAGCACTTTTGAAGTAAATACTTAAAGTTTACGCATAAATCTATACTTTCGTATATTAATTTTATGTGAGTAAATGTAGTTATATATATATATATATATACACACACACACACACACACACACAACGCATACATACTATTTTATAAAAGGAACTTTGCGTATCTGTGTGGTCGTTTCCTATGGACTCGAAAATGGCTTGATCGATTTTTATGAAATTTCACACGAACGTACTTTGTCTTTGGCAGTATTCTTAGATAGATTTTGTATCAGAAGGTCTTCGATAAGTATCGATAATCAAAATAATCCATTGAAAGAAGAAAATGGCGATTTTGACCTAAGTTAACACCTTACACAGCCTAACACCACAAGTGCATTTGAGAAGTTTCATCACTTCACAAGCCAACATATAAAATCAACAGTAGGTTCTTAGATATGACGGGGGTGCGTTCGAAATGAATGTTTCTGTGTAAAGCACCATTGAACCATGATACTTGACTTTTGCATTTTAAACTTTAATGCAAATAATTTTTTTAAAAATTAACAGTAGGTGCTCTACAGTGCAATGTAGACTACAATATATTGTGAACTTAGCCACTGCGAGAGGCATGTTAAGTTTTCTCCAGGTGCACTGCGATGAGTCCCCGATTAGAGCAGGCAATCAAACGATTTGATTGAAAATAAGTGTTTGTAATATTTTATTTTATACTTTTGACGATTTCAAAAAGTCTCTTCAATGCCTCTCACAACATCGCAAATAGACTTCTGTGTGATATGAAAGGTGCCAAAGAACTTGTATTTGTGTATATATTAGGGATGGGACGATTCTAGTATTTTTCCCGATTCCAATACAATTACCGATTCCGTATAAAATTACCAATTCTGATTCTGTATAAATCTCTAATTATTTAACTAAACAACTATATAAAGTTTTTTTTTCCCCAATTACAGTAAAAACACATTAAATGTGTAGATATTTTCTCAAACGTAATTTTAGTATTACTATCAGCAGTAGAATATTTTTTTTTTAAAGAAAACCAAATAAAAATGTTAATTAAAAGAATCGTTTTTGCCATTCGAAAATAGGTACAAATTTTTACGATTCCAATACCATAAAAAGTTCCGTTTTTTTTTTTTTCGATTCCGACTTATCATCCCAACACTTATGTCTGTGGAAATGTGTTTTTTAATTTCTTAATATTAAAAACTGAGTTATGTATGTATATTTGTATGTCCGCCTAAAACTGTCGACAGAGGCGACAGATTTTCGTGAGCTTGGTATCACTTTGAAGCTTGACCCTTCGAGCAACAAATATCGAAAATTGGCCAAAAACATTAATTCCTTCACCCTCAACTCGACTCTTTTTCTACAGGGAGGGGTCACTTTTTTCGCTGATGTTTTCGAAAGTCATCGCCTCTTTTCGATTGTCTAGCCTTAATTTAAACACCTCACTTCCGGTTTGGCGATGGGCGGCAACAGCAAAGACGTCACTTTTTTTTTATTTTTTTCACATTCTTTTCCTCCTTTGCGGTATGGGTTTGAACCTGCTTACATCTTTTTTTTTTTGCTCAACCAACACCCTTACACACACCTCCACTCTTTTCCGCTTTCATGTCATGAGTTCAGACCTGCCTGCCTACCTACTACAATTTTTTTTTTTTTTTTTTTCTCAACACACACCTCCAACACCCGGGCAACGCTGGGCACCCAGGCTAGTGTGTTATAAAACAAACATGGCTGAAATCTTTCTTTTTTTTTTTTTTTTCGGTGAACCATGGAAATACATGTTTTATTTAATATCGCAGAAATATTGAACTAATTGTGACATAAAAATTAGGTAGATTATAATGCTTATTGTCGAAATGGACAAAAAAAAATGTGACTACCATTGTTTTTTTGCTGAAAAGTCATTTTTTTCAGCTGCCAGATTTTGCTATAATAATGAAGTACAGATTTTTCTGTATTTTTTTTCTTAGAATATGTGTAATTCTAAATAATTTTTTTTTCTTAGAATATGTGTAATTCTAAATAATTTTTTTTTCTTAGAATATGTGTAATTCTAAATAAATATTTTTTCTTTTTAGAATATGTGTAATTCTAAATAAATATTTTTTTCTTAGAATATGTGTAATTCTAAATAAATATTTTTTTTTCTTAGAATATGTGTAATTCTAAATAAATATTTTTTTTTCTTAGAATATGTGTAATTCTAAATAAATATTTTTTTTCTTAGAATATGTGTAATTCTAAATAAATATTTTTTTTCTTAGAATATGTGTAATTCTAAATAAATTTTTGTTTCTTAGAATATGTGTAATTCTAAATATTTTTTCTTGGAATGCGTGTAATTCTAAATAAATATTTTTTTTTTTCTTAGAATATGTGTAATTCTAAATAAATGTTTTTTTTCTTAGAATATGTCTAATTCTAAATAAATGTTTTTTCTTAGAATCTGTAATTCTAAATAAATTTTTTTTTCTTAGAATATGTGTAATTCTAAATATTTTTTTCTTAGAATATGTGTAATTCTAAATAAATTTTTTTTCTTAGAATATGTGTAATTCTAAATAAATATTTTTTTCCTTAGAATATGTGTAATTCTAAAATATTTTTTTCCTTAGAATATGTGTAATTCTAAATAATTTTTTTTCCTTAGAATATGTGTAATTTTAAATAAATATTTTTTTTTTCTTAGAATATGTGTAATTTTAAATAAATATTTTTTTCTTAGAATATGTGTAATTCTAAATATTTTTTTTCTTAGAATATGTGTAATTCTAAATATTTTTTTTCTTAGAATTTGTGTAATTCTAAAATATTTTTTTCCTTGGAATATGTGTAATTCTAAATAAATATTTTTTTTTCTTAGAATATGTGTAATTCTTAATATATATATTTTTTTCTTAGAATATGTGTAATTCTAAATAAATATTTTTTTTAGAATATGTGTAATTCGAAATATTTTTTTTCTTAGAATATGTGTAATTCTAAATAAATATTTTTTTAGAATATGTGTAATTCTAAATAATTTTTTTTTTCTTAGAATATGTGTAATTCTAAATATTTTTTTTCTTTTTCTTAGAATATGTGTAATTCTAAATAAATATTTTTTTAGAATATGTGTAATTCTAAATAATTTTTTTTTTCTTAGAATATGTGTAATTCTAAATATTTTTTTTTTTTCTTAGAATATGTGTAATTCTAAATAAATATATTTTTTTTTTACCGTATTAGTGCCACACCTTACGCAAGACTGTTGCTTCTAACCTCACGTTTTGGATGTTTTATTTGTGGCACCTGTACCAGGCTGTTGCCAACCCTGACTCCCCTGAAACATGGATATGTTTCCTTTCATGTTGGGATGAAGTCAAACAAGGAGGTGTGTTGTTTCGTCAGGTACCCCCCAGGGATGGTCTCCCCACATCCTTTCATTTTTACTGAGTGAAACAAGATGAATCATAGCTGTAATCTTTACCCTCCCCCCTCACTCCCTGCCCACACATCTTTTCATAACATCTGGGTCATTTCATGGAAGTTGAGTCTGCATTTTACCATCTGTGAGGATGATTAAATTCTGATAGGTTTACCCCCTTTTTTAATCTTTCAACATTGTAGTATGCGAGCCAAGATCACAGTGTAGTATCTGTTCTGATGCTACACTTCCCCTTTTCTGTCTTCAGTCAGTGGAGAAATCCTTCATGGAAGAGAAATCCTTCATGATTAAGACAATTTTTATTTTTGGCACTATCCAGAGTACCCCATTCTGGTGATCTGGAGTTCCCCACATTAAAAACCGACCCTGTGCCTAACTCTGCCCTCGTGGGGAGGCAAGTAAAAAGAAACGTTGAAGCAAGCGAGGGTTTTCTTAAAGCAATGTGCCCCCTCCCTCCCCGCACACGGTTGCCGAATATTCCGAATTTGTGTTCCCGTCATTGATGGACTGTTTCTTACCAATATAAATGACTAGCTGGGGTACCTAGCGTTTCCCCGGGTGTGTAGAGGTGGTGTAGTAAGGAACCCCGGGGTGGGGTGGGGGAGATGTTAAGAAAAGTGGTAGTAGTGGAGAGGTGGGAAATCAAAACAACAGTAGGAGAAGAAAAAACACAAGCAGAAAGAGAGAGGGAGAGAGAGAGAGAGAGAGAGAGAGAGAGAGAGAGAGAGAGAGAGAGAGAGAAACACAAGACAGGAGTGACCACAGCCCAATAAAACAGTAATAAAAATTGAACATTCCAATGAATAGTAGACACTTACACGTTTCCACTTCTTGGAAACACTTCAAATGAACTACGAAAATGCTATTTTTACTTCTCCAACACATTTTGAATATATTATAAGCATTTTAAATAATTTCTGAAGAGGACGCTTCACAGAACATCTGAAACGCGTTAAAAACGATTTCAATGATTTTAAAAACATTATTACAATGATCTAAACTTAATTCTCAATAAAAAACCAAGATACGGAATAATAAAATCATGTTAAAAAATAAACATTGTTGGTGACCACCCCCTAATTTAAATATATATATAAACAAGTAGTCAATAAAACAGGTTAAAAAAAACTTTGAAAAAGAGTTAAAAACATTTAATTTTAAAAAGGAAGCACAAAATAAGTGGATAGTCCTTAATCTTCAAAGTTTCGAAGAAATACTTTCCTTCTCATCAGAGGGTAGGATTTAGCAAAATCTGTTCCCGCATTTTGCTTGCAAAAGTATTTACTGAAACTACAAGTAAGTCCTAGATCTTACTTTGTAAAAAATAGTGAAGCAGAGGGAATATGGTGAAGAAAAGGGTGATTTAACATGAATGGATAGTCTGGTGAAAGGTAAAATATCCAATAACAGTAAAATCCAGAATCCAAGAAAGTTGGTTAAATTTTCATTTCCACAAGTAAAATCCAAAGGAATCGTGTAATTGGAAGATGGTCCAAAGTAATCCAAAAGGCAGAAATCCGAGGAATAATTCCCAAATGGGTTCAAGGAAAAGGGAATGAGTTTAAATAATATTATTAAAAGGAAGATAAGATGTGTGTAGAAAAAAGAAATGGAAGAAATTTAAAACACAGCTCTCAAGGCTGGGCAAATTTAAGAAAATATATATATACATATATATATATATACATATATATATATATATATATATATATATATATATATATATATATATATATATATATATATATATATATATATATACACACACACACACACACACAGGGTATCCCACTTAAAAGTAGCCCAGAAAATGTTATAAAAGAGAAAGAATATTAATTTTATATAATGGTTTGAATTAGTTTCAGATAAAAAAGTTAAGTGTCAGGCCTCAGTTAAATTATGTACAAGTCAGTTGAATGAAGCCGTGATAAGTTTTTTTTTTTTTTTTTTTTTTTTTTTTCAAATACACAAACACTAAAAATAATTAAATTGAAAAAAAAAAAAAAAAGAAGCCTTCTTCAAGCAAGTCTTTCGATTGTTGCTGCAGGCCTGTCAGACTAAGAAGCGATTTATTGAAATTTAAGAAAAAAAAAACTGTCTTTATTTGAACTTTTATAATAAAAATGTTTATGAAACAAGGTTTTTACCGCTTAGTTTGACATGCCCGCAGCAACCGTCAGTGGGGAGCTTTGCTTGAAGAAAGCTTGATTTTTTTTTCTTTTTTTTTTTTTAAATAAATTAATTAAAATATATATTTCATTAAAGATAATGCCTCGACTAAGATTAGTCTGTTTTTGTCGCCTGATGAAGTCTTTTCAGACTGAAACAGTAGATTTATTGTCGCGACTAATGATAATTTTGTTTACTTAAATTGATTGAAATGATATCTTGCTCTTTTTATTGAGCACTATCAACAATCGGGTTGAAATAAATTCCATGGTTTTACTTTAGGATATTTTTAATCTTGTGAACAAAAATATATATACACATACATATATAGTATATAACATAGAATAGAAGATCAATATTTGTTCAAAAGTGCTCCATGCATGAATAGAGCTTTTATATAAAAAAATAATATAAACATTGAAAAGAATCTCTTATTTGTAATAAATTGGACTATATTATGAGGAATATATACATTAGATAGCACTGATTGCATGGGTCGTTGGGTAGAACTACCAAATATCAACGTGAGGGTTGTAGGTTCAATCCCTGGCTATAGAAAGGTTCTAGTCTAGCCGCACTGATGAATTGTGATACAATGAAACAGTAGTGTATGTGAATGACATATATATATATATATATATATATATATATAAGAACAAGTAGTTAATAAAACGTTAAAAAAAAACACTTTCAAAAAGAGTTAAAAACATATTTAATTTTTAAAAGGAAGCACAAAATAAGTAGATAGTCCTTAATCCACGGAGTTTTGAAGAAATACTTTCCTTCTCATCAGAGGGTAGGATTTAGCAGAATGCGGGATCAGATTTTGCTTGCAAAAGGATTTACTGAAACTACAAATAAGTCATGGATCTTACTTGGTAAAAAATAGTGAAGCAGAGGGAATATGGTGAAAATAAAAATGAAGTGATTTAACGTGAATGGATAGTCTGGTGAAGGGTAAAATATCCAGTAACAGTAAAATCCAGAATCTAAAAGTTGGTTAAATTTCTATTTTCACAAGTAAAATCCAAGGGAATCGCGTAATTGGAAGATGGTCCAAAGTAATCCAAAAGGCATAAATCCGTGGAATAATTCACAAATGGGTACAAGGAAAAGGGAATGAGTTCAAATAATATTATTAAAATGAATGAGTTCAAATAATATTATTAAAATAAAGATAAGATGTGCGTAGAAAAAAAGAAATGGAAGAAATTTAAAACACGGTTGTCAGGGCTGGACTAATTTAATATATATATATATATATATATATATATATAGGGTGGCCCAATTAAAAATAGCCCATAAAATGTTATAAAGAGAAAGAATTAATTATAATGGTTTGAATTAGTTTCAGATACAAAAGTTAAGTATCATGGTTCAGTTGTGCTCTAAGCACAAACATTCATTTTGAATGCGCCCCTGTCATATAAAAGAACCTACTGTTGATTTTAATGCCAGCCCCTTCTGTTTGTGAAGTAATAAAACATCTCAAATGCAATTGTGCTGTTAGGCTGTATAAGGGTGTTGACTATAGTCAATCAGACAGTTCCTTCTTTAATTGGATCTTTTCGATTATCAATTTTTGATATTTACTGGAGCCATTCCGATACAAAACCTATTCAAGAACACTCCCAGATATTTGTAGTACATTTTTGTTAAATTTCAAAAAATCAGCTTGGCCATTTTGGAGAACGAACTCGGACGCACAAAGTGCCTTTCATATACAAGTAGAGATAGATTTGCACTGAATAAAGCTGGGAGTTAAATGTTTTGGATTTTATTATATTTTTCAAATTTCAATTTCTTGGCGGTATTTCCAAGGGTTTTTATGGTATTAACTAGCCACTTGAAGATTCGAATATTTCAGAATTTTCATCTTGAGTTATTTTCACATTTCATCCTTGTATTTTTTAGCTTCTTACATTTAGTGGCTTCATGCTTTGTCTAGTGTGGTCGATACTTAAAAATACAACTGCGAATTACTTAGGATTTCTATGCGGTTATGGCTGCCAGAACAATAGCATGCTACTTCTATGGATTAAAAAATGGATGTAATTTGGAATTTTGTGCAGATTCCAGAGTTTGAAAAGCTACACGTATCGAAGGTTGCATCAACCGAAACGTTTTACGAATAGCACTCAAAATGTGGACAGTAGTTTGAATTATACAAATTTTAAAAAATTTCTAATATAAAATCACTTTACACAAAGCAAAACTATTCAGTAATCGCCCTAAAAAATTGTATATTAGCTATAAAAAAAAAAACAGCCTTGAAGTGTTGAAGCATTTGACACTAGTGTATATTAACTAACTGGAAGTATTTTTTGTTTTCATTTTTTGGAAGAACCATAGTAGGGAAAATGGGAGACAATCTAAATTTTAATAATTTTTTTTTTAATTTCCCTAGAAATGGATGTAAATGCACTACATTCTCATAAATCTTATTTCTTTAAAAAAAATTGTTTTTAGTCCAAAAGGAAATACTATTTCAAGTAATGACTCAAGTTTAAAAAAAAACATTCATACACCTGAAAATATTCTAAAAGATTTTTATTTTTAATAATTTTTTATACAAAAATCATAATTTAACTTTTTTAAAATTCATAATTGATCTTTTGTCAAAAAAATATCAGTTTATTTAAAAAAAAAAGATGAATTCATCTTTTTTAAAAAAAAGTTGTAATTTATCTTTTTCCCTGGAAAAATCATATTTTGTCTTTTTCCAAAAAAAAAAAATCATTTTGTCTTTTTCCAAAAAAAAAAAATCTTAAAAAAAAATATTGTCTTTTTCAAAAAAAAATATTTCATCCCCCCCCCCAAAAAAAAAATCATTGTCTTTTTCAAAGAAAAAAATCATATTTTGTCTTTTTCAAAGAAAAAAATCATATTTTGTCTTTTTCAAAGAAAAAATCATATTTTGTCTTTTTCAAAGAAAAAATCATATTTTGTCTTTTTCAAAGAAAAAATCATATTTTGTCTTTTTCAAAGAAAAAATCATATTTTGTCTTTTTCAAAGAAAAAAATCATATTTTGTCTTTTTCAAAGAAAAAATCATATTTTGTCTTTTTCAAAGAAAAAATCATATTTTGTCTTTTTCAAAGAAAAAATCATATTTTGTCTTTTTCAAAGAAAAAATCATATTTTGTCTTTTTCAAAGAAAAAATCATATTTTGTCTTTTTCAAAGAAAAAATCATTGTCTTTTTCAAAGAAAAAATCATTATTTATTTTTTCCAAAAACATCAATTTGACTTTTTTTTTTTAAAAAAGTCATAATTTATCTCCCCACCCCCAACGGTCTTTTTCAAAAAAAAAAATAAAAATCATAATTTAACATTTTCAAATAAAGAAATTGAAAAAACAATTACAAACATTTAAATATATTCTAATTTGACTTAACTATTTTATATCGAAATATATTTTTTTAAAGTTTTATAAAAAGTATACATTCCACCGATTTCATAATATTCTGAAATGAATGCTATATTTTATCTGTAAATTTTAAAACATTTATTTTAAGATTAGTTATTTTGAAAAATAGAATGTTACGTTTTTATTTGTAAATTCCAAAAAAAATTTTTTTTAATATTATTGCTTGTATAGTAAATTAAAATTTTTTTTTTAAGTAATTCAATAAATGTTTCGGTATTCAAATTATTTTAATTCATTGAACCTGTTTTGAATTACCAGAAAGTTTGATTTGAATAATTGAAATTTGTATGTTCTCCTTTTTTCTGCACTAGAACTTTTCTGAAAAGGTAAAAAAAAAATAGTTTTGATTAGTTAAAGTGCACTAGTGTCAAACATTTTCATAGGGAATGTCTAAACTAAGGTCCAGTTTGTCAGATTAAAAAAAGAAAGCAGGTTAGAATTTCATACTCTGTCAAGCAAAGCAATTGAATGATTGATGTTTATTGATAACGGTATTCTGCTTTTATTTTTAATGATTATTTATTTTTTATTTTTCCAGGTCAGTATAGAAACTGGACTGACACCCTAACATAAGGATGGGGACATGTTACTCCAAATCCGGGCATGATGCCGCGGAAGGTAACTCTAAAAATCAACCTCTTTCCAAAGAATCTTCACGCCATCAACCGAACGGATCTCTCTACGTCTATCGACCGGGCAAAGACCACAACCAGCAACCCGCTTCAGCGTCCCAATCTACGAACCTAGGCAGCCATGAAAAGTCTGATGAGGTCCTCAAGATAAACACCATTGACAGTGGCATTGAAAGCTTGACCTCGTCCCAATGTAACAAGGAACTGAAAGAACTTGCTGAAAACAGCGAACTTCGTGAAGCAACAGACACGTTTGAGCTGATCGACAATGGCCCATGCGCCTGCGGTGAAAACTGCGATGTCAATGGACAGTGTAAATTTGAGTGCGTGTCCAAGTTGCCTGAGAGTAATGTCGAGTGGACATCTGGGCATGGCCGGCCCGTGTCCCAACCGGCTCGTCGATGTGAATCCAGCGTCCCTCTAAGTCACCGTAAACCTCGCTGCAAAGGGCGAATAGAACGCAAGTCGAGCCGATTATCCTGGAAGTCCACTGACAGTCTCGATTGGACACGGACCATGGTGACGATGATGGACCGTACCACAAGTCAGGTGTCAGACATATTTGTGGATGATGTTAGTCTACATGCACCACTGGCTCATTTTGACTCGATAGAATTTTCTGGCGAGGATAAAGAGAGCGATACGAATGGTACAGCCAAGCCGGGTTTACAGACGGTTGTTACCGTCACGGCGAACGAAGTTGAGCCAACTACCTGTGGTTCAGCAGTTTTGATCTCGAAGGACAAACCAGCCAACGTCTGCGAAAAGAAGATTGAAAACGCAGAGAGTGTTAATGTCCAATCCACTGACCGCGCAAGCATGAACTTGGAGGATATTGTTAAGAAGCAGTTGTCCAGCCAGTCACTCCTTGGATCAAGGTAGGAATCACATTTTTGTTTTTGAATAAAACTTTCTTTTTTAAATTCAGAAAAGAAATCACGTCAAGCAAAACCTTAGATGATGCAGCACTGGTCGCAGTGCTCCAGTGCCTTTTTAATTAGGGTTGTCGCATTACTCACGTTTTCATTATGACACTATACCGAGGCTTTAGCTGTGTCACTATACTGAGGTTTTGACCACTATGGCGAGGTTTTGGCTGCGCTACTATGGCGAGGTTTTGGCTGCGCTACTATGCCGAAGTTTTGGCTGCGCTACTATGCCGAGGTTTAGGTTGCAATGCTATGCCAAGGTTTTTAGCTGTATCACTATACTGAGGTTTTGGTCACTATGGCAAGGTTTTAGTTGCGATGCTATGCCGAGGTTTTGGCTGCGACACTATGCTGAGGTTTTAGTACTTTTATATGATCCTAGATTTTTTAGTCGTATAAAATATCAAAATTTTTCTGCAGAGGATTATGCATTATGAATAATGTGCTCCTCACTCTGGATGAGGGTAATGCGTCTTCCAAAATCTGTTTGTGTCACAGAATTATTTCATTATCTTATTCATTATGTGTCACTTGTGACTTCCTGCCATTCTGCAACTTATGTATACTCTCTCCCTGGTAGTGCGGCCCTGTCGGTGGGGCATTAGAATATGCCGACTGCCCCCTGCAGAGGGTAAAAGTCCCTCAATGGGGGTCCTGGATATGACCTTCAACTATATCCAATGGTGAGGCCCCAGCTTGTGCGCTTTGGGGAGTGTGGAGCCACCCTTTAATTACAATTGCTCCCAGGTCCACTCTGACCCGGAGTGGTAGTGTCTGTTAGGGTTCCAACTATGGGTTAAATAGAAACCGACTTGAAAACAACAAATATATTCTATTAAAAATTTTTCTTCAAAATCTTTGGATTCGGCATTAAATAAACCGAAAAGGGTTGATATGCCGTAAAACAAAAACAACCAACCCTGGTAGTGAGATAGATAGCTTGCAGTGTCAGGACTGGCAACAGGTGTCTAATGATTCTTGGGAAACACTGGATGTGCCTAGAGGGGGTTAAAGACAAGTGGGTAAATAAAAATTCTATGAAAAAAATATCCACATTTTTTTTTTGTTTTTGTTACAAAAAGGTTGGGAACAAGGAAAGTTTTTTATTTTTTTACTTCAAGTAGACAATGTTTTTTTTAAGTATTTATTTTGGTTTGGTTTTTGCATGCATAGAGCAATAGCAAGTTATAGGAGCTAATTTACATTGGTTGCCAGCATAGCTATCTTTTTGCTTGTGCATTATAGCAAACCCTCAACAAGAGGTAGAAATTAAGTCCGTAATGTTTTAGTACTAATATCAAAAATACAAATTAAAAAAAGGGGATTTTGCAGTATACGCAACAAACTGAAAAAATGATAAAAAAACAAATGTATAACAAATAAATGTTACCAAAGGCAAGATAAGTTATTCTTCTACCCACCTGAACAAGTTTTTAGTGTTTTTAATCACTTTAAAACGTTTATTCAGTTTGAAAAGCAAGTAGTGCCAAGTTGGTAAGTTAAACCGAAAAAAAAAAAACTTGAGTGTCAGTAATGTCTCAAAACTCGATTGTTAAACATAATACTAATAGAAATCCACCCAATAATTTTCACCGTGATGTTCTCAGTCTTTTGTTTTAAAGTCTCCAATTTTTTAGATGAGGGCTGATTGTTTATATTGTTTTGATTGGACTATTGTTCTCATCTTGAGGGTTATTTGTGCAATGTTTTGGTCGGATTGTCCTTCGACCATCCTCAGGTGTGTTGGTTGTTTTTTGGGAAAGAAAACGCAAAAGTTACTGGCTCCGCTGGTATTTTTGTTTTCTTTGAGTTAGTCTCTATTTTATGGTTATTGTTTCATATTTGTGCAAAAATTTGTTGGCAAACGGGAGGCAACTCTAATAAAGCTTGACAATTTTTTGTTTTGTTTTCATGATTTAAGCAATTGCGAAGATTTCTCAGATGAACATCTGATGTCAGCCATTTTGTCGTCGTTCTAATCTAACAAATCGGCACTACTTGTGTTTCAAATTAAATAGACGCTTTAAAATATGTTAAACCACATATCCAGAAGGGTAGAGGAATAACTTCTCTTGCCTTTTGTAGATTTCACAATGTTGCCAAAGTAGTATGTTGATATGAACTGAGTGCAAAAGTACATAAGGTACCTCATTTAAGCCTGGACAACACTGGGTAACCCTGTTAATATGTAATAAACCGGAATGTGCTAAAAGGTTGGTTGAACTGGTTTCCTCCATAGGAAGAAGTTCCATGGGATTATCAAATTCATAAGCAGTGCCCAATCGAACGTATGTCCTGGTCAGGGGAAATTATGATGTTAGGTTCTTGCAGGAAGGTGTCAATGTCCTTCTACATACTGGTCCTGGATATGACCTTCAACTATATCCAGTGGTGAGACCCCAGCTTGCGGGCTTTGGGGAGTGTGGAGCCACCCTTTAATTACCATTGCTCCGAGGTCCACTCTGACCTGGAGTGGTAGTACCTGTTAGGGTCCCAACTATGGGTTAAATAGAAACCGACTTGAAAACAACAAATATATTCTATTAAAAAAATGTTCTTCAAAATCACTGGATTCCGCATGAAATAACCTGGAATGGGTTGATATGCCGTAAAACAAAAACAACCAACAAACCTTCTACATACAGTGCCTGGTATTCTAAACTAGTCATCCATTGGGCACTCACAAGGCTCTATGTTGCTTAACTTCCGCGATCTAACAAGAACTATTATGTTGTATTCGTAAAAACTAATCTTTGTATCCTTTCTATTGTTGCATTTCTTTTGTTAAAAGTATGGTCGCATAAACATGACTATCTCATAGTCTACAAATGTATCCATTGTACTGCTTCTACTTCCGTCTTGATAGGACAACTAGTCTAGGGTCATTATGGATGAAAGTCCGTCCACACTGATTGACCTTTAAGCCATGGACTCGTAATTAATCGCAGTTGTAACCTGAAGAGTGTTTTTAAGAATGTTACGTTTTTTTGTTTTTCTCTGAAATACGTATCGTTCAGCATTGTATAACGACATCGCTTTCTTCAGTTCTTTCGGGAATTGGGTACTTACAAGAGGGACCGCATGAAGTTTGCCAACATCCATGATTAAAGTTGTTCCATGGAATTGACCGAATTCAAACTTTAAAATAAAAGGAATCTATGTCGGATATTTTGATATTCTAGGAGTTGGGCGCTCTTTTACTCTCTCTCTCTCTCAAGTGGAGTAATCCTGAGAAAGAATGGAGCCCTCCCCTACATCTCAGTATGATTGACCACTTTACCTTTTTTTTTATCGCAACAAAAAGAGCCAGTGCCCTAGTGGAAGACCACACTCTGCAAAAAAAAAAAAATGCCTGGGTAACTCTGACAAAATTCCCTCAGACCATTAGCAATAAACTAACCTTCTCAAAGGGAGAAGATAAAGCCTGGAAGGGTGGACCTCCTTGAACTGTACAGGACCAACAACATACTATTATCAAAAGAGGAAAAAGTCATTTAAAAAAACGGCTTAGACTATGTTTGCTTTGATGCCACTATGTTTGGTTTGATGCCAAGAGAAAATTTTCCTGTTTGAGTTAGTTGGGATTCTAGTAGTTGGAGTCTGACAATACTTTCTGATCCTGCAATTTTGGTTGGTAAGGGTCGATATGCTGTAAAACAAAACCACCAAACCAAACATCATGAATAAATATTTGGAGATTTGCAAGAACTTAAAGCTTAAAACCTTTTTCCAAAATGACTGGATTTGGCATTAAATAATCTGAAAAGGGTTGATATGCCGTACAAAACAAACCAGTATATGTATGGAAAGCTACATGTTTTAGTTTTGATTCTAGCTGATCGCAGCAAAGTCCTTTCTTTTATTTTTTTTTTTACTCTTGAAATCATTGCTATCTATTGGGTACAAGATAATAATAAATATTAAATCTACAGGAATTAAGACATTTTAGCATATTTTACGACTGGGCAACGCTGTGGAGGTGGAGGGAAAGCTGCTAGTACACACACACACACACACACACACACACACACACACACATATATATGCATGCGTACACACACACACACATCATATATTTCAGCATATAAGATGACCCTTAAAGTTAAAAAATCATCTTTAAAAACCAATATTTCATAAGATACCGGGTGTTGCAATCTCTAGCCTAGACTAAACAAACATGGTTTCGTGATTTAGCAGTCATCTTATACAAGCGATATACGATAAATTTATTGAAATTTGCTCTCGTTTTGTACCTCATCTTACTGACAGTCACCTTATATGCCGAAATATACGGTGTGTGTGTGTGTGTGTGTGTGTGTGTGTGTGTGTGTATATATATATATATATATATATATATATATATATATATATATAAATAGCATTTTCGTAGTTCATTTGAAGTGTTTCCAAGGGGTGGAAACGTGTAAGTGTCTACTATTCATTGGAATGTTCAATTTTTATTACTCTTTTATTGGGCTGAGGTCGCCGACCTCGGCTGTGGTCACTCCTGTATATATATATATACACACAACACAGGAGTTTCCACGTTTTTCCAAGAGTTTCCAAGTGTTGGAAACGTTTACACCCCTTGGAAACACTTCAAATGAACTACGAAAATGCTATTTTTACATCTCCAACACATTTGAAAATAATTTCTGACGAGGACGCTTCACAGAACGTCTGAAACGCGTTAAAAACGATTTCGATGATTTAAAAACATTATTACAATGATCTAAACATAATTCTCAATGAAAAACCAAGACATGGAATAATAAAATGTTAAAAAATGCACATTGTTGGTGACTACCCCCCTTAGTTAAATGTGTGTGTATATATATATATATATAGTATAAACTCTGGGGCTGTTTTATGAATCCCACAGAGTCTGTAAGTAATACTTCTGTGAACGCTGCCTTGTTAATGTGTGTGCAAAAAGTCTCTACCAAACTCCTTTTTGAGTATTTGGTCTACAGAGTTGAAATTTGATATATAGGGTATTTGAACCTATAGCCCACTTTCAATTTGGTTTTTAGCTGCTAAGAAGTCAACATTCTTTAAACAAAAAAAACATTGACCTTGGTCTACGCATGCATTAATTAAAAGTTATAAGTTAAACCGAGTTACTTTTTGTATGCATATGGATTTAGGCCATACGCTAACGGATAAGGCCGGGGAGCTGTATTTTGTTTGGATTTTTAGCTGATGGCATACAAGTCATTTTCTTTTTTACTTTTTTAATCACTGCTATATATTGGGTACAATATAATAATCTATAGAAAATTGGATTTATAATAATTAATACGAAATCTGCCTGAATTATCATATTCAAACATTTTATGACCTGGCAATGCCGGGCAGCCTGCTAGTATATAGATACAGGATAGAATGATAAAGTGGTCACCCAAAGGAAAACAACACGGCAGGTATAGTTTAAAAAGTTTATAGAAAAAAAAATCAATTCATGTAACTTGATTGTGTAGTAGAGCTGACATCTACTCAATGAAGCCGTCTTCAACCTCAATCACCGCTTCAACGCAGGTCTGGAACTGGGAGCATGCTTTTTTTTCACAAGTGCTGGCAGAAGCTTGGGGAATACTCGGCAGATGGTGGCGATCAGGCTTTTGACGGATTGATTGTTGCTATTTCTTCTGATGAGTTAAGGGCAAAATAGATTCACTGATTCATATAATAATTAAGTGATTAATTTTGCGCTACAAAACAGATACTGTCAAGAATTGCAGATGTCAACTGAATTAAAGGAATAAATTATAAGATGGTCAACATCATGAACTTTGGAATATATTCTTTTGTTATTTATTCACTATATCTGTAAAAGTGAAAGTGTCTGTCTGTCTGTGTACATTTCCCAACACAATAACTCTGCCAATTTCCAGTCTACAAACTCGAAACTTGATATACAGGGTATTGAGATTTGGGAAAATCTTTGTAATCCGTTTTCGGCCAGAAATTTGGATGTCAAGCGGTCAAAGTTCAACGATTTGACTTTGGAGAACTCTACCAAACTCCTCCGCCAATTTTGGGTCCAAACACTTGAAATTTTCGATATAGGTTCCTTGGACATGGATATAACTTAATAACAGCCCAAAACAATGAATTTTAAGGGGTCAAAGTTAAAAAAAATTTGACCTCTGTGGTTTCTACCAAATTACTCTGATAGTTTCTGGTCTAAACATTTGAAATTTTACATAAAGGGTATTCAGAGATAGGGCAAGCTTTTTAATCGGTTTGGGTCGAAAATTTGAGCTGCTAATATATAAATATATGTATATATGTATGTTTGCATGTCTGTTGACAGAGACAACAAATTTTTACAAGATCAGGTTCATTTTGAAGCTCGACCCAAAAATTGGCTAAAAACATTAATTTCTTCACCCTCAACTGGACACTTTTCTACAGGGAGGGTTCGCTTTTTTCACCGATATTTTCGAAAGTCCTCCCTTCTTTTCGATTGTTTAGCCTTAATTTAAACTTATGTCTCTTCCAGTTTGGCGGTGGTCGTAACAGCAAAGACATCAGGTTTTTTTCCCATTCTTTTCCTCCTTCGCGATACGGGTTCGAGCCTGCCTTCCTACTACCACTTTTTTTTTTGCTCAACATACACATCCAAACACTCGAGCAACGCCGGCCACCCATGGTAGTATATATATCTATAATATAAAGCTGAATGTGCGTGTGTGTGTGGTTACGAATAGGCTCCTATATGGTTGACTATTTTAAAAAACTGATTACATATCATGATAGAAGATGTATCGAGACACAGGAATGGGTATGTTTGATCTGGCAGAACGGTGAGTCATTAAAATTGTGGGGTCAGCGTTCGTGCCTGGTCCACAAAGTATGGAAATAAAAAATTTAAAAATTAAAAAAAAAACGTTTACAAGTGTTTTTTTTTATAGATGTACATAATAATACTTTGATAAGTATGTTTTAACTTAAATAGGGATGGTATTAGGGTTGGATCAAATACAATTGTATTTGTATTTCAATTGTATTTAAATACAATTTTAATGTAATTGTATTTGTATTTGTATTTTTAGATTTAGGAATATTTGTATTTGTATTTTTAGACTTAGGAGTAAAAGTATTTGTATTTGTATTTCTGGTAACCTAAACGAAAGTATTTGCATTTCAATTGTTAAAAGTCAGTATTTGATCCAACCCTGTTCACATACATGTTGCGTACGTGTACCAGTCTACCAGCCCTGTCCACTTCCAGTCACACACGCTGCTGCTAGTTGAGTGACGATAAGTCTGTGAGTCAAGTAGCTTCAATTCAGGGTTGCCAGCTTGGCTTTTTTAAGGCCAAATTTCGCGAATTTGGCTTTTTTTGAAGCAGTTTGGCTTTCAAAATTTTTGTTTGTTTTTTTTCAAATTTATGCTTCAAATTTGGCCTTTTTCGGATAATTTTATATAAATATTTATTAAATATGGATTATTAAAGAAAAAGTTATAATAAAGTAATTTAAACAGTTGTTTGGATGTCTAAACTTGTAGATTTAAAAAAAAAAACTTTTGACCTCCCACTCCCATTCATGGATTTACACCCTCTCGCACTAAGCGAATCTCACACCTAAATGTTTAATCCGGTTTCACAGTTACTTACTAAATGTCTATATGGACCCTTTCAAAGAGTTCACAGTTGAGTATGAAACCATTTTTGGGACATTTTTTAGTGCTGGCGCCTTGTCCCTGCCAATTAGGTCACTGAGTATATTTCCTCTGAAATAATTAATTCTTGTATTTTTCATTTGAAATTCTTTAAAAGTAGTGTTTTGAAATTAATTGAATTAATTTATTTTCAATTTATAGAAATTTGAAAACTTATAACTATAGCTATTTAAAGTTGTATTTAAAATGAATATTTTTAAGTATTCATATACTTTTTCCTGAGTAGTCCCAAAAGTTTAATTAAAAGTCAATAATTATAGATTTTCTAACTATCTTGGATTAATAGACACATTTGCCTTAATAATGACGCATAGATTGTTCTTGGAAACAGTCTAGTTTTAGAGTTATGACTAAAATTAAATTTATCAATATTTTAGAGATATTTTAAGTTGATACCTCCAATCCCCTGAGTAAATTTGGTCTTCTGACGACTGACATAATTCTTTTAAGAATATGATTGACAAATAGAAACTTATTTACAAATTGTACCAATAAATATGGTATGGAAAAAATGGCACTAGTAAAAATGGTAAGTAGATGTGGAGTCTAAGATAATAACCAACTACTTTTCAATTATGCTGTCATCTTAGAAATCTGTCGATTATACTCGCATGTTTACTCATTGTAAGTGTTTTCTTCAGATTTCATGTGTAATACTAAATAGATTGTAACTCCAAATGGTTACTAATATCATAATCGTAAAAAAAAACATTTATAAACATCTCTTTTATGTAATCTGTCCCTGTTGTCAATCAATGCTTACATTAAAGTGTAGTACCTGCTCTGATGACCTAACTTTATCTAGTCTGTCCTTGGTCGATGAAAGAAAAATTCTTCTAAATTGGGGTATATATTTTTGGCTATGGGAGATAAATTCTGTGCCTTTTACTTTTTAAGGCAATTTCATTTGGTTTTACAATTTTGCCAGTCAGACTTAGAGATAGAAAAAAGTTAACTACCCTAAAAAGTTATGATGGCCCGAAATGATGATAAAATGCAATGAGGACATGATATAGAGTGTAATGTAGATGTCAAATTTGGAAGGAAATATTTCTTTTTTCTTCTTTTCTTCGCATATTTTCAGATTGTTTAAATCAGTTATTGTATTTTTATTTGTATTTTGAGATTGAGGAATAAAACTATATATATATATATATATATATATATATATATATATATAGTTTAGCTAAGAATTTTTTCAGTTGACCCTCAGTCTAGACCAAAATTCTAACGTGAATACCTTTTGTTTCAAATGCTGCAAAAAGCTGGAACTTCTCCAAGAGCCTGTTTCTGCATACTTGATTTGGCTGCTTGCCCAAAATGTCCGTTCCAATAAACCAATGTCTCCCTCATCCCTACACAGTATCACCCCCCCACCTCACCACGACCATATTATTTCTCCGAATGGTCAAGAATGCTCCCTAATATTTACATCCTTTTTAACATTTCTAATAATGTCGCTCATATATCTTCTTCCATATTTATGCGAATGATTCGATGCAAGCAAATCAATAACGCAGTTTGTAAATTTATTACTTTTGTTTTGAAGATATCCGACAACGCCACGAGGTAGGGGATCTGAAGCTGAAACTCTCACCATCTTTTGATGATCATTTCAATTTATTACACTTCGAAACTAATGTATCGTCTTTTAATTGTCACGTCTTTGGAAGAGATATTAATTATCTATTGTTTGCATGATACTGTCCTCCCAGGCATTATCTCTTTCATTGGGAAGGGGAGGTGGACAGTGTAGTATATCTTTGTTCATTACATACTGGCAGGACCCGACAAAATTTAACAGCGGCATCTTTCATCTATTATATAAATCTCACCTGTCTGTTTAAATGTATGTATGTATGTATGTATGTATGTATGTATGTATAGTTGTTTTTCTGCCTAAAACTTTCGACAAAGGCGATGGATTTTCATGAGATCGGTATCGTTTTGAAGCTCGACCGTTCGGACAACAAATATAAAAAAAAATGGCTAAAAACATTAATTCCTTCACCTTCAACTGGACAGTTTTCTACAAGAAGGGGGTCGTTTTTTTGTTTTTTTTGTTTTTTTTGTTTTTTTTTGTTTTTTTGTTTTTTGTGCGTGTTACCATTTTTGCGAGTCATCGTATCGGTTGGAATGACTTTCAGAATTTCTACATTCTGAACTTCCTTTTGCGTCATGGAGTAGAGGGTAAGACGTCAGGTTTTCTTTCATTTTCTTTTCCGCCTTTGTGTGATGAGTTCAAACCTGGCTGTCTACGACCACTATTTTTGCTCAACACACGCCTCAAACACCCGGGCAACGCTGGGCACTCAGGCTAGTATGTTAAAAATTGCTGGTGGGTATTCTGTGGACATTCAGCGTGAATGGAGACCCCGTGATATTATTGTATCCATTTTGTTAAAACTGTTAAGCTCTTTATTTAAGTAATCTGATTAATGTAGTGTCAGAATATATCTCGTTATTACGAGTTATCTCCTTATAGGAGACTGTGACATATTTCCATTGTATGGATGCCCTGCGCGAACGGAAACTCCACAATATAATTATACTATCTTTAGACAGAACAGATACTACCTTGGATCCTAGCCAGAGGACCCAGAAGATATATTTTAGTTTCACGTACAATCCAAAAGCGAAATTTAATTTTAATTTTTTTTTTTTTTTTTTTACATTGTATCTTCGGTGATCAGGAGATACTATCTATATTTCTATAAAAGTGAAATTGTGTGTCTGTGTGTGCATTTCCCTACCAAATTACTCTGTCAATTTTTAGTCTACAGACTCGAGGTTTGGCATAAATCTTTTTAATCAGTTTTCGGCCAGAAATTTGGCTGTCCAGGAGCCAAAGTTCAACGATTTGGCCTTTGAAAACTCTACCAAACTCCTCCACCAATTTTGGGTTTAAACACTTGAAATTTTAGATATACGTTACTTGGACATGGATCAAACTTTTTAATTTTATTTTAACCCCCCAAAAATGTTAAGAGATCAAAATTGGGGTCAAAGTTTTTTTTTTTAAAACTTTGACCTCTGCGGTCTCTACCGAATTACTCAACCAATCTTTGGGCTAAACATTTGAAATTTTACATAAAGTGTATACAGACATAAGGCAAGCTTTTTAATTGGGTTTTGGCCGAAAATTTGGATAGCAAGGGGTAAAAATTCAAAAGATTTGACCTTTGTGATCTCTAGCAAACTATTCAACCGATTGCGAATCTAAACATTTGAAACTTTACATAAAGGGTATTCAGACATGCAAGCTTTTTAATCAGTTTTTGAGCGAAAATTTGACTGCCAAGAGGTCAAAGTTAAGAGTTGACCTTTGCAGACTCTACCAAACTCCTTTGCCAATTTTGGGTTTAAGCACTTGAAATTTTAGATGTATGTTATCTGGACATACGTCAAACTTATATATATATATGATGATGATTGCAACGTCTTGTCGGACAAGTGCCACTCCCTCAGACACGTAAAAGACCATGAGCCCAAAAATGACTTCCATCGCCACAGGACCATTTTAATAGACAAATGCCTGAGGGAGTATCTATACACAGATGATGTTACAGAATCTTAGCTTTGTACGACAGCTAAGTCTCTCTCTCTCTCGGTTCAAAATGTTGAGATCCAGCAACAAGCAAGAGCAAGATAGCCAGCAACAAGTTAAACCACAGACCAGCTTAATGTGGGTACTGGTCTCCCGCTTTATGGTTTTTTTAAAATCAGATTTGCTTCTCCTACAAAGGTTGCCTTCACCACGGCTTACCAGAGCCCTGAGCTGTCGTACAAAGCTAAGACTCTGTAACATCATCTGTGTATAGATACACCCTCAGGCATTTGCCTATAAAAGTGGTGCTGTGGCCATGGAAAAGTTGAAATGCTGGAAGCATGTAATAATTGATCTCAATGACTGTCTTCAGTGTCATGCCTGCTTGAGCGTGTGAATTCACAAGTAAGACTAAAAAAAAAAGTCATTTTTGGGTTCATGGACTTTAAGTGTCTGAGGGAGTGGCACTCGTCTGACAAGACGTTGCAATCATCATATATATATCTCAGCCACTCTGATGACTCGTAGATGACGAAACATGTGTAAGTGGATAATATTTTAAAGATAAAATATATGCTGCTTCTCATTTGGTGGGTACCAAATTGGGCAAAGGGAAAATTATTCCCAACTCGCATTTAGGTATAAATGCACTTTCATATAATTCATTCAAAGAAGTATCGCAAAAACAAATAACATCTCTATATATACATATATCTATTATATATATATAAAAGTGAACGTGTGTGTGTGTCTGTGTACATTTCCCTATGCAATAACTCTGTCAATTTTCAGTCTACAGACTCGAAATTTGATATACAGGGTATTGAGATTTGGGAAAATCTTTGCAATCTTTTTTCGGCCAGAAATTTAGCTGTTTAGGGGTCAAAGTTCAACGGTTTGACCTTTGATAACTCTACCAAACTCCTCCGCCAATTTTGGGTCTAAACACTTGAAATTTTAGATATAGGTTCCTTGGACATGGATCTAACTTGATAACTTGATTTGAGCCCAAAACAATAAATGTTAAGGGGTCATAATAGGGGTCAAAGTTAAAAAAAAAAAAAAATTTTGTTTTTTTTCTCAACATACTCCTCCAAACACCCGGGCAACGCCGGGCTGAAATGCTAGTATATATATATATATATTACCAAAAGTATGCAACCATGTTCTGCTTCACCCTGTGAGCTGATACCTGCTACCGAAACCGTTCTGTTTACTAATTCAAGAATTCTCATTCATTCTTTTGTCATATTTGGTTTAATATCTTTTTTAGTGGCATGTGTTGGACAGCTTCGAGCTAGCATATCTCTGACCAGGTTTTTATTTATACCTCTTTCTCTCAAGTCCATTTTTATCATTTCTTCCCATGTTTGGCTTGGTTTTTCTTGTGAACTGAACCTGCTACCTCAACTGCTCTACATCTAACTTGAAGAAAATGCTCATTTATTCTTTCAATGCAGCCATACCATTCTCCCAGGCATTATCTTTTTTATTGGGGGTCGACAGTGTGGTATGTATTTGTTCATTATATAGATGTTAGCGAAAGTATGTGACCATATTTTTCTTGTCCTTCGCCTGCCAACTGAACCTGCTACCTCAACTGTTCTGCATGTACTAGTCCAAGGACTCTCATCCATTCTTTGAATGTGACCAAATCAACAAATTTCCTGTTGTTCACACATCCCCCCCTGTGTTATGTAATCAGATAACACTTGTGTAATCTATATATCTATCTATTTATTTATTTATTTTTTTTTTCAGTCATCATCATCATCACCTCGTTATCATTGTCATCATTATAATCATCAGTTTAATGCTCCCTTTTACATGCTGACATGTGTTGGATGGCTTTTAGTAAAATGACTTCCCAAGTAACCTATCTTTGCCCAGATCTCTTTTTTATCTCGGTGCCATTCTTATGATTTTTGTCATTCTCATATTGGCAAGTGGACTGTAGCCAATGCTAATCTATCTCTGGCTAGGTCTTTATTTATCCCTCTTTCTCTCAAGTCCATACTTATCATCCCCTCCCATGTTTTCTACTTGGCATTCCCCATGTCAATAGAACTTGCTTCCTTCTGCTTTTTTTTATATCTATCCACTCTAGATCTCTCATCCATTCTCTTTAATGTGAACCTAGCATCATAGTCTCCAGTTTTGCACACATTTTCCTTAACTGTCCAGATTTAATCTTTCTTTGGGGTCACCAGAAATAAGCCAGTCTTCAAAAGTTGCATTATACATCGATCTTATCTTTCTCATGTAATCTCTCTCCATGCAACACATGTCTTCAACTCTTGATTTTCCTCTGAATCTACTTTGATTGAAGTATGGGAGCCAATCAATTGGCGAATGGTCTATATTCAACGCTAATCTATCTTTGGCCAGGTCTTTGTTTCTCCCTCTTTCAAGTCCGTATTAATCACTTCCGCCCACGTTTTCCTTGATCTTCCTCTGTCAACCCTAACTCTGCTACTTTAATTGTTCTGCATCTACTCATCCTGTAACAGAATGCATACAAGCACGTGTGAAAATATCAGCAGCAGCCAAAGAATAGATGGCTAGCGAAGGTATTAGCAGCAACGTTGGGGCACTATGCAAATTAGCAAGTGTCTGCAGACTTGTATCAGAAGAAACAAAAGGAAAACAAGGACAGCACGTGGTCGAGGAGAGAAGAAAAGTGTGCACTGGGCAAGATGGACATGTGGCCTCCTGGTGGCAGTGAGACTTTTAAGCTGGTGTTGAGAGGACAGGGTTTTATTAATACTATAGCAGACGAAATAAACAGTAAAAAAAAAAAAAAAAAGCAGGCATTGTTTGGAAAATAACGGTAATAAATGCCTTTTTCGAAAACAGAAAAAGAGCAGAGTTGGATTTATTTATGTTTGTTTGTTCCTTGATGATGGTGCCGCAAAGCATGGGGGTTCAAAGCGGTTTGATGTGTAATAAACATGGTTAGAGCGTAACCACCATGTTAGAAACCTAAATCTCTCATCTCTTCCTTTGTTATCGTGTTTACCGACTTATTTTCTAAGAGTTTTCTGAACCAATCAGACGGTTTTGTTTTAGCTTCTATAATTTGTACGACTATAGTCCAAGTCTGCTTAACAACAGATGATGATAATGCCGATGACTGGAGTGAACTTTTAAAAAGCAATTTATCTGGTTCCTACCCTTAATAATAAGCCTGGTTAGACATTTTTGCTTTGAATAAATGAACGAATTCTTGACAAAAGTACAACTATTTTGTTTTTCATTTGGAGATTGCATAGCAAGGGAAGACAACTGCAATTTCAGGACTAAATCGAAAATCTCACAAGAATAAATACGTGTTTTTTTTTTTTGTTGTTTTTATGTTAATTATAACACAATAGTTTTTTTTTTTTTTTAAACACAAATTAGAGATTTTTATTTTATTTTATTTTATTTTTTTGTAACTAGCCAAAATTTTGAAATTTTCAAATGAATGTTTTTTGTTTTTTTTTGCTTTTTTTTTTTTAGAAAGTTTTTGTTATATTTATTTTAATTCAATAAATGTAAGAAAGGTATAAACCCAAAACTGTTTTCTGCCCCTGTCATGCACTCTCCCCATGTCCCTAATCTCTAATTTGTGTTTTAAAAAAAAAATTGTATTTTGTGTTATAATTTTCTTAAATCTATTTTAAAAAAAAATGTATTTATTGCGATATTTTCAATTCGGTTCTAAAATTGCATTTGTTTGCCCTTGCCATGCACTCTTCAAATGTTCCAACTGAAAACTAAAAAAAAGTTGTACCTTTGTACTAGTACATTTGCTGAATTCTTTCAAGTTTGTTACATCTAAATGTGAGTGTTATGACCTCAGCTGTCTAATGCATGCCAGCCTGTGAGACGGACATTAAACCAAATATTTAAAATATCTATAAAAAAAAAAAAAAAAAAAAAAAAAGTATATTTTTGATCTTGGGAAGGGTACAAAACTATATTTCTCTTTAACTAACACATTGACATAAAGTTGGTTGGTAGTTTTACGGCATATCAACCCTTTTCAGGTTATTTAATGCCGAATCCAGTGATTTTGAATAAATTTTTTTTAAATAGAATGTTTTTTTTTTTGTTTTTCTTCAAGTCAGTTTCTATTTAACCCATAGTTGGGACCCTAACAGGTACTAACACTCCGGGTCAGAGTGGACCGGGAAGCAATGGCAATTAAAGGGGGACTCCACACTTCCCAGCTGGGGCCTCACCATCGGATATAGTTTAAGGTCATATCCAGGACCAATTTTGACATAAAATAATCAAAAAAAAGTGCTGATATGCTGTCTTTTTTTTTTTTTTTTTTTTTTTTTTTCTGCAAACCTTTATTGAAAAAGAAAAAAAAATTCTAGATGAATGTACCCTATTCCCTTGGGGTGGGGTTAGGTGGTGGGCGGCTGGCTAATATGGGATTATTTTAAACATCTGTTTCATCATAAGCGCTAATTAACCTCAATTACATCGCTTTATAGTCTTTAATTTAATTCTATTCGATAATGTAGATGTTTATCAAGCATTTCCAATCAAATTTGAATAAGCAAAAAGAAAAAAAAACGAAGCAACTTGTATTCAATTAACTGTATATAGGGTGGAACGATAAAATTATCGCCCTAGAAAAGATGATTAATGAAAAATTCCGTTTAATGGAAACTGGTTTTCTTTATTTGTTGAAGACCATCAACTAGTTGGACAGAGCGATAGGAGCATTCTATGATGTCTGAAAGTGACACGATGTTCAGCAAGCAAGATCGGAGATGTGTCGCTGTACAACTTATGCTCTCTACCGATCCAAGATATGACGACAGGGCCATTGCCAGCATTTTTAAAACTATTGCTGGATTTGCCACGAATAACGGGGACATGTCCAGGGTGATGAAAACAAAGTTTCCAGCCACGGATATGGTCTTTGGTTTCAAGAGGGCTACTTCATGTTACTTCACATCTCCAAAGTCGGCTTGAAAGTCAACACCAAATCATACCTGGATGTGCTGAAGAGGGTGGTGATCCCCTGGTGCAATCAAGTGGCCGCTGGCAGACTCTGGGTGTGGCAGAACTTGGTGCTGGCCCACAAGTCTAAAGAGATGCAGGCTTGGCTTGAAAAGGAGTGCTACGACTTTGTACCCTTCTCTCACTGCCCCCCATCGGAAAGTCAGATTAAAAAGTCAGCGCCTGCAATGAGGGGGCACTCTGACCTTCAAAAAGTGCTTGGGTAGCCCTATTAGCATTCCCCAGTAAAAGTGCCTCAGGTCATCTATAATATAAATCTCACCTATCTGTTTAAATGTATGTTTGCATGTCTGCATGTCTGCCTAAACTTTCAACAGAGGTGATGGATTTTCACGAGATCGGATCGTTTTGAAGCTCGACTTTTCGGACAAAAATATCGAAAAATTGACTTAAAATATTAATTCCTTCACCCTGAACTGGACACTTTTCTATAAGGAGGGGGTCGCTTTTTTTTCTTTTTTTTTTTTTTTGCTCATATTTTCGAAAGTCACTCCACCTTTTCGATTGACTAGCCTTAATTTAAACCTTTGTCAGTTCAGGTTTGGCGATGGGCACAACAGCAAAGGCATCACGTCTTTTTATTTTTTTTTCATATTCTTTTCCTCCTTCGGTATGGATTCTAGCCTGCCTGCCTGCCTACTACCACTTTTTTTTTTTGTTTGTTTTTGCTCAACACACACCTCTAAACACCCGGGCTAGTTAGCAATAAACTAACCCCTTCTCAAAAAAAACAAAAAAACCCAGAGCCTGAGAGGGTGGACCTCCTAGAACTGCACAGTACCAGCATTACAGTGCAATCAACAGGGAACAGGTCATTACAGGAATGATCTAATCTCTTGATTTTGGGGTCCGAGGATAAACTCCCTAGTCGGTTGGGCGTAGGAGTTTCTTGGGTTATTCACTTGAATCGGCTTGTTTAGAATAATTGAAAGTTTGTAATTAACAATTCTAAGAAGAGAATATATGATCTATCTACAGATATTACACATTGATCACATCCCAAATGCCAGGAAGGGTAGTGTCTTCTAAGAAATTATAAGAGGGATACAATTATACGCGCATGCCTACATAATATTTTGGCTATGATTATTTGGTTATTTTTAAATTCCATTTTAACTATGTATTAACAGTAATTTGCAATTAACTCTCCAAATGACCTAATTCTTACTAAGTTTATAACTATTACTTAACACTATCTATTATTACATATTTCACTATGCTTTTCTTATTTTTTACAATATCTATTACTCTCGTTTCTGCCAATCTCTGCCTCTTTATTAAAGTTAACTGATTCTCTTTAACGTTGTGATATATACAGCGTGTTGTCTAGTGGTTAAAATGTTCACCTATTGTTGTATATATGTCAAATGTTTATTGTGTGTGTGTGGCTGCTTCTTCACAAGAACATGTAGTTAACAAACATGACACATGAACGTTTATAGAAAACTTACAATCAATGGATAACATGTGACTACTCGTCTTAGACCAAAAGGATCACATACCTTCTTATTTGTCCAAACCCCAAAAGGATGCCACAACGAGTTTTCGTTGGTTTTATTTGTCTTATGGGTTTTGTTGTTAGTTTGGCACACTGAGTATCTTCCTACATTTTCACTGGTTCATCCCCTTGCTGCTTCCAACAGTCGTCCACAGGTCTGCTCTCTAACGTGTTTCTTGCCAACTCTTTAGCTTGATCTCTGCTAACTCTATTACGTCAGCAAAACTGCAATCATATGTCCAAGGATACAAAACAGGTCACCTCTTACGTAACTCAAAATATGTTTACTTCTAACCAAATTCACAACTACTCCAAAAATTCCTAAATCGACTTTATTTTATTTCTGAATTACATTTCTGGCTAAAAATTCCAAGCTGTAAATCTACATTTTTCCCAAATTTAATTGTTTTATTTCCTAACAATAAACGACCAGGTTACTCAGCATTTCCCCGGCATGTGACGATAATACTATAAACAAGGCAAAAAAAAAAAAACGAAAAAAATAACATTGCTTGCAGAGAGGTACTGGACTGAAGGAGTAAATTAAAGATTGTCTTACAATGTTGGTTCATTATTTGTATTGAACTATGTAGCACAATATTACTTTCTCAGTATTTATTAGTTTATCTCATTTGGGTCAGTTCTATATTTAAAATACAATGGACAATATTTCCATAGAAATGTTAACTCATCTTTGCGTGTTATAGGTTTTGCTGTCCAAAAAATAATTTTTTGTGCTTTATCAAAACATTGGTTGATCTGTGGAATTTCCATGGGTCCTGCTGGTTCTAAATAATAAAGTTGATTTTTTTTTCACTGTCATTGATATTAAAAGCCTACTTTTCTATTTAAAAAGTATTTAAATGAACTTGATAATATACTCAGTCATAGATATGTGAGTGATTACATAAAGGTTAACTAATTTGCATATTCTTTTAAAAAAACATTGTTTATTAATTATTCAATTTTTATGGTTTCTTATTAGATGCTTGATTTAATTTCACTATTACGTTGAATTCTATTTATGCATAGTTTCTACATTCTGCATAATTGATTAGAATTTAAGATGAAAACGTTCTAATACACTCAAATATTTTAACATATATATATATATATATATATATATACGAGACCTTATCGTGTTATATTATGCCAAGGCAATAATATCTAGTGGCCTCGATGATAGTCGATTTCGAACATCGATTAATATTATTAAAAAAGTAAAATGTTAGATAATGAACATTATTGTTGTTTTGTAATTGTTGTGTAGAAAAAGGTATGCAGAGAGAATGTTATTGAAACAAAGGAATGTTTAGTAAAATATTTAAGTTAGAACGAAGAGCTCCTGGAATTTGGCCTTGATGGGAATGTAGGCTTCCAAACAGCAGAGAAACTTTACTAAATCAAGTATCAGAAACGTGCTTGGAAGTCACGTGTCAGGTCATGAAAGTAAATGACGTAATAGGACCTGTTAGCTTACATATATATATATATATATATATATATATATACACGAATTGGTTACAGAGTCCAAAAGAGAGAAACACCCAGAGAAGAAGTCAAGGAGAAACAGTGGGACAATCGAGACCCTAATGACCGGCCTTTGGGTCTGGCACAAGGGGAGTAGACTAAATCAGTGTGCAATCTTCCAACAAGGAAACAGTGAAATAAAAGCTAATTGAAATACAACCAAACACTCCTAGTCGTTTCTTTGGAAGACATGTTCTTTTCAGCTCTTGGCAGCTTCATCAACCAAAACTCCAGATGAATGAATGTATGATTTTTTCGCGCTTCTACATTATTGGGACGAAATTTCGGAAATTGTAATATTGAATTTCACATGAAAACAATGGTATTTACGTATTCCTTGTATTTTTAAGATGATTATATCCCAAAATTATGAAAATCGATATGGTAGAAATCTATTTATTAAAGAAAATAAAAATAGAATTTGATAAAAACGATCATTAAAACACAAGAGAGTTCCAAAGGGAGGTAATTTTCTGTCTTAATTTAAACAAGATGGCGGCAAGTTTTCACTTTTTTCACTTACTACCACGATTAATTATTTATTTTTTTTTTAATATTCAGGTAATTTCGACTGCATAAAATGGAAGCTACCATTATAATTTATTAGAATTTACAAAAATAAAAAAAAGAAATCTGTTGTAACCATTAATTTTTATCTGAGAACTCCATTTATTGGCTCCAAAATCTCGTCCCAATAGTGTAGAAGCGCCGATTTCTTTGTTGGCAAGATGCCTAACTCACCCAGAAGATGTTCCGTCCGTTTTGTTGTGAAGGAAATGTCTGTTGTTAAATGTTATGCCCTGTTGAACTGGTCCTGGATATGACCTTAAACTATATCCGATGGTGAGGCCCTAGCTTGCGGGCTTTGGGGAGTGCGGAGCCACCCTTTAATTGCCATTGCTCCCAGGTCCACTCTGACCCGGACTGGTAGTACCTGCTAGGGTCTGAAGTATGTGTTAAATAGAAACCGACTTAAAAAATATATATATATTCTATTAAAAAATCGTTCTTCAAAATTACTGGATTCGTCATTAAATAACCTGAAAAGGGTTGATATGCCGTAAAACAAAACCAACCAAGCAACCAACCTGTTGAACTGTATATATATGTGTGTAATGTATATGTGTTACCAGAACTGCAGAAGAATGCAATCTCCAGCAGGTTAGTACCTATTTACAATGCCTCCCCATGGGACAGTTAGACACCAGGGTCGTTTTTTAACGTGGAGAAAAGGTACAAAAATAAAAATTGTCTCAGTCGTGAAGGATTTCTCCTCCACCAAAAGAGGACAAGAAATGGAAGGGCAGCATCTGAAGAACAGATACTACACTTTGATCTTGACCAAAAGGCCAATTATATCATTTAATTGGGTTATTCACTTGACTACCTGGTCCTGGAGATGACCTTAAACTATATCCGATGGTGAGGCTCCAGCTTGCGGGCTTTGGGGAGTGTGGAGCCACCCTTTAATTGCCATTGCTCCCAGGTCCACTCTGACTCAGAGTGGTAGTACCTGTTAGGGTCCCAACTATGGGTTAAATAGAAACCGACTTAAAAAAAACAAAACAAATATACTCTATTAAAAAATCGTTCTTCAAAATCACTAGATTCGGCATTAAATAACCTGAAAAGGGTTGATATGCCGTAAAACAACCAACCAACCTGTTGAACTGTATATATATATGTGTTGTCATTTATGAACATTAGATGACACGGAGGAACTTCAGTATATACACAACTCATCATATACCACTAGACGTTATCAGACACACCCCTCCATGTCATACAGAACACTCCCGACAATATAACAATCGGTGTGTGTGCGAAAAGTCTACCAAACTCCTCGTTAAATATTTGATCTACATAGTTGAAATTTGATATAGGGGGCATTTGAACCTGTTGCACACTTCCGATTTGGTTTTTAGCCGATGAAAAATGCTAACGGGTCAAAATTGAAAACAAAATAGATGACCTTGGCAGGGTAAATCGAATAAAACATTACTCCTGCTGTTACATTTGCGCATGCGTAAAATTAAACATTCATAGCTCAAGGTCGCTTAATTTTTAACTTTTCATATCCATCTGTCCGTAAGTCAGACAGTATAGATACGTAACTATTTCTTTTATAGTTTTCGAAAGACCTTAAGCGGAACCGTCAGTGAGCATAATATGTAGTTCTAACGTTTTTGTGTTTGGATAATTCAAAAAAAAAAAGCCACCGACTGTCAAAGTTTTGCGAACTGATACCAAGTGATCAGTTTCACTTTAGTTAGAGAAATATTTCCTGAAACAGCCTTCGTTCAGAAAATAGAAAGTGCATATATTGTTCTATTAAACCTTTTATTGTTTAAATAATTTGACTTTGCTTGTTTTATTTTTAAAAAATATAAAGGTTGGCAAGACATTTTTCATTTACTAATGGAAGAGTGTCGGTAAAAAAAACAAAAAAAAAAACTTGCCTAAAGATAAGCACCCCACCCCCCACCCCCACTGATTTTTACAAGATTTACTCGCAATGAGAGCATTGTAAAATCTTTTTTTTTCTACGGGTTAAGTATTCATCAACTTATTTATGGACTTTACGTAGTTAGGCTGTTTTATACATAAATAAACTACACTTAGGAATAAAAACAATGTTACCTCGCAGCCCCTAAAGTTTCGCGATAGTGCAAACAGATAACTAATCATGGGCCTCGAAGTTCGAAACAGACAGACAGCGCCTATGTATGTGACGGAATAAGAAAACTCATTAAAATAAAGATTACCTTTAAAGTAGTTAATAAAATTCTTGTACATCATATTAAATACGTTATGAAAAGTTCTATGACATTTTTATCATAAATTTTTGACAGCATTAATCTCACTTCAAACAAACAGTTCAACTTAAAAATATAAGAGAATCGTAATGAAAGAATCGTAAATCTAAGGTATTTTTTAACAATGCGATTCCGATTCACCCAAAATACACGATTCTTACGATTAACGATTCCGATTAATCGTCCCACCACTACTTTTTAATAATAAATAAGGGTACTTCTAAATTTATCGACCAATGATTTCCACAAAATTACTAGAGTGTGTCTGGCAGATGATGGGATGAACCGGAAATGGTTGAACAGTAGTTTTCTGGATATTGACATTTTTTTTTCTAAATGTATTAATGAATTTCAGTGGTCGTCGCCATTCTTAACATGGGGAGGGGGGTTGTAACAGTTTGTGTTTTTGTAATAAGGCTCACCCGGCCGTTTCAGGTTCTTCACGTCATTTGCTGGGCACATCCGAGTAACTTTGTGGAAATCGCGGGTTGATAAATGCAGAAGCACCTAAATAAGAAATCTGCATGAATTAAAAAAAAATATTTATGCATATTTTCCGACTGAACAACGCTGGGTGGATTGCTAGTATATATATTCCTATAAATTTGAGGGGTTTTTTTGTGTATTGATGTTCATATTAAAAACCCTTTTTTCTATTTAGTTATTTATTTGCCCCCCCCCCATGAGCAAAATAGGCACAAAGCCGTTTTTTTTTAATGTGGAGAGTGAGGGAAGGGGAACCAGCTCCCCCGAGAGGGAACTGGATAGTGACAATTGTTATGAAGGGTTTCCCCTACATTGACATAAACTAATTGCTCAAGAGCAATTGTCTGATATGTGGGCTGCCCCCACATATAACTTTGATTGCGAACCTTTTTCTGTTTTTTTAAAAAGAAAATACAACTTTGTTATATATGGGTCATGAAATTGCATTCATCTGCAAAAGATCTATCTAATTTGCATATTCTTTTAAATATTCATTTTAATTCCCTATTAGTTTTTTTCGGTTTTTTTATGGGATGATCATCTTTAGTTAACTATTACGTGTAATTATATTCATTCAGATATTCTACATGATTTATACTTGCGTAATATTTGCGTAAAAAGGTTATAGTAAACATAAACCTCTTTCTATATATATTTATGCATGCATATATATACATATATATATATATATATATATTTACAAAAATTTACCTACCAAACTCCTCTGTCAGTTTTTGGTCTACAGGCATGAAACTTAATATATAGGGTATTTGAACCCATGCGAAACTTTATATTTGGGTTTTAGCCGGGGAAAATTAGTACAGAAGTGTGAAAATTAAAAAATGAAATTTTTTAGGCGAAAGTTGGATGACAGCTTTACGAATATGCATGCGTAACATAATAGCTATTGGTTCATGGTTTAACCTTGCAGCAAACATGTCTTCATAGCTCAGGCATCTAAATTCTCATCGTGGTTCACGCCGGCCGAGGGTTATGTTTCTTGCTAATGGAGTCAGAGATGGCTTCGTAGCCGGGTTCGAATCCCTCGACCGATAGTAATCGCGACTCCCGATATTGATGATTCCCGAAAGGATGAAATACTAATATTTGTAGGTATTCAAAAAAAAAAAAAAAATCTATAGCAAGACCCTCCCAACCCTCTAAGTGTAGACCGCCCACTATCATGGTAATCTCCCCTAATGCAGTCACATCATAGACTCTTCCCGACGCTATAAATAGGTGGCATTGTGGGAGGTATTGGTAGTGGTTGTGGGGTCGACTAGTATGTTTTGTGAACGCATGGGCATGTGCGTGCGCACCTTTAAATCCAGGTGATGTTGATGAAACTAAAATAAAAACAGATTAGCGATGTGTCAATACCCGACTGAACTTGGGAATCTATTAACTCGAGGTAGAGGAGGCCGATACAGAACAGCCTCAAACCATTTGCTCGCATTAAGATCACTAATTGCTTGCTAATGTTTAAGCAAATAATTAAGCCTGGACACACGTAAATAAAGAGCATTATGAAACTAATTTTCCGTGTCTATAAAGGAAAGAGTTCGTTTTTGTTTTATTTATTTTTATTTTTTTTTTAAGAACTGGATTTAGTCGCGTTTTTTTTTTATTTTATATGCTGAAATAATCTAGAAGAATTTGGTCAGATTTTTATATTTTAATATCTTGTGATATTATGGCTCTTACACTCTGTCATCTGGAAGAGGTTTTAAAGCGAGCCTGCTAACACGCCTGGACTGTGTCAGGATATTTCTTTAATTTTTCGAAAAATACGGATATTTTTTTTTTTTTTTTAAATTTTATTTTTGTCTCTTTAAAAGTTCGGCAGATACGTTTTCACATCTGGATCGGTTTTATTTACCCCCCCTCCAAAAAACAAAAAAAACAAAAGCAAGAAAAAAAAAAAAAAAAAAAAAAAAAACTGTTTCGCCATCCGGAAAGATAACTGCTGATCGTTTTGTGACTATCATCTCTCCCATTTTACGAGAGATAGTTTCGTAGTAAAAAAAAAAAAAAAAAAAAAAAAAAAAAAAAAAGAATAATAAGAAGAAAACTGGACGCCATGGTGATCTCCTACAGCATCCGTACGATCAGATTCAGGTAAATCACTCATATGAGATTATTTATATATATATATATATATATATATATATATATATATATATATATATATATATATATATATATATATATAATGTCTTGGAAGTTTTTTAACCTTTTACAACTATATAAAAAAAAACTTATTTCATTTTTATGTTTTTATCATTCGTTAGAAAACTATTTAGTCAGTAAGTCATTTAATCACCTGCAATCAATGCATCAACTTGCTCTCTCGAATTCGCTATAGTACTAATGTATATTAAAGAGATCATCAGTTGTTTACAATGAAACACTGTTTCGGGGATTTAAAAACAAAACCATATATTAAACCATGGCTCCCCAGCTGTGTTGATCAAACACCACCTCCCTTAATCGTAAGAAGAAAAAATGTTACAGATATTAGACCTAATTTCCTATTCTTAATTGATTTGGCTATCCTATTCCTGTTATAAAAATAAATTCTATATATATACTTATAAGAATGAAATATATATATGATGATGAGAAGGAAAGTATTTCTTCGAAACTCCGGATTAAGGACTATCCATTTATCTAGTGTTTCCTTTTCAGATTAAATACTCATTTCAAAGTGTTTTTTAACATATTTTATTAACTGTTTGCTCATATATATATATATATATATATATATATATATATATATATATATATATATATATATATATATATACTTTGACTTATTGACATGAATTAGATAAAGTTCGGTGAGTCTAATGGTCCATAGTTTTATAGATTACCAACAGGAAATATTTTTACATAAGACAATCCCAGCCAAATAAAATTGCTCAATATACTAGATAGAGCAAATAAAGATTCTAATTTGTATGTTCAAGTTTCATGTAAAGGATCAATTGTCAAATAAAATTAAAAATTGATTGCTTGAATCAAAGAATACAAAGTTTAAATTAATTAAATTAAAATAAGATTTATTTAAACTTTGTTTTTTGATTCAAGCAATAAATTTTAAATTTTATTTGAAAATTGATGCTTTTAAATGAAATTTAAACATATATATATGTATGACAAAAGTCTATATTCCAAATTCCAAGATGCTGTTCATCTTACCGTTTATTTCTTTCAGCATGTTGAAATGTTCAATTCTGACAGCACCTATTGCGTAATCCAGAAACAATTATTTATTATTATTATTATTATTTAGATGTTTTCCGCCCTGATTCATTAATTTAAAAAAAAATAAATAGAAAATTGGGGCATGATTACATAAATCCGATAGATCGAAAGAGTAGTTGCAATTGTGTTTTATGATATTTACACATTTTTTGATTTTCAATATATATATATATATATATATATATATATATTTGTAGTCATCGACATACAGTCCTGTTTTGTTGTATCACAACTCATCAGTGCCGCTAGACTAGCACCTCTCCCAAGCCAAGGATTGCTGACAGTCGGCAGTTCTCCCACTTGACCACGGAAGCGATGCCTGCAAATAAGCTGTCGGAATGTCTATTTTAACCAAACATCTGCCACCACTTTTACAGTGCTTAAATCGCCTGTTTGTAAACAAACAAACAACGAGCTATATATATATATATATATATATATATATATATATATATAGAGAGAGAGAGAGAATTTTTCCAACAGCAAAAGATGTAGTTAAATTCATGCTAGGAAGTTTTTTTTTCTTAATTTTATTTTTATAATCTTTATGTAGTACGTCTTGTATTTTGTTGAATAGCCGAAAACTTCCAAAACAACTCCTCAGAGACAAATATGTTGATAAAATTTTTTGACATATATTAGTGAGATATATATATAAATTTTTTGACATATATTAGTGAGATATATATTCAATCAAAGTATCACAAACAAAAACAAATAACACACATATATATATATATATATATATATATATATATGTGTATATATATATATGTATGTTATTTGTTTTTGTTTGTTATACTTTGAATTCAATTATTTAAACGAAAGTGCATTTTTACCTAAATGTGAGTTTTGAATAATTTTCCTTTTTACCAATTTGGTACCCTCAAATGGGTAGCGGCATATATATTGTTCTAAGTATTATTATCCACTGACATGTGTTTCGTCGTCTATGACTCATCAGAGTGGCTGAATTTAGTGAGATTAAAAATCAGCCACTCTGACAAGTTGTAGATGACAAAACACGTGTCAGTGGATAATTATATATATTCCGATTTCGATACAATTACCAATTCCTTTTTTAATTTCCGATTCAATGAGTGATTCCGATTCATTTAAGATCTCTAAACATTTACGTAAAGTTGGGTTTTTCTATATTATTTTCCAGGTTATCTTGAAAACTCTTGAAATATATGCATGTATCAAATCTCCAAACTAACGTACTTGCAATAACCCTTATCCCTGAGTGGCTTCCGGGCCTTGATAAGTGGTAACCACTGTAAAAAAAAAAAAGAAGAAAAGTATCTTTGTAAATGGCAAAATACAAGTGGAAAGTGATATATAGATTTCAATTTTATTGTTAGTTTTGAAATCAATAAATATTTGTCACATTTTTTCTAATGAAAACCAGCATTGGAAAATAAAGTTTTAAACACAAAATAACCAATACATAAACAATTAAAAGAATCATCCTTGGCATCGGAAAACAAGCACAAATTTTTCAGTTTGGAGGTATCTCTTATATATATATACAAGTTAGAAAAGCATTTCATCCAAGACATGAAAATCGTTAAACAAAATGTTTTTACTATAGGCTTTAAAAATAAAGGTACAAGATTCAATTTGAAATTTATTTATCTCCAAAGTGCACTTTTATAAATTTTACAAAGTAAGGTATAAGAATTTAATTTAAATTGAATCAAAAAATTACCTTGGATTTATTTTATGTAATGTACATTCTGTTGCACTTTAAAAAAAAAATAATTGAAAATTTTACATCTATATCATTAATTGCTAGATGAAAGATGTTTTTAAACTGCAACAAAATGTACATTACATAAAATAAATCCAAGATAATTTTTTGATTCAATTTAAATTAAATTTTTATACTTTTGTAAAATTTATAGAAGTGCACTTTGAAGATAAATAAATTTCAAATTGAATCTTGTACCATTATTTTTAAAGCCTATATTAAAAACATTTTGTTTAACAATTTTCATGCCTTGAATGAAATGCTTTTCTAACTTGTATCTTATCTTTTTAAGATTATATTTTAAAACTCTCCTCTCTATTTCAGTTTGTATTTCTCCTCACACCACAACTTTTTTTTGCAACCCCCTCTTTGTAATACAGGTCTGAATAATGAGAAAATCTGAATTTTTTTTAAATAAAAACTTTAAAATAACTTTTTTAGATTAAATTTTTTTAAAACTTCTTTCAGAATAGAAAATCTTTAAAATTTAATAAGGAACAGATTTCATATAGGTTTCATTAACAAATATTCGGTATATAACGAGATAAATAGAGATGAAAATTTCAAAAGGAGTGTATAACTGGTTACGGTCAATAGTAGTCCTCGCCAGCAAAAGTCTTTGTTATCCTATTATTATTTAAAACATTTTGTGTCCTGCTCTTTCGTGCGAAGAATAATATATATATATATATATATATATATATATATAAAAGGACAATCCACTTTTGTGTTTCCTTTTTGGAAATTAAAGATGTTTTTGACTCTTGTTAAAGTGTTCTTTAACGTTTTATTAACTCTTCGCTTATATCTATATACCTATAAAAGTGAAATTGCCTGTGTGTGTACATTTCCCTACCAAACTACTCTGTCAATTTTCAGTCTACAGACTCGAGATTTTACAAAAGGGTTATTGAGACTTGGGAAAATCTTTTTAATCGGTTTTTGGCCAGAAATTTAGCTGTCAAGGGATCAAAGTTCAACGATTTTGACCTTTGAAAACTCTACCAAACTCCTCCGCCAATTTTGGGTCTAAACAGTTGAAATTTTAAATGTAGGTTACTTGGATGCGGATCAAATTTTTTAATTTGATTTGAGCCCAAAACAAATGTTAAGGGGTCAAAATTGGGGTCAAAGTTTAAAAAAAAAGATTGACCTGTTGTCTCTACCAAATTACTCGGTCAATTTTTGGGGCTAAACATTTGAAATTTTACATAGTGTTCAGACATAAGGCAAGCTTTTTAATTGGATTTTGGCCGAAAATTTGGCTGCCAAGAGGTCAAAGTTCAAAAGAGTTGACCTTTGCAGTCTTTGGCAAACTGTTCAGAAAATTTTGGGTCCAAACATTTGAAATTTTACATAAAGCGTATTCAGACATACAAGTTTTTTTAATCAGTTTTTTGGCGAAAATTTGGCTGCCAAGAGGTCAAAGTTGAAAGAGTTGACCTTTGCAGACTCCACCAAACTCCTTCGCCAATTTTGGGTCTAAAGGCTTGAAATTTTAGATGTAGGTTACCTAGACATGAGTCAAACTTTTTAATATACATATATGTGCACATAAAGTTATGAACAGTATATAGGGCCCGAGCCAAGCTGGGCTGAACTGCTAGTATATATATATATATATATATATATATATATATATATATATATATATATATATATATATATATTTTGGATTGTTCAGATTACTGCTATTATCATCTTAGATGTTATTTTTATAATGTTTCAGCCGATGTAACCTCGGTATATTGTCAAACTCATGGATCTGTAAGGAATCTTGAACAGAACCTCTTATTTCAACACTTCAGCTTGTTCTCATTCGGTCAGCCATGACCGGGTAAAAGTCTGAAATAATTCTTAATTGTATTTTTAGTATTGCCTAACTAAGGATTGAACCTTCAACCTCTAGAAGACTGTCACTTCGAACTAATTAGATTAAATAAAGGGTGTCATTTTTAATTCTGTTAAGGTTATTTAATTTGACAAAACACACCACATTTGAACCCAATCGAGAACCTTTGGAGTATCATGAGGCGACGCCTCTATGCAAGTGGACACCAATTTAAGAGCAAAGATGAGTTGTAGGATGCTCTCTACGAGGTATCGCGAGGAATAACTGTTGACGAAATCACAAATTTCACTAATTCTGTGGTCCGTCTTTTACAAGTCATTCATAAAAAAGAATCGCATATCCCCTACTAATTATGTCAACGTAGAAATTGCTATGTAGTTATTGTGTTCTAAGGATTTTTCCGAGTTCATTTAAAGTTTTAAAATTATTTCAATAAACAAGTTATGGGTATATTGTTTTTTTTTTCTCAATCTCGTTAATAACTTGACACACTGAAATCAACAAATATTCCTATCTTCTGCCATAGTTTCGCTAATACTGCTTTAAATACTTTTATTTTCTGACTGGAGTTGTTGAATAGTATTGTAAGCACTTTCTCAAAATTTCATCGGGGTTTATTCACTCGTTCCTTAAATATAAAAAAAAATGTAAACTCGTTAATAATTTGATACACGGTGTATAATTATTTTATATAACGAGTTGAATATTTTCTTGAATATAGTCAAAAAAAGAATGTCTATATTTTCTTACCAAATTAATAAATTGACTGGCTGAAAACCAGACGCCTCCTCCTCCTCCGAAACCTGACCAGTTGACCCCAAGAGAAGTGTTTTTTTTTTTTCTTATTTATTAGGTATTATTCCTCCCGGACAACATAGTTAAAAAAATATATACAAACTTTGTGGGATTTTGTTTAAAAGTTTTTTTTTTAAACTTTTAGCTGGACATACAAATACAGTGGGGGTCAAAAGAGTTCGCAGACCTATTTTTTCTCGATTTCTTTATTAATTTTGCTTTATTTTTCGCTTTGGACTCTTCCATAATTTGCTTGTTGCCATTCTGGTTCGTTCCATTACTACATTTTACGATAAAAGCCAGAATTTAATAATAGTTTGACATTTTCCACTTTTCAGTTGAGCCAAAAGTTTATGCAGGTAATCTTAATTTATTGATAATGGCTAAAGGAAAGATGTTGACAGGTAGGGAGAAGGGTGAAATTGTTACATTTCTTGCTGCAAAGAAATCTACATTGGAAATTTCGAAAATTTTGAAACAAGATCATCGAACTGTGAAGCGTTTCATCATTGACAGCAAAGATGGAAGAAAAAAGCATAAAAGTGGCAGACCAAAGGTGACTTCAACACAAGATATTAGAAAAATCAAGAGGAGTTTGTTAGCAAGCCCACACATCACAAGCAAAGCTATTTTCGACCATGCAGAAGTGTCTGGCATCTCTAAAAGGACCCGAAATCAGATTTTGAAACAGATAGCCGACCAGAGAACACAGACAAAAATGTCCTCCTTTAAGTAATATAAACTGTCAGAAGCGACTAGCATGGGCCACTAAATATTTGAAAACTAATTTTCAAAATGTTCTCTGGTCTGACAAGGCCAGAACAACCCTCGACGGCTCCGACGATTGGGCCAAGGGATGGCTTCTTAAAGGCAATAGCCCATGCTTGCGATTCAGACGTCGACAGGGAGGAGGAGGAGGAGGAGTGATGATTTGGGCTGGTATTATTGGAAGTGATTGTTGGTCCTGTTCTTGTCCCTGACTGTGTCAAAATGAATTCTGTGAACTACTGCAAGATTTTGGAAGCAAATTTATTGCTCTGGTTGAATTCACAAAATGATGCTCTCAACCGGAATCTAATTATCAAACAAGACAATGCCCCAAGCCATGCTTCTCGGTTCACAAAAGCTTGGCTTTCAGACAAGGGGATCTCTAGTGAACGTCTGATAGACTGGCCACCTCAGAGCCCGGATTTGAATCCGATAGAGAACCTCTGGTCGATTCTGAAGAGGAAGGTTTACGAAAACGGGCATCAATACCATAGTAAAAAAGACATTTGGAAGAGAATTAAGAAGGTATCTTCTGAAATCACACCTCAACAAGTGCATACATTAACATCCTCTGTTGATAGGAGGCTGATTGTTTTGATTAAAAATGGAGGAAAGTGAATAAAGGGTTAAATAGTTTAATAAATTCGTATTGTCCTGTTAATTGTTATTTGAGTAATAACTGTTGTTTTCTTGTAATATGTTATCAATATATGGTACTATAATCATGATGATACAATTTTTCGAATTATATCATGTTTAAAAATGGTATTTATTGCGGATAAATGAGTGCTTGCAAACTCTTTTGGCCCATATTCCTTCCTGAAATCATTTAAAGATCCATACCCCCCCCCCCAGTGTATGATTATTTGGTTTTCGTTTCTATGAAATTACTTCATATATTTGCATATGAGTGAGTAACATAGTTATTATATTGGAAAATACTGAAGCATAAATTTATCAATTCATACAATTTGCAAACACTTTTGACCCTCACTGTACATATACACACAGACAGCAGTTCTTTTATATAATAGATTAAAAAAAAAATTTACCTTTTGATTTTTTTTACCTCTTTTTGATTTTTTTCCTTTAAGAATTTTTCACCTTTTGTTTTAAAATTCTTATTGCATTTTTGGAATTTTTTTATATCTAAAAATTTTTTTTTACTTTTTACCTTTTAAAATTTTTTTACTTTAAAAAAATTTTTTTTTTTACCTTTTTTAAAAATATTTTTTTACCTTTTTTCTTTAAAATAGATTTTTTTTTTACTTTTTTTTTTTTAATTTTTTTTTTTTACTTTTTTTTTTTAAATTTTTTTAAAAATTCAAAAAAGTTTTAACTATTTTAATAGTTAAAACTTTTTTGAATTTTTAACTTAAAAAAAATTTTGTTTTTACTTATTTATAATTTTTTTACACCATATTTTTTTTTTTTTTTTTTTTTTTAATAACCTTTTTTAAATTTTATCTTTTTTTCTTCCTCCAAAGCAGAGAAGGTGAAGGTTCCAGCCTGGCCGGATCACTCCTGAATTTCCCGCCCAAGTCGGAGGTTACCTCGGTGATCGTGGATGGCAAAGAGGTTGTGCTCATCGATGCAGATACGTATTCGCAAGTAATGGATGAAATTGCTTTACTCAAGACGAAACTAGGACAATTGACGAGTGTCATTCAGGTAGTACACTATCACCATTAATATCACTAAAACCAAAAAAAAAAACTAAATCACTACCGTGCTTATTTTGCCCAATTGGAGGTAACAAGCAAAGATAATCACTTTCACATAATAGTAAGCTTAGGTAAATCTATATCTATATATATATCGATATATGTATGTATGTCTGTACGTTTATATATATGTATATTGATGCTAGCACACATGAATGTATGTATAATCAATTTCAGATATCCACATAGTGTTGGTTATTGCTGCTGTGGTTAGGACAAAGACTTATATACGAAAATATACATTTTTATTGCTTATTCTTCTGAGTTCATTGGCAGCTTTTTTACCGATGTAAATTTGAGCTAATTAATATAACATTTTTGGATACCCAAACATTCACAATTGCAAGGCCCATTCTAGGATTTCGCCTAAACACTAGGTTTATTGTTTAGCAGAATAGTTTATCATAGGAAATGGTATTTTATTTTTCTATAATGACCGCAATTTTGTGGGGGAAAAAATTATTTTATTCTTTAGATGGAGTGATTAGTAGATGTTTGCATCAAATCTATGTATATTTATTTTCCAGGCCAGATGGCTGTGTGTCAGTCAGGTTTTATTTCTTCTGGCCAGTTACGTCCATACCAAGATTCAACAGTATCAAAGCAATACCTATATAATGCCTTATATTAAATGATTAAATGAGCAGGGAGACTTGACGTTGTTTAGGATTTGATTAAGGATCGACAAGTGTCTTCCAATACTTTCATTGTCATCAAAATTCGGTGAAATTGCCCTTTTTTTTTTCCTCCAATCAAATCGATTGATTGCCTGCCCAAGTCAGGACCTACTGTGATACACCAGGAGGAAGCTTCACATGCTCATTGCAGTGACTTAGTCTACATTGCACTGTAAAGAACTTACTGTTGATTTTATTAAATTATTGTTATACAATGGTTCGAACTAAAGTTTAAAATGCAAAAGTCAAATATCATGGTTCAATTCTGCTTTAAACAGAAACATTCATTTCAAACATGCCCCTGTCATATCAAAGAATTTACTGTTCATTTTATACGTCGGGCCCTTCTGCTTCTGTGATAAGTGTTTTTCAATACTTTCACTGTCATCGAAATTGTTGAAATTGCCCCCCCTCCTTTTTTTTTTAATCAAATTGATTGATTGCCTGCTCAAGTTAGGACCTACTGCAAGCACCAGATTAACTAACTACAACATGGTTATCTTCAAGTCCAATGTAAACAAGTTCTTGTTGAGACGTCCTCTTAAATAATTAAATTGTACACAATTTCTACCAATAACGATCACTGTTGTCTTTGTAACTACTGTGCACTTGTTAACTCTTATTCTTGAGTGGCTTTTGGGCCTTGACTACCTGGTAAGAAAAAAACAAAAAAACAACAAATGAATCGCACTAAGGATTGAACATGCAACCTCCAGAAAAGTGTCATTTAGAACTAAATTACACAAAGTACTTTATCCATTACGCCTAAGTTACTTGATACATCTGAAGAAGGTCAGTGTTACATCGACTGAAAAATTATGAAAAATAACACTCAAGATGAGAACAGTAGTCCAAATAATACAAATTATTAATCCTCCTCTCAAAAATTAAGAAACCTGACTCCATGATGAGGTTTGATCAAAATGAAATATACTTATCCGTGTATCCTAGTTAATGTAGTTTCAAAAAATATATAGTTGTGAGTGTGGAGGGAGGGGTCTATTTTGAACACCCTAGAAGGAGATTGTAAATAAAGAATCAGAAAAGAACTATAGCCTTATATACTAAAAAAAAAATGACTCGTTTGGTCACCCACTAAGTTAAGATTGTTTTAATCAGGAAAAAAAAAGTGAGTTTGCAAAGCCAGTTAATTTTTTTTTTTTTTTTTTCAAGTAAATACAAAATTAGTTTTTCTATTCACTATCATATTTTCTCTCTTTTTCTCTCCAGGTATGATTAAATAGTACTACTGCTTGTGACGATATTTCCTATTTATAATTAACAATCTCTTTATTCTGTTCTTTCTTTAACGTTGCTATATAATTTCGATTCATATTGATGTCCATTTACTAAAAACTAACCGCTCGAATTTGTTTGTAACTATTTCGTTTTGACATAGTTGAAAATTTTAACCTATTAAACTATTTGAATTTCATTTGTATTTCTGTCATCTCCTAAACTCTTTTCATTTTCTGATATAAGATTATATCAGCAGGATTTTTTTTTTAAAAGTGGTGGTGGTGGGGTCTAAATAGCAGTAAAGCTGACAAATAAAACTTTGATTCTGACTAGCCAATTTCCATTTATTTTTTTTTACACCTTGTTATTGGTGAGAAACTAACGTATTTCATTACAGTTTCTTAAAAAAAATTAATCTGGTTTTGAAGTTTGCTGATTATGGAGACATTCTTTAGCTAAAACTCGAGTATAAAGTTTCGCATGGGTTTGAATACCCTATATATTAAGTTTCATGTCTAGACCAAAAACTGACAGGAGTTTGGTAGGCAAAACTTTTAAGCAAATATATACACATATATATATATATAGAAAGAGGTTTGTAGATACTATAAACTTTTTACACAAATATTATGCAAGTATAAATCATGTAGAATATCTACATGAATATAATTACACGTAATACTTAACTAAAGATGATCAACCCATAAGAAAACTGAAAAAAAAACAACTAATAAGGAATTAATTAAAATGGATGTTTAAAAGAATATGCAAATTAGCTAAATTTTTTGCTAGTGAATGCAATTCCACGACCCATATATAACAAAGTTGTATTTTCTTTTTGAATAAAAAGAAAAGGGGTTTTATTAGGAATATGAATACATAACAAAAAAAACAAAACAAATTTATAGGAGTATTTGAACAGCAGTGTGAAAGGAAATTTGGCATAGTCGCAAACATTTTCGACTTCCATGAGCTGTCTTCAGGCGAGTGATGAAATTAAAAATTGCGTTTGATGAATATATTGAAAAGTCGATTAAAGTCATTTAAAATCATTAAGCGTGCCTTCACTCTCATATTGAGCCTGATTGATGATCGGCTTGTTTATGCAAATGAGTAGGGCTTCGATAGTTGGGAGGTGCAGCTTACAACGTGAAACGGCTAAAATAGTGGTGTTTTTTTGTTTTTTTTATTAATATTTTTCTGGATTTATTTTTGGAGGTGTCATGTGCTGATAAATAAAACTTTGATTCTGACTAGCCAATTTCCATTTATTATTGTTACACCATGTTATTGGTGAGAAACTAACGTATTTTATTACGATTTATTAAAAAAAAAATTAATCTGGTTTTGCAGTTTGCTGATTATGGAGACATTTTTAAATAAACACTAAATGAACAAGGAAGAATAATTTTTTTATAAAAAGTTATGATTCCTGAATTTCCACTTTTTTTTCATTATTATTTAATTATTTATTTTTTTTTTAGCTAACCTCAACCGTATTAGTTAATTTCTTAATTGAAATAGTTGCAAAATTTGATATCTCATATTCTTCTGATTAACTGAACACAGTTTGCTTCAAATAAATTTGCAAAATTTTGTGAATTCTACTCAATTGAATATATTACCACATCAGCATATCATCCGTGGTCAAATGGACACAAACTTTCTTCCAAAATTACGACATTAAATAACCCAAAAAGGGTTGATGTGCCATAAAATCAAACATCAAGAAAGGCATTTTCCTTAGTAATGGGTGTTGTATTGGGTTACTTATCTCCCTTGCAGATCATCACTGAATGATTTCATTGCATAAATTAGCTGCTAGACAGTGCATCAAAAATGCATATAAATTGCTTGATTGAATGGTGATACAATTATTTGTATTTATTTCATATCTTGTACCTTCTTTTTATAAAGTTAATTGGTCATCTTTTTTTTTTTTTTTTTTTTTTTTTAACTTTTTAAATCATTACTATATATTGGGTCCAATATAATATAACAATAAATATAAAATCTGCATTAATCAAAATATCGTATTTAAGCGTATTTTACAACCAGGCAATGCCGGATGACCTGCTAGTATACTAATATATATGTGTGTGTGTGTATATATATATATATATATATATATATATATACATGATGATGATTGCTGCATCTTTCCAGATGATCGCCGTCACATTGAGTTCTCCCAATCTCGTCGCCCATGCCATCTCAGATGACTCTGCACTCCTGCCGCAGATTTGCACATCTTGAAGCAGATGTGACATACAAATTGAGCAATTTCCATAGAGTTGACTTCCTCTGGAGGTTGAAGGGTATTTCTATGAACAATCACGTCTTCTTAGACCAGCAGTAGACTTGCAAACTTTGCTGCATGCTAAACAGATCATTTGGTTCAGACTAACAGGTGCAAAGTTGACCTGAACATGAGTTTTGTGCAACTTAAGGTGATTGATGTAGCCAGCACTCGTTCACAAGTGTCGCATTTCCAGTTCTGTGTGTCATGGTTAAGACCATCAATTGTCTGTGCGTATATATATATATATATATATATATATATATACACCCACACATTAGGTATATTTACTTGGCATTGCCAGTTTGCTAGTGAGTAAAAAAAAAAGAAAAAGCCACTTGTTTATGAAGAAATATGTTTGTGTGACTGTCATATTTTAATTGAATTATTTTGTGAAATAAAAATTTTTTAAAGAAGCTTTTTAATATTGTTACACACACACACACACACAAAATTATTATTGAAGAATTCAAAGTTGACTAGTTGGTATAATTGCATTGAGTAACTTTAGTCTGTTTTGTTGGGCAAGGAAAAACTTCTCCATTTTTTAAAAGTTTTCTTAGCCGAAATAAGTATTTTCAGAAAGAAACTAATGCAAAATAAAATAGATATATATATTAGAAGAGCGTTCTCCACATTAACCCAGAATAAATCCAAGGGAGATAATTCAGTCTTTATGTATATGATAGTTTCCTTGAATTTATTTTTGTGTGTTATCAGAATGTATCTCCATTCTAACAGATTTTTTAGTTGGAATATGTATTTTCAGAAAAAAGCAATAGATTTTAAAAATCTTGAATAATAAATTTATGAAAAGTGTACTTAATTTATTTTCCTCCCCACTAGGACAAAGTTAGACAAAAAAAGTTGTTTTTAGTGTGAGAAAAATCTAGCTCTCTAAAAAGGGGCACTCTGGATTGGAACAAACAAAACTATACAATTTACCTCGATTTACAAAAAATTCTCCTTCACTAACCGAGGATAGAATAGGGTAAGTGTAGCATCAAAACAGATACTACACTTTTTTCTACTCCATATATATATATTCTGCCTTCCCCCTCCAAAGGACAGTATGGACAGATCAAAGAAGACCTGTATGCTGTACCTAATGCAGAATTCACTCTGAAGAGATTCAGCCATCTTCCTCCAAGGGAGGAAGTGTCATGTGACTATTGAATTTACAAGCGATCTCGTACTACTTGTATATCCGGATCAGGGGAGATGACAGTGTTAGATTTTGATTTTTTTTTTCATAGAGAATTGTCACTGTTCTCTCATTTACGGTGCCTGGTATTCCCAAAGGGTCACCCATCTGCTACTGACCAAACTGAACGTTGCTTAACTTTGGTGATATAATGAGAATCGGTCTACTAACGTTATTATTCCCTAGATCAAATAAACAATTATATTTATATTCATGTGTGTCCATTTCTTATGTTTGGTATATACATATACATAAATATATAAGTATGTATGTACATATATAGATATATTATATGCACACAGCAAGATTATTATACACCCTAACCACTCATCAATTGTAATATACTATGTCTTTTTTTCTATATTTATATTTAAAAAAAAAATATGCATGATAGTGTTTATGGTCATCCGTAGTGATTAAAAAAAAAAAAAAAAATTTTTTTTTTTTTTTTTTTTTTTAGTAGAATTTTTTAATTTTTTATTTTGGTACTTGTACAGTTTAATTAAGACATTAAAAAATGAAAATATTGAAACAAGTTTATATTGTACGTATCAGTTATGGAATGAAGTTCTCCCAAAAAAATTTTTTACTTATTTTCATCAAGTAGTTTTTTTTTTTTTTTTTTTTTTTTTACAGCAAAAGAGAACAATTTGTTATGATACCGAGCAAAAGGTTACATTTTTATAAAGAAAAGCTAGTATCAAAGATGGGGAGGGTGTGCCGGTGCTTTAAACTGAGTTATCTCCCCATGGTGTGGTCAAAAACTTCCAAGATGGCTACCTTCAACACGCTGTCATAAAAACATGTATTTTCTGCTGTAAAAAAAAAAACTACTCAATTAAATTAAGTGATATTTTTTTTTTATTTTTTTTATTTTTATTTTATTTATTTATTTTTTTTTTTGAGATCTTCGGTCCAAAATGGATAGGTAAAATATAACCTTTTTTTTTTTTTGATATTTTTTTTTTTTTTTTTGATGTCTTCATTAAGCTGTACAAGTACCTTTTATTTTTAATATATTTTTTCAATATTTGTCTTGCGAATACTGTGTGCTCATAGATAAGCGGAATGTATAGAAAAATTGTTTCAAATTATTTTTTTTTGGTCAGCATGCAGTTGTTGTTGTTATGTCATGCGTAAGACCAATTTCACGTCTGAACAGTAACGCACTACCAATTATATGTATTTATATATCTATATTTTGTATATTTTGGCAGCAAGTCATTATTCAAGCACGTCTGATTGAACACGACAGAGTTAATTTTTCCCGATTTAACTGGATATCTTTTCCATTTGCCGAATAGTCTTTTTTTTTTCAGCTGGCATATTGTATAAAATGGCACCCAAAAGTTGTTGCTCAGCCATATTCTTTTCCAGCGCTTTCTATCAGTGTAACAATCGCTCCTGATGATAATCGGATACACCGATAGAAAGCGCTTGAGAAGAATATGGCTGAACAACTACTTTTGGGCGCCATTTTATACAACATGCCAGCTGAAATAGAAAATGACCATTCGGCAAATGGAAAAGATATCAAGAAAAATCGGAAAAAAGAATAACCGTCATGTGCAGTCAGACCTGCTTGTATATATAGCTATCTCTATAATTGCCTGTTCGTGTATGTATGTGTGGATTTCTTGTAGAAAGAAAGGTTAGAGAGTCTACATAAAAATTCAGTGTTTATATGTAAAATTTTTCGGGGAAGACATTAGTCTCCAAATGTCCCCCTTATGGGAGCTGTTTTTGTGTGCCCACACCTCCTCTAAAATTTCAAATACCTATTTAATGATATGAAATTTATTTAGTGATTTAATGAAATTTAATTTAAACTTAAAAATGCAAACGTGCCAATTTTGGCAAACTTCCCAAGATTTGAGAACCCTGATTCCAAGGAAAATGATGGTTCAAACATTCAAATTTTATGAACAAAAATATAAGTAAACTGTTGCCATAGTACAGTTAAAATTGAAGTGAGACAATATCTTTCAAATGTTCTTAAGTTAGTATTTTTTTTAATATATTTTTAGGTAAGATATTTTTCTTTTTTTTTTTAAATTATATATGTATACTTTTTAATGTTTTTTATACATTATTTTGAATTAAATTCTTCCCTATCAACCTGTTTAAATATTTTTTATATAGTCTTATTATATACTAGATTGCCCGGGTGTTTGGGAACGGGGGTAGATTAAAGCAACCCTGTTAAAAAAAACGTTGGCCGGGTGTTTGGAGGTGTAAAAGAAAAAAAAAGTTTTAGTAGGAAGGTTGGCTTGAACCTTGAAGCCTTGAGGCGAAGGTGAAAACGAAATGAAAAAAAAAACCCTGAAACCTGGTGGGAGAAAGTTAAGTTGTGTGATGTTTGACCTTGAAATATGACGCGACTGCAAGCCAGTTTTCGCTTTTTTTTATATTGAAAAAGCATAATGAAAACGCGGCGATCGAAAAAAAAAACCCCAAAAAACCTCAAAAATAGCACGTAAAAGTCAGGCAAATTAAAAACAGACGCAACCCCTGGTCATAACTTGTAGATATTATGATTTAGACATTATATAAAAAGTTTTAAGGAGTGAGCCGACCGAGAAGCCTGGCGAAAAAAGCCTTTGGCGGACATACACAAAAATGCAAACACACTAACACACATTTTCGCTTTTATATATAGATTAGCAGGGAGGAGGTGTAAAATATGCTTAAATATATTTTAATTTGTGCAGATTTTGTCTTATTACAGAACCAATTTGTTATTGAATATTATATATATATATATATATATATATATTATTTTTCTTTATGTAAATATAGTCATATCTTGCTATGATGTGCAGACCGTTTCGATCATCATGATACTAAGTTCCTTTATATATATATATATATATATATATATATATATATCGTTTTTAGATCCCCGAAACAGTGTTTCATGGTAAACAACTGATGATCCCTTGAAAGATAAATTATTGTTATTATAGTAAATTCAAGAGCGAGTTGATGCAGTGATTGCAGGTGATTGAATGACTTACTGACTAGATGGTTTTCTAACGAATGATAAAAAATATTTTTTTTGTATAGTTTTAAAGGTTAAAAACTTCAAAGACTATATATATATATATGAAATAAAAGTTGAGGTATAAAATAAAATTTAAGAGAAATTTGAAAAACCTGTAAGTGTCGAATATAATAAAATCATTTATTTATTTATTTATTTTGTTAGTCCGATATTTTGCTAATAAATAGTCTCTTCATGGTAGGAAGCCCAATCTGCAAGAGTTTCATTTTTCCAATTTTGGTGTTACAGCGGAGGCAATGCCTCCCACAAAAAAAAAAAAAAAAAAAAAACGAAAAATACAGGAAATGTGGATTATATATTTAATCTTAAGTATTTTTGAATGTTTCCTAGTTGGTTAAAATGCAGTTGAGTTAAATATAGGATGCTAAAACCATATAGGATAAAAAGAAAGCTGCGACGTAATTGTTTTAAATCTGACAAAATGTAAATGATAGTAATTCAAGTAATGGGAAATGGCATGTGTAACTTTAAATTGAATAAATGATTCATAACAATGCATGGTGATTCAACGGCCATAGTGATTTAGCGCTGCGGTGTTCGTTTTTTTTTAATGTTGGTGTATAATCCAGAATAATAGAATGTCATGGTTGCAGCCAATGAGAATAGGCAAAATGTTATGGGGGAGAAATCATTATTTTTGAATAGTGAAGTGTACTGGTAGTTGTAAGTGTATGCGTGTGCAATCCAGTTAATAAGAGTGTCAGGTCAATATAGTTATAATGGTTATAGAAATACCCGGTCCTGTCTTGGAGAGTGGGAGGACTTTTCAGTAAGAGAGGGAAGTATGAGCTACTTTGTATTTAGATCTTGGCAATCGTGATGATTTCGCTTCTAGGAAAAAAGGTAAGATTTTATTATAATGGGTAAATGTGTCTGTAACGGCGTTCAAAAGTTACATAAGATGGTGGGTAAAAGTTTAGACAAAATATATTTGTATGTGGCATCTGTTATTGCAAACCTATCATAACCTGGTCCAGCAAGGAATTTCTGCAGTCAAATTATTATTAGTTTTTTTGGAAAAAGAAATCCAGCAGAGTGCTCAATTAAAAGGAAAATTCGAAAAATAAGAGAATATTTATATTTTGTATTTTGTGTACAGAAAGTTGTTAGATGAGATAAGTCATTGGTACCGTCGGTTTCAAGCCCGATAATTAGGACCGTTTAAGATATCCTTATCAAGCTCTTTTCAGCCAATATTCATCTGGTTATATTTGTTAGTTGAACCAATTTCTTTGAAACTCTGCAGATTAAAGAAACGTTAATATTTCTTATTTGAGTATCCTATCCAATAATAAATTCTTGTAAAGTATAATTTACAGTTTTACATTTCTGTTCTTCTGTGACAAACTCTATTTTTTATTTTGGTTGTATTGAGCTTTTTTATTTGGTTGGGATTATTATATGAATATTTATATTCAAGTTTACAGAAGCTTTTTGTTTGTAAACTTAATTTTTACTTCATGATATATATATATATATATATTTGTAGTCCTAGACACACAGTACTGTTTTGTTGTATCACAACTCATCAGTGCTGCTAGACTAGCACCTCTCCCAAGCCGAGGATTGAACCTAGAACCATCGCACTGACAGTCATAGTTCTACCCATTGACCCACGGGAGCGATGCCCGCAAATAACCTCGACAAATGTCTATTTTAAAAAAAAAAATTCGTCCACCACTTTTATAGTGCTCAAACCGCTTATTTACAAACAAACAAACAGTGAACCTTGCATTTTTCAGTCAATTAAGTAGCGGATGAGATTATTTATGACAGTGCTCTACCCATAGAGCGGGGGGGGGGCTTATATATATATATATATATATATATATATATATGATAGAAAAATGCGAGCATGAAAAGTAATATGGTTAAGCTTAAACATGGAAAAGTAAAGGACTAGTCGTTAAAACTGGAAAAGAAAAGGACAAGATATTCTAGAAAAAATATAAATTTATAACTTAAAATATTGCAGCATTAAGAATTGATTAAGAATAATGTTATAAATTGAATTAAAAAAAAAAAAATTATAGAGTAAATGTCATTAAAAATTTGCAAAAAGTATTTTTCAAAATATATTTTAAAATTATCACAAACTTTTGCACCTAATAATAATAATAATATATTAAGTAAGCAAAACCCCAACACAGTGGTAGTATTCATTTGCTAATATTTAATTTTCTCTACATGGACATATTTGATGGAGGGAAAACACAAACACTTTCAAATCTACCTATTCTTGTGGCTATTAACGATTTATCTATATAAAGCTAGGCATGTGTATATATTTATATAACTGTATGTACAGAATTTCCTCCTAAAATAATTAACCTATTATTAGAAATTTTGAAGCATAAAAGGTTCAAATGTGGGCTATATTTAGTTTTTATATAAAAGGGAGTAAAACAAAGTTTATAAAACAAACTATATGAAAATTCAGATGTATCCGATTTCTGTGAATATTTTAACAATAATTAGTGAACGTCAATAACAATTATTTATTATTACTTGATTATTTTTATTACTGATTATTTATTTATTATTTGATATTATTTAATATTTATTTTATTACTTAATATTTATTTAATATTTATTATTATTTAATATTTATTACTTAATATTTATTTTTATAATATTTATTTTATTAATATTTATTTATTATTATTTAATATTTTTTAATATTTATTTTATTACTTAATATTTATTTATTTTATTACTAAATAATTATATAAAAATAAATATTATTTAATATTTTTTAATATTTATTTTATTACTTAATATTTATTTATTTTATTACTAAATAATTATATAAAAATAAATATTATTTAATATTTTTTAATATTTATTTTATTACTTAATATTTATTTATTTTATTACTAAATAATTATATAAAAATAAATATTATTTAATATTTTTTAATATTTATTTTATTACTTAATATTTATTTATTTTATTACTAAATAATTATATAAAAATAAATATTATTTAATATTTTTTAATATTTATTTTATTACTTAATATTTATTTTTATTACTCAAGATTTATTTATTATTATTTAATACTTATTTTTATTACTTGGATTCATCGCACTACTATTCTCATCTTGAGTGTGATTTTCACAACGTTTTGATCAATGAAACTTCCGACCATCTTCAGGTCTGTCTTGTCGAATTCGGGAATGTTTATGTCGAACGTGGGGATTTGGATGTAATTTTGATTGGAACCCTTTATTTACTTCACGGGGGTAGCGTGCTCTTGTTCCGTGACTGGATAGAGGTCCTAAGTAATTCACAATTGTATTTTTCGGTCGCCCACACTGAGGATTGAACCTTTAACCTTCAGAAGAATATCACTTTTACAATAATTATTCAACATCAATTGATAAATATTTTCCAAATTTCAGTTTTTAAAAAATTATTTTAAAGGGTCTTTAGGGGCCATAACATTGGCACAACCTCCAATTTGAAAATTCAAGTATTTTAGATTTTTATTAAATTTGATCCATAGTCATTGGTAGGGCTGTGACAACAGCATATTCTTTTTCGTTTTTCATCTCAGGTATATATCCATTATATCTTATATGTTTTTATGTGCAGTGATATGATCCTCGGTTGATTGTGTCTGTGTTGGATATATACTCGAGAGTCAAAACAATGAAAAGAATATGCTGTTGTCATAGCCCTAGTCATTAGACAACAATTAAGCAAAATTCCATTAATTTTAATTTATTCTTGGGATCCTTAAGCTTAAGCATTGATTTTGTTTAGAGATTTTCTAGAATCTAAATCATGTAATGGATTTTGGATTTTTTAAATGAAAATCTCCCCAAACAAGGCATGAAGCCACTTGATGTAAGGAGCTTAGAAAAGACTAAAGAAATTACTTCTTATCGATGAATAGATTCTAATCTATAAGCTTTGTGTGGTTAGATTCGAAAGCAGAAAACAGCAATTCTTCATCCTTTGTCAGAAATATCATTCATGGATTGTGAGGACTAAAGGACAAAATTAGAGAAGAGAGTTACAAGGCTACTAAAAGTAAACCGAAGATCCACTATGATTAAAATAAGGATTCTAGATACGAGGTTTAGTATCACTGAATCTTGATTGTAATTTTTTGTAACATTGGTGCAGAACTGTTCCAAAGTGTAGGATGAATATGAAAGAAAACGATCTGCTGAAGCATTATGTAATCAAAGGATTACAATATTTATTTATTATTTATTTTTACTTAATATTATTACTATTCAGGGTTCTACATTGCGAGTGAAACAGTCGCATTTACGAGTGATTTTTCAAAGTGGCGACTAGAAATAATGAAACACTTTTGCCGATTGTATTTCTTTCACTGACAATCTTCTAAAACTCACTACTGCGTGAAAAATATCTTTTCAACTTTTTTTTTTTTTTAATAAAAAGAACAAAGTTAAATTAGTTAAACAATAAAAGTTTAATAGAACAATATACTTTCTTTTTTTTTTAACGAAGGTTGTTTAAAAAATATCTGAAGAAATTAGAATGTTTATACCTTCAAGTATCAACATAAAATTTGTTGTATATTTAGAATTACACTTATATATATATATATATATATATATATATATATATATATATATATATATATATAAATCTTTATGATGTACATACTTGTCACAGAATGAAAACGTCATATTCTAAAAATCACGTGGGTTTGGCTAATAACTTTTCTATTTGGCTAGTAAACGGAAATATTTAGTTGTCAAGGGTCAACTCAAGATAAATTTGTCTGTAGAGCCCTGATATAAATCTATTATTACTTAATATTTATTTTTATTGCTTAATAGGTATTTTTTATGACCTGCCCAGGCGTATTATAACACCTTCAACCATCCCATGTTATGAACGGCTTTCGGATTACCCCCCCCCTCCCCATTTTAAGAACGGCTTTTGAGGTTGGGGGGGGTGTTTATTCCGAAAGCCGTTCCTAACATGGGGTGGTTGGGGGTGTTTATAATACGCTGGGAGCATGTCGTAAAAATTTACCGCTTAATATCTATTTTTATTACTTAGTATTTATTGTTATTCATTATCATTTAATATTACTTAGTATTTATTACGGTCTGCAGAAGTATTATGCAATCGAAGGATAACAATACAAATAACAAATTTCTAAAATAATCCTCAATTTGATGATGAAACCGTCTTAAGTTTTCAAGCAAATCTTGCAGGATTAGTTTAACAATGTAACTTCAATTTTCGGATTAGTGAGATCTGGCGGGCACAGAATATTTTTTTTTTTTTTTAAATCAAGCAGATGTTTTCAATGAAACTTGCAACCTTTTTCCCTCTGACTTCTGATCACTAAATTATGAAAATTATGTTTGCACAACAACCTTGACCTTTTATCGTGATAACTTTTGAAATAACGCAGCCTGGTGGTAGCCGAGTGGACTAGAGGTTTAACTTTGGATGCCTTTTTATATAAGTTTATAAATAGGTTTGGGACGATTAACCGAAATCAGGAATCAGAAAAATTCAGAACTTTTTGAAGGATCAGAATTGGAAACATTTTAACTTAATTTCTGATTCCAAAAACGATTCTTTTTAAAAATTTAATTGGCGTATATTCGAATATTACCACCAACACAATTTTGAATAATTACAAGCATGAAGATACAAATTTAAAAAAAAAAAAAAAGGTTTCATGCATGGAATTATTTCAGTTGCAGCTACTCGGCCCTATGATAATGTACTACTAAGGCGATACATACATGCCTTGAAACACCTTGCGAATAACAAGAATATCTTCAGCTGATAAAGGGGTGTTGTAGTAATCATGGAAAAACACATTTAAAGAAAATATCTACACTATTAGCAGATGAAAATACTTATGCAGCCACTAATTTAAAAACCGTTAACCAAAGCATTGAAACTTTTAATATATATATGTATATAGATTTTGGTTTGCACGGTACCCAAAATGGCCGGCCTGTAACAACGCGGGGATGGAATTCCTTTTCCCCCAAACGAACGCACCAGGTTTATCATGTACAAAATTATCTTTTTGTTGGTAACATTGAATGGAAATCACATCTGATGAGTTGGTGGGAAAGGAGATTTTCTGAAAACACAAAATCATAAAATTGCCATCCCATTAACGAAACTGCTGTAATGAAGAGAACCAGAATGAAATAAACGAGTTATAAAAAAGAATAAATGTAAGTCTTTGAATTTGAACAAAGTTTTGTACTATAATATATATATATATATATGTGTGTGTGTTTTGTGTAAGAGTAAGCTCCCTATGTACTCCTAAACAGCTGGCCCGATTTTTTTAAAAAAATCATAGAAATGTACTTTATGTATCTAGCAGTGTTCTTAGATGGGTTTTGTATTGGAATGTCTTCAATAAGTATCGATAATCGAAAAAAAAAAATCCGATAACAGAAAAGTGATTTTTGACTCGAGTTAACACCTTACTCAGTTAAACATCAAAAATACATTTGAGAAGTTTTATTACAGCACAAGCAGAAATGCTTAACATATAAAATCAACAGTAGACAACAATGTATTGTAGACCAAGTCACTGCAGAGAGGTATGTGAAGCTTCCTCGCATTGCACTACGGTGGTTCCCCAATAAGGGCAGGCAATTAATCAATTTGATAGAAAAATGGACGATTTCACAACGATTTTGATGACAATAAAAATAGGGGCGGTTGAAACATTAATCATCATTCAATCCCAGGCAACGTCAGGTTTCCCTGTTAGTATATGTGCGATATTCCGATTAAATACTCTCTCTGACTGTTTACTATGAATGCCTATCGACATGGCATTTATAGGTACTTAATTCCCTTTAGTTCTTGTGTTAATTGCTAGTGGTCTTGAGGTGGAATGTGAGTCTACAGTCAAGGGTGGCTTTGTGACTGGGTTTGAATGTCCCGACCAGAAGTAATTATCACTCCCTACACTGATAATTACATAAGCATGAAACACTCGTGTGTGTAGAATTGTGAATATTTATTTTTTTAAAAAAGTAGAGAGAAAGAGTGTCTTTTAAAAATGTACTCACACTTCGAATGACGATAAAACGTTTATTTATGAACATAGAATGAAATGGAATAGTTTCAAATAAAGAAGACAGATGTAATTGAAGTTTTTAGCACGTGTTTTGTGTTTAATAGCAGGTTATGGATACGAAAAGAAAAGAAAAAGTTTATAGCATAACTTTTAATGATTCATATTTAATAATAATAAAAAAAAACGCTGCATTTTGTGCATAGCGAATTAAAATGTCTCAGTTGCTTGTTTAGAAAAAGTTAAATGATTCATAATAAATTAGCGTGACCCGGGGAAATTCCACAGAATTAGAAATATATTTAATCATAAAGCTGATATCTACTACTGCCACCACCACTACTGCAACTACTACCACAACCATTACCACCACCACCACCACAACTACTGTTTCTATTACTACCACTATTACTAATACTACTGTTACTAATACTACTTCTACTACTACTATTACTAATACTACTATTACTAATACTACTATTACTAATACTACTATTACTAATACTACTAATACTAATACTTCTACTACTACTATTACTAATACTTCTATTACTAATACTACTATACATCTACTAAATACTACTTCTACTACTACTAATACTACCACTATTACTAATACTACTTCTACTACCACTGCTGCTACTACTATTACTAATGCTGCTGCTACTATTACTATACTGCTAATACTACTACTACTTCTGCTATTACTAATACCTCGACTACACCCATCACTACCACCACTACTACTACTACTACTACCACAATAACTACCACCACCACTACCAACACCACTACCAACACCACCACCACCACTACTACTATTAATAATAACTAGCATGATCCATGAAAATTCCACGGACTGAGAAATATATTTAATCAACAAATGTTTTGGTAAAGCTGATATTTTTCTGGACAAAGTAAAAAAATTAGTTTTTTGGACAGAAAAAAACAGCAAATTGTTACAATTTCTATGAAAATAGAGTCCATTGTATTTTAAATATAGAACTGACTCAAATGAGATGAATTAATAAATACTCAGAAAGTAATATTGTGCTACATAGTTCAATACAAATAATAAAATCACATTGTAAGAAACAATCTTTAATTTACTCCTTCAGTTCGTCACCTCTTGGCAGACAGTTCCCCCCCCCCCCGATTTCTTTCAAATGTGCTTTTTTTTTTTTTTTTTTTTTTTTTTTTAACTTAATGTTTTGCTAACTTCTTTCTCATACCATCACAACAATGATCATATATCTATAATATAAAGCTGAATGTGTGTGTGTCTGGTCACGAATAGGCTCCTATATGGTTGACTATTTTAAAAAAAACTGATTACATATAATGATAGAAGATGTATCGAGACACAGGAATGGGTATGTTTGATCTGGCAGAACGGTGGTGCATTAGAATTGTGGGGTCTGCATTCACGCCTGGTCAACAAAGTATGGAAAAAAAATTTTTTTTTAATTTAAAAAAAAAAAAACGTTTACAAGTGTTTTTGTTATAGATGTACATAAGAATACTTTGATAAGTATGTTTTAACTTAAATAGGGATGCTATAATAAAATTGTGGGGTCTGAATTAGAATGGAGGTAGGCACAAACTTTATTAAAGACTTTTCATATCTATCTGCGTAAGTATACTTTGATAATTATGTTTCAGTTTGAAGAAATATGGTATAATAAAATTATGGGGTGTCCATTCGCGCCTAACCTCCATAGAATGGAAATATGTCACAAAGTTTAACAAGGTTTTTTAATATAGATCCACATAATATTGTGATAAGTGTTTCAGTGTGAACAGGTATGGTATAATAAATTATGGGGTTTATCTATTTTATTTTTACTTTCATCATATTTTGCTTTGGTTTTGATATCCCCAAATTCGAAGCTATCTCTTTACAACCCTTCCTTTTCATAACCTATCATACTTTCATAAATCAGAGCCCATTTTCTGTATGCTGTTTTTGAACCCAGTCAACGACGGGTACTTTTGCTAGTTATTATTATAATATTGGAAAATGAGGCTACATCAAAGGGAGGTCACTCATATTTGTTCAGAGTTACTAGATTGGCTTTTTTAAAGCCAAATTTCGCAAATTTGACGTTTTTTTTTTTTTTAAGCAGTTTTTTCTTCAAAAATTGTATTTAGCATTTTTTTGAAGTGTTACATGAACTATAGAACGAACAAGCAGAATATTACATAGATTGGTGCCTATTGCCGGCTGAAAGAATATGTTGCTGTGCAAGCCGAGGTCTCGTTTGCCATTCCGTTTCTTTTTTTCTTCTTTTAGCAAAAGAAATTGATTTGTTTCGTTTACCAGATGCTATCGTTCAACGGGATGAGAATATTCCAAGAATAGCAAGGATGCTGGTTATTAATAGCTGAGTGAAATTACGCAGTATTGTACGAGATGTAATGGTTCAATAGATAGTTGATGTAGGAGTCTATGCTGTAGAAGTGAAGGAGAAGAAGAAAGTTCCATTATTTAATTTATTTTTTTCTTTTTTTTAATTTCGGATTCTCTTTCTTCATTTTTCGATAAAAAAATAAATGTAATCCATACATATCATAAAATGGTCACTAACATAAAAATATTAAATTGAAATAAATTTCCCAACCAGGGGGGCATGTCCCCCTTTCTTTGTACTTACAATTTCACAACATTCTCACATGTGAAACTTAATGTCGATCCTGCGTTTCTGGGCCATTCTAGCATTTTAGGGCAGTTAACCAGAAACTTTTCTTGCTTGGGTAAATGAATTCTGTGCACCTTTTGGACACTACATGAAACTTTTTCACCGCCGGTTTCGATTGAACCAAAGGAGGGCTGCATTCTCAATCAAAATCACTGGTCCTTGAAATAAACTCCCAAGTGAAGCAATGAATGCAGCAACAATGCAACAATTTGAAGTAAATTTGGACAAGTGCTGAACTACTGTTCTTTTTTCTGTAAATTTTTTACCACCCTTTTTCCTACATAGATATCTCACTCCTGATGCAATTCTCTACGTGTATAAAAGCCAGGCACGTCCAATGATGGAGTACCGTTGCCACATCTGGGCAGGAGCTGCTAGAAGCAGCTTATCCTGCTTTGACAGAGTTCAAAATAGACTTCAAAATCTAGTGGGGGGGATGCCCTTTTCTCTTCGCTGCAACCTCTTTCCCGCAGAAGAGATGTTGCGAGCACATCCCTGCTTTATCGTTATTTCCATGGCAAGGGCTCGTCTGAGCTTCAATCTATGGTCCTCCCCTCGCCAATCTTTCATGAAAAACACCCGTCTAGCTGAAACCACTGTCAATAATTTTCCCCACTCTTTATCCGTGCCTAAACCGAAACGTAGATTCCATGAACAAAGTTTCTTTCTCAGAACTGCATGCCTGTGGTACTCTCTTCCGTTAGTCTGTTTTCCAGCGGACTACAATTTGGTTGTCATCAAGTCCAACGTAAACAAATTCTTGATGTACCGTCCCATTAAATAATCCAATTTACCTACTACTTTCTACTACTAACGATTACTAAAAAATTATCCCATTGACTACTGTACACTCAATAACCCTTATCTTTGAGTGGTCTTCACCAGATAAATTGAATTGGATTCAATGTATTAGCTCTTACTATTAATGGAAAATCTAGTTTAATGTAATATGAATCATAGTAAGAAGGTTCAATGTATTAGCTCTTGAAATAATTTATAAGTCCAAAGTTGTGCTTCAATGTCTTTTTTTTTTTTTTTTTTTTTTTTTTTTTTTTTTTTGAGGTAATTGTGATTTTACTTTATATTTAGGTTGACCTAATGTAATAATAATTACTGCTTCCATTCTGTTTAATTTTCATTTATTACAAAACTAGCCTGGATATTTGGAGGTGTGTGTTGAGCAAAAAAAAAAAAATAAAAAAGTGGTAGTAGGCAGGCAGGTTCAAACCCGTACCGCGAAGGAGGAAAAGAAAGTGAAAAATAAAAAAAATGTGACGTCTATGCTGTTGCACCCATCACAAAACCGGAAGTGACGAATGCTTAAATTAAGGCTAGTCAATCAAAAAGAGAGGGATAACTTTCGAAAATATTAGCAAAAAAAGCAGCCCCCTCTCTGTAGAAAAGTGCTGGTATCGTTTTGAAACTTGACACTTCGGACGACAAATATCGAAAAATTGGCCAAAAACATTAATTCTTTCACCCTCACTGGGCACTTTTCTACAAGTCATCGTATCGGTAGGATTGATTTTGCCTAATTTTAACGTTCCGAACTGCTGGTCGCATCATGGAGTAGCGGTAAGACGTAAGATTTTCTTTCACTTTCTTTTCTGCCTCCGCGTCACTGGTTCGAGCCTGCCTGCCTACTACCACGTTAAAAAAATTTTTTTTGCCAGGCACCCAGGCTAGTATAATAATCTTCTATCTATCTATCTATCTATCTATCTATATATATATATATATATATATATATATAAAAGCGAAAATGTGTGTGTGTATGTATATTCGCTTTTTGTGCATGTCCGAGAAAAGCTTTTTTCCGAGAAGCGATCGGTCGGCTCAATTCTTCTTAAAACTTTTTAAATTACGTCTAAATTATAATATCTATGAGTTAACAACGGGAGTTGCCTGTCTATTTAATTTGCCTGAGTTTGAAAAGCTAAATGTTCAACATTTTTCGATTGCCACGTGTGGATTGGGCTTTTTCGTATAATAATAAAAGCGAAACAAAGCTTAAGACATTGTTCCCGGTGCGATCGCCGGGAACGTCCAAAAGCAATTAGTGTGGAGTTTCTCCTTATATCAGACAATTGCTATTCAGTTTGGACAATCCCCTTTTTATGGGGAGCTAGTTCCCTCCTCACCTCAACATCTTGAGGAAACAAAAAAACTTTAAAAAGTTGACCTCATTAAGTCATTAAGTATGGGCACCTGCCAATTCTTTATACTTAAATAAATTCAAACATGTTTCCGTTACTATTGCGTGGTGGCCCAATGGTTAACGTTGCGCGTTTTTTTCACACTTTAATTTCCATCTTCGCCTCAAGGGTTCGGGTTCGATCCTTCATACTTACCTACCAAAACTTTTTTTTTTTTAAATTTTACCCCCCCCCCCGTACACAAACACCCGGGGCAACGATTTTTTTATTATTTTTTTGTTTTGATTTACCCATAACCACACACGCCTCCAAACACCCGAGCAACACTGGGTACCCCCGCTAGTATATATCTATATATAAAAGGCAAAATGTGTGTGACCATTTCGTGTATATCTCGCAAAGGCTTCTTTCGCACACGCTCCCGGGTTCGTTACTATCGCTTAGAACTGTTTATATAGGCCCTAGATAATAATATCTAGGGTTTGGGAAAGCGCGTAGCGTATAGATTTATTTACATCGACTTTTACAAAATTATTGCTATTTTGGCTTCTTGCGTGTTGATTCAGCTTTGATCAATGTGGGGCCAAGGTCCTTATATCAGATAATTGCTATTCAATCTGAACAATGGGGAGCTGGTTTCCCCCTCCCCAACATTTTGGGGGAAAAAAAAACAGTCAAAGTTGGGTAAACAAGCCCAACCCCTGCCCCGCAGCAAAAGTTAACTGCGTGACTTCTATTTGGCCTCATTAATTAGGTCAGAGTTAACTTTTATTGCGGCTGTGTGTCAATTCTGTTTTTATTACTTAAATAAATTAAAATGTGTTTCCCTTGTATGTCGCGGTGGCCCATTGGTTAACGTCGCACATTTTTTTTCATGCTTTAATTTCCAACTTTGCCTCAAGGCTCCAGGTTCGATCCTCATACTCACCTACCAAAACTTTTTTTTAAAAATTTTACCTCCACCCCCAGCACACACACCTCCAAACACCCTGGCAACGCCGGGTACCCCCTGCTAGTATATATATATATATATATATATATATATATATATATATATATATCAGGGAAAGTGTGTGTGTGCAATTTTTCTGTATGTCCGCAAAAGGCTTTTTTCAGAAGAGCGCTCAGTCAGCTCACTCCTTTTTAAAACTTTTTATATGCTATCTAGATGATAATATATACGACTTAACAACGGAGGTCGCGCATGTATGTAATTTGCCCGACTTTTAAACGCTTTTTTTTTTCCCCCCCCCAGATTTTTAGATCGCCGTGTGTTTCTTTCGCTATTCGGTATAAAAAAAGCGAAACTTGATTTGAATTGGCTGGGTGGTCTCCAGAAAGTGATGTAAACTTTTGGTCTATGTCGGCTTTTCACCGTCATATCAGACGATTGCTTTCATTTGGACAACACTCCCCTAATAAACAGGGAAGCTGCTTTTCCTTCCCAAAGTTGGGTTTTCACCTCATTAAAAACTGTCCCGCAGAAAATGTTAACTGCTGAATAGCCATTGCTTACGTCGTCATAAATCTTAACTCTGTGACTTCTAAGCGGGCATCTGTCAATCCTACTTAAATAAATTCAAACCTCTTTTACTCTTTCTTGTTGGTTAACGTCTCACGTTTTTTTTCCAACTACGCCTCAGGGCTTTTGGTTCGATCCTAACTACCTACCAAAACTTTTTTTTTTATTTAAGAGCACACACACACCTCCAAACACCCGGGCAACACCGGGTACCCCCGCTAGTCTATCTATCTATCTATCTATATATATATATATATATAAAAGCGAAAATGTGTGTATGTATGTATGTTCGCTTTTTGTGTATGTCTGAGAAAGGTATTTTTCCAAGAAGCGATCAGTCGACTCACATCTTAAAACTTTTTATATCACGTCTAAATGATAATATCTACGAGTTAACAACGGGGGTCGCCTGTCTATTTAATTTGCCCGACTTTCAAAAGATAAATATTCCACATATTTGGATCACCACATGTTGGTTTCACTTTTCAGTATAAAAACACCGAAACCGGATTCGAACCGGATGTAAACGTCACTGCCAGCTATCCTGCAGTAAAACGATTTGACCTCGGAATAGCGTGATGTTTGACATTAACTTTTTAATTGCTTTTACATTGACTGTTGCTGTAGCGCAGGTGTTCAGTCTTAGCCTATGAGCCCCAAGGCGCCGGGTTCGAGCCGACCTGTCACCAAGCCCCCTCCCTTATTTTTTTTTTACATTTTTAAAAACGCTGTTTTATCGTTTTTTTTTTTTTGTTTTTTCTTAATATTTAAACAGGGTTAAGTTTCCTTTTTGTTCTTCTTTACCCCTACACACCTACATGCACCCGGGCAACGCCGGGTATCCCCCACTAGTCTATATATATAAAAGCAAAAATGTGTGTATATATGTTCGCTTTTTGTGTATGTCCAAGAAAGACTTTTTTCCGAGAAGCGGTCGGTCGGCTCACAACCTCTTAAAACTTTTTATATCACATATAAATCATATCTCCAAGTTAACAACAGAGGTCGCCTGTGTATTTAATTTGCTCGACTTCGGGAAGATAAATATTCAACATTTTTCTCTCGCCACATGTAAATTAGGCTTTTTCGTATAATAAAAGCGACACTAATTCTGGCGGTATTTTTCCGGTCGCGATCACCAGAAATGTCCGAAAGCAATCAGATTTGATCAATGTGAAAATATTTTCCTTATATCAGACAATTGCTATTCAATTTGGACAAAGGGAGCTGGTCCCCCCCTAATATCTTGGGAAAATAAAAATAAAAAAAGCGTTCCCGCATTAAATAAAATACTACCCTGCAGTCAAAGTTGACCTCATTAAGTAATTAAAACGTGCACCTGCCAATTTAAGTAATTGAATAAATTCAAACGCATTTCCGTTAGTATGTCGCGGTGCCCCAGTGGTTAACGTTGCATGTTTTTTTTTTTTTTTCCACTTTAATTTCCAACTTTGCCTCAAAGGTTCGGGTTCGATCCTCATACTCACCTACCAAAACTTGTTTATTTTAGCCCCCCTTCCCTCCGGAGTTTTGATTTACCAAAACCCACACACACCTCCAAACACCCGGGCAACGCTGGGTACCCTCCGCTAGTATATATATAAAAGGCAAAATTTTTTGTATGTCTGGCAAAGGCTTTTTTATGGGGCGCACTCGGTGGGCTCACTCATTCTTAAAACTTTTTATATACTGTCTAAATTATAATATCTACGAGTTACTAAGGGAGGGCATGTCTATCTTTAATTTGGCCGACTTTTACTTTTGCTATTTTTTAGATGTTTTTTTCACTCGCCGCGTCTTTGTTTCGCTTTTCAGTATAAAAACGAAACTGAATCCATAGCATAAGTTCCCCTCGTGACAGGAACGTCCAGGAAAGCAATAAAGTTGAATCAGTGTTGGGCAAACCTCTTATATCAGGCAATTGCTATTCATTAGGACACTCCCCTTTACAGGGAGTTGGTCCCTCCCCCCTCTCCAACATCTTGGGGAAGCAAACAGCCAAATTTGGAAAGAAAACAAAAAAAACAGCCTTGCAGCAAAAGTTAACTGCTGGATATGTTTGACCTCATTATCGTTAAATTCGTGCACCTGTCAATGAAGTTTTAATTGTTAAATCAAAACACTTTTCTTACTCTGCTGTCGTGGGCGAGCGGGTAACATGTCAGGGTTTTTTTCCACTTTTGCCTCAAGGTTCCAGATTTGATCTTACCTACCTACCAAAACTTTTTTTTTCTTTTACCGCATGGGTAACACCGGGCAGTTCACTGTTTTTTTTTAAATTTTTTTGTTCTTCCGATTTTTTTAAAGAAGTTTAACATCGTTTTTTTTTTTTTAAATTTTGTTTTGATCTATCCCCTCCCCTTCCCCAACACACACACACACCTCCAAACAGCCGGGCAACACCGGGCACCCCTGCTACTCTATATATATATAAAAGGCAAAGTGTGTGTTCACATTTTTTGTATGTCCAGCAAAGGCTTATTACTTTTTAGAACTTTTTATATACCGTCTAGATCATAATATCTCGGATTTGCGACTGCGTCGCGTCTAGATTTATTTACATCAGCTCCCCTCGTGTTTGTTCGGCTTTTACGTATAAAAGAAAAACTAATCTGATTGAAGGCACTGTTCTCGGCCCTCGTGCCGGGAACATCCAGAAAGCAATGAGGTTTGATCAATGTGGAGGAAACTCCTTATATCCGACAATTGCTATTCAATTGGACACTCCCTTTTTATAGGGAGCTGGTTTCTTCCTCCGCAACATCTTCAGGGAACAAACAACCAAAGTTGGGGAACGAAAAGCAAAAACACTACCTCGCAGTAGAAGTTAACTGCGGGATTTCTATTTGACCTCATTAAATTCACGCACCTGTCAATTTCTGTAAACAGACCCAAAAAAACTGCATTGCAGTAAAAGTTAACTGCGGGATTTCTATGGCATGATTTCTGACCTCATTTTTTAATCCTTAAATAAATTCAGACGTTTTTCTGTTACTCAACAGGTCAGGTTTTTTTTCACACTTTCTTTTTTTCCACCTTTGCCTCAAGGCTCCTGGTTCGATCCCACCTTCCTACCAAAAGTTTTTTCTTTTTTTAATCATTTTTTAAATTTTTATTTTATCATATTTTTCATCGACTCCCTCCGCCATCTCCAAATACCCAAGCAATGCCGGGTACCCCCGCTAGTAAATAATAAACATGAAATCTGCATTAATCAAAATATTATATTTAAGCATATTTTACAATTGGGCAATGCCGAGCAGCCTGCTAGTATCATATATATATTAGTATTGTAATATTTCTTTGTGCATTGAAAATCTATTTTTGTCGTTGTCTTGCTCTGGTTGTTCTTGTGTAAATGTCATAAATCGTTTGTCTTCTTTTTTTTATCTGTTTCTATATTTAAATATGTAGATGTTTGTTTTTTTTTTAATCTACATTTTTATATTTTTGCTTTTATGTTTGATTCGTTTCATCTGCAAGTTTTTCAGCTTATTGTAATTTTCGACTGTTTGATCGTTAATTCCGTGGCTTTGATTGTTTCCGCGACCTTTAACCCCACAAAAAGCAAAGTCCTGATTAACTGACTTCACATCGGTTAATTATGTAAATCTAGGGATTTAGGATGAAAATATTCTAGCACACAGAAATAAATATATATATATATATATATATATATATACAGGGTGACCCCCCCCCAAAAAAAACGGGCCCCAACTATGATTAGGCCCAGTTTCTTAGTGTTTTGTCCGAATGAAATGAAACTTTGATCATAACTAGTTTATTATATTCAAAACATCACTTCAAAACACTAGGGTTTTTGGCTTTTTTTTTTCTCCGTTCTACAGCATATGTTCTAGATGGCCTCCATTTAGCTTTTTTTTTTTTTTTTTTTTTTTTTTTTTTGCACCCTGTGTGTGTGTGTGTGTGTGTGTATGTGTGTGTATATATATATATATATATATATATATATATATATATATATACACGGTGGAACGATAAATTTGTCACCCTAAGTAAAACAACGCTGATTTTGTTTTAAAACTTTTATTGGAAAAAGTCAATTCAGGTAACTTGATTATGTAGTAGAGCTGACATCTATTCAGTTTAGTCAGCTTCAGGCTTGTTGTGGGAGGTCATGTTGGTGATGTTCTCTACATATGACCAAACGAAGTAGTCCAGCAGGTTCAGGTCGGGGGAGACCAGTGAGAGAAAGGGTACACAGTTGTAGCACTCCTTCTGAAACCAAGCCTGGGTCTCTATGGACTTGTGAGCCCGCGGCGAGTCCTGCTGCCACACCCAGGGTCTGCCAGCGGCCACCTGATTGCACCAGGGGATCACCACACTCTTCAGAACATCCAAGTACACTTTGGTGTTGACTTTCAAACCGACTTCATGTGAGGTGGCATGATGTGGCCTTCACTTGAAACCACAACAAACTGTGTCCGGAAATGTCATTGAGCTATGCCTTCAAGCGTTGAACCATCTGGATTTACATTTTGAGGATGCTGACAATGGTTCTGTTGTCATAATTTGGATCAGTAGAGAGCATGAGTTGTACAGTGGCACATCACTGATCTTGCTCGTTGAACATAGTGTCACTTCCAGACATGATAAAAGGCTCCTATCACTCCTGGGGTTTGTACACAACTGGCCAACTAGTAGATGGTCTGCAACAACAAAAAAGAAAACGGGTTTTAATTAAATGGAAATGGAATCATGTGGTCTTTTCTAGGGTGACAATTTTATTGTTCCACCCTGTAAACTCCAAAAAGCAAAGTCCTAATTGACGTACTTCACAAATTACGTAAATCACCATCCAAGATGATTTCTGATCGTAGCTCATTGGTTTTAGCATCGTAAATTATGAGCTGAAAAAAGAAACGATTCTCTTAATAGTCGTGTAAAGACTACATTTTGTATTATTAATGTTCCTATTTACAATGCCTCCCCACGGGACAGAGTTCGACACCAGGGTCGTTTTTTAATGTGGAGAGAAGGAACAAAAATAAAAATTGTCTCAGTCGTGAAGGATTTCTCCTCCACTGGCAGAGAACAAGAAATTGAAGTGCAGCATCTGAAGAACAGATACTACACTTTGATCTTGTCCCGAAGGCCATTCAACTTTGTTGCATTAAAAAAAAAATCGTTGCAGCTTTCTTTGTTTTGATTTAATAAAAAAATTATCGCGTCCTAAATTATGAGATGTAAAAATGAACGTTTTTTTTTTTTTTTTTTTTTTTTTTAGTAAACGAGAATTGTCTCGCTCTGCACAGTGACAAAGTTTATAATGTTGATAACACCAAAAATTAGTTTTTAACGTTACAAAAAATGAAAATGCGACGTAGTTGGAGAGGAATTGTAATTTTTTATTAAAAAAAAAAAAATCTGATTTATTATTTATGTTCAAAACTAGTTATTAGTGTTATTGATACTTATACAGTTTAATCAAGACATTAAAAAATGAAAATTCTGAAAAAAAAAAAAAAAAAAGTTATATTGTACGTACCTGTTATGGAATGAAGTTCTCTGGAAAAAAAAAAAGGTAAATTTCCACCTCCACAATTTTCTTTTAAATGACGACTTTTATAGGTTTTCGACTATGCTAAATACGAAAATCGCATTGTAAGTTTGCAGAAATAAGTACTTATCGAGATATAAAAAGTCGTATTTTGCATTGTATACTTTGGCGGCCATCTTTTTTACGCGCGTGTGCGCGCGCCATAAACAAATCTACTCATCTATGACTGACACTGCACGCGCGTAAAAGAGATGGCCGCCAAAGAATACAATGCATAATACAACTTTTTATATCTCGATAAATACTTATTTCTGCAAAATTTCAATGCGATTTTCGTATTCAGCCTAGTCGAAAAACCCACGAAAGTTGTCATTTAAAAGAAAACTGTGGCGGTGGACCTAATCTAAAAATATACCTTAAAAAAATTTCACTTAATTTGATCGAGAAGTTTTTTTTTTCCTCTGTAAAAATAAAAAAATAAAATTTTAATGAGATCAGTTGTATCGTCGCCATTTGCCTTTTTACAGATAGGAGGAGAGGGTGCCTTTTAAACGAAAAATTGAATAACAAAGGACAAAATGAAAAATGGATAAAATGGGGCGTATAAACTCTTTAAAATGAGCGAAAAAAAACAAAAAAAACTAAAATATTCATCTATGTATTTTTTCTGCCCATGTTTCAAAATAACCTCGTCAAATTTTGACAAACTTTAAGCGGTGATTGGAGTTATCTCCCCTGATATTCCCTCCTCGAAAGTGACAAATCAAGATGGACACTATCCGATTGATCTCATTAAAATTTGATTTTCCTCTGTAAAAAAAACAACAAAAAAACGTTTTTAAATTTTTTTAAAAATTAAAACCTTATTCCATAACGAGTACATACAATATATATTTTTCCGATATTTTCATTTTTTAATGTTTTGATTGAACTATACAAATACCGTGTTATTAATAGTATAAGCTTTTTTTTATACAAGGTCATTCTGCAAAGGGAGACAATTCGTTCATTTTTTTTTCATCTCATAATTTAGGACGCTAAAACACGATATATATTTTTTTAATTAAATCAAGATATCTAAAAAAGAAAGCCTATAATAATAATAATGCAAAATGTAGTCTTTACGCGACTATTAAGAGAATCGTTTTTGTTTTCATTTCATAATTTACGATGCTAAAACCAACGATATTTTCATTAGATAAAAACACTTGAAAAAGAAAATTGCGGCAACTTTTTCTATTTTTTTTCTTTTTTCGACTACATTACAAAAAATGAAAATGCGACGATAGTTATAGAGAAATTATTTTCTCATCTCATTTAGGATGCTAAAACCAACGATATTTTTATTAAGTCAAAACAAACAAAAAAACGAAACCTGCGGCGTTTTTTTTTTTTTTTTTTTTATGTAACATTAATACGACTATTAATAAGACGTAGTCTTTATGCGACTATTAAGAGAATCGTTTCTGTTTTCATATCACAATTTACGATGCTAAAACCGATGATATTTTCATTAGATGAAAACAATTGAAAAAGAAAGTTGCGGCAACTTTTTAAAAAATTTTTTTTACATTTTTATTAAAAAGTAAATATTATTGTGAGGTTCTAAAAAAAAAAAATTAGTCTTTAAGTTTAAACCCCAAAAGAATGAAAGCATTACAAAAGAAATGGAATTTTTACGACTACGTTTTTTTTTTTTTTTTTTTAATTAACAAATAAATGGTATAGTAAGATTCTTTTTTTTTTTTTTTTTTTTTCTTGCGAAAATAAAGGAAAATGCAACGATAATTGTAGAGGAAATTGTGTTTTTAACAAACAAGCTCTTTAATAAAACAAGCATGAGACTTGTACTTGTCCTTCGGGACAAGATCAAAGTGTAGTATTTGTTCTTCAGATGCCGCACTTCAATTTCTTATTCTGTCAGTGGAGGAGAAATCCTTCACGACTGAGACAATTTTTTTTTTTTTTGTTCCTTTTCTCCACGTTAAAAAACAACCCTGGTGTCTAACTCTGCCCCGTGGGGAGGCATTGTAAATAGGAACAAGCATGAAACTTTTTTTTCAAGCTGTGGCGACTTTTTTTTTCTTACTGTAACAAAGCTGATAATATTAATAACATCAACATTCAGTTTTTAACGTTACAAAACAATGAAAATGCAACGATAGTTGTAGAAGAATTGTAATTTTTATTAAACGAAAACTGCGATTTATTTTACATGAAATAATTTTTTTACATGAATAATTTAAACACAAAATTTATTCAGTAAAAAACAAACTACATTTTGTATTATTAATGCTATTAACTTTGTTAGATAAAAAATAACCGTCGAGGCTTTTTTTTTGTTATTTTAATTTAATAAAACTATCGTTGGTTTAGCGTCCTAAATTATGAGATAAAAAAAAATGAACGAATTTTTTTAGCAAAATGGAGTTGTTACCTACGTACAATGACCTAGTATAAAAAAAAAAGCGCAAATATTATAAGCTTTTCTTTTTCAATAATAAAAGGGGGGGGGCGTCACAGCCTTTTTCATATTTTCATCTTTGTTTTATTAAAAAGTTTTGTTTGAAAAAAAAAAAATTCCTTTCGTCGCATTTAATCTTAGTAATGCGTAAAAAATGTAGAAAAAAATTGCTGCAGCCTTTTTTTTTTCATCTAATGAAAATATCGTTGGTTTTAACGTCGTAAATTATGATATGAAACAAACGATTCTCTTAATAGTCGCATAAAGACTACATTTTGTATTATTAATGTTATCAAGTTTGTTACATTAAAAAATATCGCAGCGTCGAGCGTCCTAAATTATAAAAAATGAACGAATTTCTTAGTAAATGAGTTGTCTCCCTCCTGCAGAATGACAACTTGTAAGCAGCGACTTTGTTTCTTTATGTTGGAGTGTATTTGTTTTGCCAGCAGTCAGAATGTCTGCTGCAGTGCTGCTTCTGCTGCTGCTGCAGTAGGTCCACAGAGAATATATTAATTAACTTATTGTTGAAATGTTGGACTTCGATATTATTAAATTATTATATTGTAGCAGTAATAATTATATATTTATTATTATTTTTTGTGTGTTTCAATTGGAAGCAATTCTGATTTAGTTAATTATTTATTATGCATTTGTGAATATGCTTATTTTCTTGTAAGAAGCCGGATGTAAGGGAAGTAACTCTGTGTGACAAAAGGAGATGGGAGTTAGCTCCCCTTTGTTGAAGTATTGATTTCTGACATTTTTCTTTTCTTTTTTTTTTATTTTATTTATATATTTTTTGACATATTTAACTTTTAAAAAATTATAGCCTGCCAGTTATAACTTTAACTCTTAAGTTTATTTTCTTGGTCATAAAGAAAATTAAATTCTATTCATTTTATGAAGCCATTAGTTTTCACACACACGTGTGATAAATGGAAGATGAGGAATAGGAGTTAAAGATAACTTTAATACATCATCAGAACGATACGGAAAAGTTAAAGAAAACGATATAAAGTTCCTATTTAATTGCCTCCCCACGGGGGAAGATTTGGACACACGGTTGGCTTTTAATGTGGGGTAAATCGTGCTCCTTCCCAAAAACGGGCAATTTGGATAGGAACAGAAATAAAAATTGTCTCTGTCATGAAGGATTTTTCCTTCACTGACTGAGGACAGAAAAGGTGAAGTGTAGTATCAGAACAGATACTACACTGTGATCTTGTCCCGAAGGCCAAGAAAAATATAAAGTTATGTATAAATTTATTCCTCGTCTTTCATTTATTGTTTTTGCTCCCCTTAAGTGTTGAGCTTTTCTGATCTTGATGAGTTTTGCTTTAATGTGTGTGTGTGTGTTCACTGTTTTTGAAAATGAATTCCATCAAAGTGTTCGATTACAAAGAAAACATTTCAATATAAGAGCTTACTATTTATTTAAAACTATACAGGTCCGGAAAACGTTGGTACCGTCGGTTTCAAGCCTGACATGAGGCTTTCGTCAGCAATATTGTCTTCTGTTTCCGTTCAAACAGAAAATATGGCTGAGGAGAGCCTAACATTATTTACCATTAACTGCCTCCCTTGTGTTAGGCTTGAAACCGATGGGACCAATGTTTTTCTGACCTTCCGTACAGTCTTAACTAACTAAATATATATATATATATATATATATATATATATATATATATATATATATATATATATATATATATATATATATAATTTTATGGGTAAGTATATATAATATACAGAGTTTGTAAGTTATTTGAGGGCGTGCATTATTTGTACGAAAGCAGAAAATATTATTTGACTTTAAAATTTCAGTTCTTATTTAGAATTACATTTATTTAAAAAAACAAAAAATACAAAAATTTTTTATGATGTACGTACTCGTCATGAAACAAAGATGTCATATTCCAAAAATTATGTAAATTGATCTCGTAATTTTAATTTTTAACTAAGAAAAACGATTGTAAGGCTGAATTTGATCTCAATACTTCAAATTGAGTTGGCTCCCCCTTATTTATGCTGGATCAAAAACATGGCCAACCAAAAATCACTACATCTCGATTAGTCATAAAATTTGATTTTTCTTTGAATTCAATATTTCGATTTTTTGCTATTATAATGAGGAAGCGCCATTTTTAATTTTGTACTAAAACCGGAAATAACAGGAAAAATTTTACATCCGGAGCCTATTTTAACCCAATACCATTGTCTGTTGACATTAAGTTTGGATATATCAATTTAAAAATAGAACCCTTTTTTTTTTCTTTTTTTCTTTTTTTTTTGTCTAATGTTTCATTTACGGAGTTTGTAAAGAGAGAGAAAAAAAAGAAAAATCTTTATAGTATATGTACTAGCAGTGTCAGAAATTTCGTGAAAAATAGTGAATAATTCCACCCCATCTTTCCAAGCTTATAACTCCTCGAAAAATGCAATTCAAGCCCTAATTTTTTTTTTCAATTAAAGGAGCAAGGACCAAGATTTCATTAAAAAAAAAAAAAAAAAAAAAAAAAGTGTTTTTTTTTAAAAAAGGTTTTAAACTTCGGACTTTACAGATAAAATTCTATAGGAACACTATGTTTTTTGTTTTGTTTTAAATTTGAATATATTATGTATTGACCTTTTCTCTTCAATTTGTGAGTAAATAATTATGTACTCATCGGGTTCTAAATTAATTATTATTAGATATTTACAAAATGGGAGGCGTGAATTATTCGACCCCCTGTCTTTCCAAGCTTATAACTCCTCGAAAAATGTAATTCAAGCCCTAATTTTTTTTTCAATTAAAGGAGCAAGGACCAAGGTTCCATTAAAAAAAGAAAAAACAAATAACGTGGTTTAAAAAAAAAGGTTTTAAACTTCAAACTTTACAGGTAAAATTCTAAAAGAACACTGTTTTTTTTTTTTTTTTAAATTTGAATATATTATGTATTGACCTTTTCTCTTCAATTTGTGAGTAAATAATTATGTACTCATCGGGTTACTAAATTAAGTATTTACTTTTTAATAGACACTTAAAAATTGGGATGGGGGGGTCGTGAATTAAAAAAAAAACGTTTGTCTAAAATATTATATTCGATTTATTGGAAAGAACATAAAATTTCACATTTACCCTGAAAATATCGTAAAAATAGAATCAATAGAAAAACTTTTATAGATTTTTAAAATTTAAAAATTGAAAAATATTGAGTTTAAAAATTGAAAAATATTGAGTTCGGAAAATTCATTACTGTTTAAAAAAAAAAAATATTTCTATTACTTTTAAAACAACTGTAATAGTTTATTTTGGAAGTATAATCCATAAAGAAAATAAATAACCCACTTTTAACAGAAATTCCGAGATTTTTATATTGTATTCGCAGTTTCGTGTTAGGGGTGTCAAAAATTCCTACAAAAATTCTGATACTGCTATATATGTACTAGTGACGGAAAGAAAATATCATACACTAAAAATCACAAAGTAAATGAGTAGTTTTATTTTTATAAAGAAAACTAGTGGCGTTACCCGGCCTTTCCTCGGGTGTTTGGAGGTGTTTGGAGGTGTTGGGAGGGGGGCTAAATCAAAACAAAATAATGGAAAATAAAGAAAAAGCGAGAAAAAAAAACGATGTTAAAAATTAAAAAAAAACAACAAAAAAAAAAAACGGGGAAAAAAACGAACGTATGAGCAAACGATGTTAAAGCTTACAAAATCGGAAAAAAAAAATGAAAAAATAACCTTAAGAAATTGGGAAAACAAAAACAAAAAACTAAATAACGAAAAAATAACCGTTTCAATAAAACCGTAAAAATTGAAAAAAAAAAAACATTGAAAAAAAAAAAACATTGTTCCTTTTGTTCGGTTTTTTTTTTTCATCAAGTTCGCTGTTTTTGTTTTGTATGTTTTTGTTTTTCCGATATTTTTAAGTTTTAACATTTTTTTATATGTATAATATTTAAACAGGGTTATTATTTTATTATGTTCGATTATACTATATTTCCCGTTTTGTTTTGGTTTACACATGCTGGCTGGGTACCTGGCATTGCCCTGGAGTTTGGAGGTGTGTGAGAAAAAAAAAATGGTAGTAGTGAGGAGGGGGTGGGGGAGAAATCAACAACAGTCGGCAGCCCATGTGGAGAGAGGTGTTAAAAAATGGTAGAAGGTGGGAGGGTCAAGATGGAGGGAGGTGTATAAAAAATGGTAGAAGGTGGGAGGGCCAAGATGGAGGGAGGTGTATAAAAAATGGTAGAAGGTGGGAGGGTCAAGATGGAGCGAGGTGTATAAAAAATGGTAGTAGCGAGGGTGGGGGAGAAATCTAAAGAACAGTCGGCAGCCCATGTGGAGGGAGGTGTTAAAAAAATGGTAGTAGATGGGAGGGTCTAGATGGAGAAAAGTGTTAAAAAAAAAGTGTAGTAGGCAGGCTGGTTCGAACCCGTGACGCGAAGGCGGAAAAGAAAGTGTAAAAACAATCTGACACATTAGCGATGCTCCATCGTCCGACCGGATGTTCACAACGTTGAAATTAAAAAAAAAAAAAATGTCAATCAAATAGATACAACGATATGATGAATTGCAAAAAATGACCCCCTCCCTGTAGAAAACCATCCAATTCAGGGTTAAGGGAGTAGTGTTTTTGGCCAATTTTTCAATATTTGTCATCCGAAGGGTCGAGGTTTAAAACGATACCAGTTTGGTGAGGTACCATTGCCTCAGTTGAAAGTTTTTGTGAGGCACACAAGCACATACACATTTTGCCTTTTATATATATACTATCGAGGAAAAGCGTACATACATACATACATACATACATTTTCGCTTTTATATATATAGATATAAAAGATAGAAGATAATTTTTAAGTGATTAATGGCAATTTATAGACATTGTAATGATGTGCAAGGCCGTTTAAAAATGTTATATATTTGATTTTTTGATAACTTTTTCGAATCTATGTATAGTAACACAGATCCAACCAGTTTTTATGTTTTAATCGTCTGATATTTCATTTATGAAGTTTCTAAAGAAAAGAAAAATCTTTATAGTATACGTACTAGTGACGGAAAGAAAATATCACACACCAAAAATCGCATAAAGTAAATCAGTAGTTTTATTTTTATAAAGAAAATAATTTTTAAGCGATCAATAGGAATTCATAGGCATTACAATGATGTGTAAGGATTGCCTAAAGTTAACTAATATTTCTGCTATAATAAAAATAACGTGTCCACATATATCGTATATATTTTGTGCTGTTTATATCTAAGTGTGACCTCATTTGTAAGTCATTGTTTTAGGTGACCTGTTTATCAATGGTTTTTATTGTTTTTGGTTAGGGTTTGATTAATGTATAAATTTGTACTTAGCACATATAATGTGTTTGTACAATTGACTAAAATTGGACCCGCTCTTAAAAACAAGGGTTTATTCTGTTAAATCTACGAGATTTTGTCCATAGAAAATTGAGGAAGAAACTTCTGCTCCCACTCTGGAACCCCACATTACTATTTTTCTTTAAACTTTTTTGGTGCTAGTCCAGAATTCATCCACCTCCTGAAAAAAAAACAAAAGTAAAGAAAATATATATTTGTGATGGAAAGAAAATATCATACACCGAAAATCACATCAACTATTCTTATTTTTTATAAAGAAAATAATTCTTAAACGATTAATGGGAATTCGTAGGCATTACAATGGTGTACAAGGCTGATTTAAAATTCTATTTCTGAACAGTGCTTTAAGGGGGAGTTAAGTTGATTTTTTTTTTTCCTCATGTTAAGAATGGCTTTCTAAATCTTATAGAATAGATTTATTTTATGGAAATTGCTTCAGACAAGGTATGAAGCCACTTGATATAAGAAACTAAAAAAATACTGCTTCAAGGTCAAAAACTTGCTAACGATAAGTGTTAGATGGAATAGATTCTGACCCAGGAAACAGCAATTCTTTCCTCTTTGTCAGAAACATCGCTCGTGGAATGTGAAGACTAAAGGACAAAATAAAGGAAGTGAGGGTTATGCAGCTGCCGAAAGTAAATGCAAGACTCGCTTTCTACTTCCCTTAACGACTTTGTTGCCAAGTGTTTTTGAATTAGACTCATGAAAAAGGCATGGTGGAATTTAACCAGAGCTGTGGAGTCGGACTCTCTAAAATCTTCAGGAATTGGAGTCGAGCCATGGTGTTTTTTGTTTTTGTTTTAAGCAGCGGGTCCATTTTAGTTGGTTATTCCAGTTTTGCCGTGATGTACATTGCTATGTCGTGATGTACATTGCTATGTCGTGATGTACATTGCTATGTCGTGATGTACATTGCTATGCCGTGATGTACATTGCTATGCCGTGATGTACATTGCTATGTCGTGATGTACATTGCTATGCCGTGATGTACATTGCTATGCCGTGATGTACATTGCTATGTCGTGATGTACATTGCTATGCCGTGATGTACATTGCTATGTCGTGATGTACATTGCTATGTCGTGATGTACATTGCTATGCCGTGATGTACATTGCTATGCCGTGATGTACATTGCTATGTCGTGATGTACATTGCTATGCCGTGATGTACATTGCTATGTCGTGATGTACATTGCTATGTCGTGATGTACATTGCTATGCCGTGATGTACATTGCTATGCCGTGATGTACATTGCTATGTCGTGATGTACATTGCTATGTCGTGATGTACATTGCTATGTCGTGATGTACATTGCTATGCCGTGATGTACATTGCTATGCCGTGATGTACATTGCTATGCCGTGATGTACATTGCTATGCCGTGATGTACATTGCTATGCCGTGATGTACATTGCTATGTCGTGATGTACATTGCTATGCTATTGCATCTTGCGTGAGTTATTGTTGTATTACTATTTGGAGACTTTTATTTTTATAGACGGAGTCGTTGAATTATTGCGATTCAGGCGTTGTTCAAAATGCAGCTTGGCCAACCGAGGTGAGTTTCACACACAAAAAAAATTGTTGGTAATACATTTTAATCTAATTTTTATATTTATATTTTACTAGCAAGGGAATCCGACGTTGCTCGCGATTGAATGATAATCAACGAATGTTTCACGCTCCCATATTTTTTATTGTCATCGAAATCAGTGAAATCGCCCACTTTTCAATCAAATCGATTGCCTACTCTAATTTGGGATCATCGCAATGCACCTGGAGGAAGCTCACATGCCGCTATGCAGTGACTTAGTCCACAATACATTGTAGTCTACATTACACTGTAGAGAACCTACTATTCATTTTATAAAATTCTTTTTTATATATAAACAATCTGGCATTGCCCGGCTGTTTGGAGGTGTGTGTTGAGCAAAAAAAAAACAAATAATGGTAGTAGGCAGGCTGGAACCCGTACCACGAAGGAGGAAAAGAACGTGAAAAAAAAGTGACGTCTTTGCTGTTGCGCCCATTGCTAAATTAGAAGTGACGTAGGTTTAAATTAAGGCTAGTCAATCGTAAAGAAGGGATGACTTTCGAAAATATTGCCAAAAAAAAGCAACCCCTCCCTGTAAACAAGTGCCCAGTTGAGGGTGAAGGACATTAACTCTATAATACATATAAAATATGCAAGAATTAAAATATCATATTTTAGCATATTTTATGACCGAGCTACTCCGGGCGTCCCTGCTAGCTTAGATAAATAGTTTTGTGGCTTTAACAAAAGAGCTACAATAATATCAGAGCATCTCCATTTACGCTGAACATCTACAGAATGTCAACATCAATATATTACATATGAATGAGTCCGCTGTGGAATTTCCACAGGTCCCGCTAGTCAGTTATTATTAAGATTAAGCTTTCCTCCTTTTGCTCATAAATTAAATTTGTATATATGATTCTTGAAGGGAGTCAAACCTTTATCAGGTAGATATCTATCATGTTAGTGCTTATAATGAACCATTGTATTTCAAACTCTGCGATCATGAACTGAATTATGTCATTTTTCTATTTCTAGACTCAGACAATGGATGGCTCGTACAGCTGTGAGCAAAGCATAAGTGCAGCGCCAACTGTTTTGGTAAGTAAACGTTCACTTTTGAGTTTTATCACTTGACCATTATTTTACTAGCGGATGTACTGGGTGTTGCCCAGGTATCAAATACATTGAAATCAACTGATATCTGAGAAAGGTATGAAGCTACCCGTTCCATCTGTTTATAGGTTAAATAGCATTTTTTTTTTTTTTTTTTTTTTTTTTTTTTTAAATTTTTTTTTTTTACTATAATTGGGTGGCGTGGACAATTTGTAAGAGCTGACATCAGAACCGGAAATGTTGTGAAGTGGTTTCTCTTTTTGTTGGATCTTGCCTACGACAGGTGCATCACAGCGGTCAGAAAGCATACAGCTTCTGCATCCTGTTTCTTTGAACAACCCTGGCTCACAACTTTTGGTTTGTAAATACTTCATCTCCGGCTTATAACATACTTAGCAGGGAGACCTGACGTTGTCTCGGATTGAATAAGGATCAATGAATGTTTCACGCTTCCAATATTTTTATTGTCATCGAAATCAGTGAAATTGCTCATTTTTCAATCATATCGATTGATTGCCTGCTCTAGTCAGGGACCTACAATGGTACAGTCGGAGGAACTTTCACATGCCTCTCCGCAGTGACTTAGTCTCTAATACATTGTAGTTTAGATTGTACTGTAGAGAATGTAGTGTTGATTTTATGTAATTATTTTTTATATATAATGACTTGAATTTA